>NW_027328741.1:52255093-52855093 GCF_048564905.1 Vicugna pacos
TCTATATTCTAAATTATGTGTTCTGCATTCCATGTTCTATATTCTGGGTTCTATATTCTGTTTTCCATATTTTATATTCTGTGTTCTAAATTCTATATTCTGTATACTATATTCTGCGTTCCGTATTCTACTTTTTATATTCTGTGTTCTATATTCTATATTCTAAATTCTCTGTTCTGCATTCCATGTTCTAAATTCTGGGTTGTGTATTCTGTTTCCAATATTCTATATTCTGTGTTCTATATTCTATATTCTGTATTCTATATTCTACACTCCGTATTCTATATTCTATATTCTGTGTTCTACATTCTATGTTCTAAATTCTATATTCAGTATTTTTATTCTATATTTAAACTTCTGTGTACTGCATTCCATGTTCTAAATTCTGGCTTCTATATTCTCTATAGTATATTGTATATTTTGTGTTTTCTTTATGTATTCTACATTCTATATACTGCATTCGGCATTATATATTCTTTATACTGTGTCTTCATTCTATATTATAACTTCTATATTCAGTATTCTGTATTCTATATTCTAAATTCTGTGTTCTGCATTCCATGTTGAAAATTCTTGGTTCAATATTCTTTATTCAATATTTTATATTCTGTGTTCTACATTCTATATTCTAAACTGTATATTCAGCTCTCTGTATACTATATTCTTAATTCTGTGTTCCGCATGATATGTTCAAAATTCTATATTCAGTATTCTGTATTCAATATACGAAATTCTGTGTTCTGAATTCCATGTTCTAAATTCTGGGTTCTGTATTTTCTATTCTATATTCTGTGTTCTGCACTCTATATTCTAAATTCTATATTCATTTTCTGTATTCTATATTCTTAATTCTGTGTTTTGAATTCCATGTTCTAAATTCTGGGTTCTATAGTCTCTATTATATATTCTATATTTTGTGTTCTTCATTCTATATTCTACAATCTATTTTCTGTATTAGATATTCTATATTCTATATTCTGTGTTATTCATTCTATATTCTACATTCTATATACTTCATTCCGTATACTATATTCTATATTCTGTATTCTACATTCTATATTCTAAATTCTATATTCAGTATTCTTTGTTCTATATTCTAAATTCTGTGTTCTGCATTCCATGTTCTAAATTCTGTGTTCTGTATTCTGTTTCCATATTCTATGTTCTGTGTTCAAAATTCTGTATTCTGTATAATATGTTCTGCATTCCGTATTCTATATTCTATATTCTGTGTTCTACATTGGATATTCTAAATACTATATTCAGTATTCTGTAATCTATATTCTAAATTCTGTGTTCTGCATTCAATATTCTAAATTCAATATTCTATATTCTATATTCTGTGTTCCATTTTCTATATTGTAAATTCTATATTCAGTGTTCTGTAGTCTATATTCTAAATTCTGTGTTCTACATTGTATATTCTAAATTCTATATTCAGAATTCTGTATTCTCTATTGTAAATTCTGTGTTCTCCATTCTATATTCAAAATTCTATATTCAGTATACTTTATTGTATAATCTAAATTCTGTATTCTGCATTTTGTGTTCTAATTTTTGTTTCTGTATTCTGATTTCCATATTCTATATTCTGTATTCTAAATTCTATATTCTGTATTCTATATTCTGCATTCCGTATTCTATATTTTATATTCTGTGTTCTATATTCTAAATTCTATATTCAGCATTCTGTGGTCTATATTTTAAATTCTGTGTTCTGTATTCCATGTTAAAAATTTTTGATTCTATATTCTCTATTCTATATTCTATACTCTGTTTTCTTCTTTCAATTTTCTAAATCCTATATTCAGTATTCTGTGGTCTGTATTTTAGATTCTGTGTTCTACATTCCATATTCTAAATCCTATATTCAGCATTTTGTATTAAATATTCAATATTCTGTGTTCCGCATTCTATATTCTAAATTCTATATTCAGTATTCTGTATTCTATATTCTAAATTCTGTGTTCAGCATTTCATGTTCTAAATTCTGGGTTCTACATTCTCTATTCTTTATTATATATTCAGTGTTCTACATTCTATAATCTTAATTCTATATTCAGTGTTCTGTATTCTATATTCTAAATTCTGTGTTCTGCATTCCATGTTATAAATTCTAATTTCAGTATATTGTATTCTATAATCCAAATTTTGTTTTCTGCATACCATGTTCTAAATTATGAGTTATGTATTAAGTTTTCAATATTTTATATTCTGTTTTCTATATTCTATATACCGTATTCTATATTCTGCATTCCGTATTCTATATTCTTTATTGTGTGTTCTACATTATATATTCGTAATTCTATATTCAGTATTCTGTATTGCATATTCTAAATTCTGAGTTATGCATTCCATGTTGTAAATTCTGTGTTCTATATTCTCTATTCTATATTATATATTCTGTTTTCTACATTGTATTTTCAAAATTCTATATTCAGTATTCTGTAATCTATATTCTAAATCCTGTGTTCTGCATTCTATATTCTAAATTCTATGTTCAGTGTTCTGAATTCTATATTCTTAATTCTCTGTTCTGCATTCCATTATCTAAATTCTGGTTTCTATATTCTCTATTCTATATTCTATATTTTGGGTTATTCATTCTATGTTCTACATTCTATATCCTGCATTACGTATTCTATATTCTATATTCTGATTTCTTCATTCTATATTCTAAATTCTACATTCAGTAACCTGTATTCTATATTCTAAATTATGTGTTCTGCATTCCATGTTCTATATTCTGGGTTCTATATTCTGTTTTCCATATTTTATATTCTGTGTTCTAAATTCTATATTCTGTATACTATATTCTGCGTTCCGTATTCTACTTTTTATATTCTGTGTTCTATATTCTATATTCTAAATTCTCTGTTCTGCATTCCATGTTTTAAATTCTGGGTTCTGTATTCTGTTATCCATATTCTATAATCTGTGTTCTATATTCTATATCTGTATTTTATATTCTACATTCCGTATTCTATTTTCTATATTCTTCGATATACATTCTATATTCTAAATTCTATATTCAGTATTCTGTATTATATACTTTAAATTCTGTGTTCTGCATATGATGTTCTAAATTCTGGCTTCTATATTCCATATTCTATATTCTATATTTTGTGTTCTTCATTCTATATTTTACGTTGTCGATTCTGCATTCCGTGTTCTATATTCTTTATACTGTGTTATACAATCTATATTCTAAATTCTATATTCAGTATTCTGTATTCTATACTCTAAATTCTGTGTTCTGCATTCCATGTTCTAAATTCTGGGTTCTACATTCTATATTTTATATTCTCTATTCCGTGTTCTACATTCTATATTCTAAATTCTATATTCAGTATTCTGTATTCTCTATTCTAAATTCTGTTTTCTATAGTCTATATACTAAATTCTATATTCATATTCTGTATTCTATATTCTAAATTCTGTGTTCAGCATTTCATGTTCTAAATTCTCTGTTCTATATTCTCTATTCTATATTATATATTCAGTGTTCTACATTCTATAATCTTAATTCTATATTCAGTGTTCTGTATTCTATATTCTAAATTCTGTGTTCTGCATTCCATGTTATAAATTCTAATTTCAGTATATTTTATTCTGTATTCTAAATTTTGTTTTCTGCATACCATGTTCTAAATTATGAGTTATGTATTAAGTTTTCATTATTTTATATTCTGTTTTCTTTATTCTATATACCGTATTCTATATTCTGCATTCCGTATTCTATATTCTTTATTGTGTGTTCTACATTATATATTCGTAATTCTATATTCAGTATTCTGTATTGCATATTCTAATTTCTGAGTTATGCATTCCATGTTGTAAATTCTGTGTTCTATATTCTCTATTCTATATTATATATTCTGTTTTCTACATTGTATTTTCAAAATTCTATATTCAGTATTCTGTAATCTATATTCTAAATCCTGTGTTCTGCATTCTATATTCTAAATTCTATATTCAGTGTTCTGAATTCTATATTCTTAATTCTCTGTTCTGCATTCCATTATCTAAATTCAGGTTTCTATATTCTCTATTCTCTATTCTATATTTTGGTTTATTCATTCTATATTCTACATTCTATATCCTGCATTACGTATACTATATTCTATATTCTGATTTCTTCATTCTATATTCTAAATTCTACATTCAGTAACCTGTATTCTAAATTCTAACTTATGTGTTCTGCATTCCATGTTCTATATTCTGGGTTCTATATTCTGTTTTCCATATTTTATATTCTGTGTTCTAAATTCTATATTCTGTATACTATATTCTGAATTCCGTATTCTACATTTTATATTCTGTGTTCTATATTCTATATTCTAAATTCTCTGTTCTGCATTCCATATTTTATATTCTGGGTTCTGTATTCTGTTATCCATATTCTATAATCTGTGTTCTATATTCTATATCTGTATTTTATATTCTACATTCCGTATTCTATTTTCTATATTCTTCGATATACATTCTATATTTTTAATTCTATATTCAGTATTCTGTATTATATACTTTAAATTCTGTGTTCTGCATATGATGTTCTAAATTCTGGCTTCTATATTCCATATTCTATATTCTATATTTTGTGTTCTTCATTCTATATTCTACGTTGTCGATTCTGCATTCCGTATTCTATATTCTTTATACTGTGTTATACAATCTATATTCTAAATTCTATATTCAGTATTCTGTATACTATACTCTAAATTCTGTGTTCTGCATTCCATGTTCTAAATTCTGGGTTCTACATTCTATATTTTATATTCTCTATTCCGTGTTCTACATTCTATATTCTAAATTCTATATTCAGTATTCTGTATTCTCTATTCTAAATTCTGTTTTCTACATTCTATATACTAAATTCTATATTCAGTATTCTGTATTCTATATTCTACATTCTGCGTTCTGCTTTCCATGTTCTAAACTTTGGGTTCTATATTCTCTATTCTATATTCTAAATTTTGTGTATTTAATTCGATATACTACAGTCTTTATTCTGTATTAGGTATTCTATATTCTATATTCTGTTTTATACATTCTATATTCTAATTGCTATATTCAGTATTATGTATTCTATATTCTAAATTCTTTGCTCTGCATTCCATGTTCTAAATTCTGGGTTGTGTATTCTGTTTCCAATATTCTATATTCTGTGTTCTATATTCTATATTCTGTATTCTATATTCTACACTCCGTATTCTATATTCTATATTCTGTGTTCTACATTCTATGTTCTAAATTCTATATTCAGTATTTTTATTCTATATTCAAACTTCTGTGTACTGCATTCCATGTTCTAAATTCTGGCTTCTATATTCTCTATAGTATATTGTATATTTTGTGTTTTCATTATGTATTCTACATTCTATATACTGCATTCGGCATTATATATTCTTTATACTGTGTCTTCATTCTATATTATAACTTCTATATTCAGTATTCTGTATTCTATATTCTAAATTCTGTGTTCTGCATTCCATGTTGAAAATTCTGGGTTCAATATTCTTTATTCAATATTTTATATTCTGTGTTCTACATTCTATATTCTAAACTGTATATTCAGCTCTCTGTATACTATATTCTTAATTCTGTGTTCCGCATGATATGTTCAAAATTCTATATTCAGTATTCTGTATTCAATATACGAAATTCTGTGTTCTGAATTCCATGTTCTAAATTCTGGGTTCTGTATTTTCTATTCTATATTCTGTGTTCTGCACTCTATATTCTAAATTCTATATTCATTTTCTGTATTCTATATTCTTAATTCTGTGTTTTGAATTCCATGTTCTAAATTCTGGGTTCTATAGTCTCTATTATATATTCTATATTTTGTGTTCTTCATTCTATATTCTACAATCTATTTTCTGTATTAGATATTCTATATTCTATATTCTGTGTTATTCATTCTATATTCTACATTCTATATACTTCATTCCGTATACTATATTCTATATTCTGTATTCTACATTCTATATTCTAAATTCTATATTCAGTATTCTTTGTTCTATATTCTAAATTCTGTGTTCTGCATTCCATGTTCTAAATTCTGTGTTCTGTATTCTGTTTCCATATTCTATGTTCTGTGTTCAAAATTCTGTATTCTGTATAATATGTTCTGCATTCCGTATTCTATATTCTATATTCTGTGTTCTACATTGGATATTCTAAATACTATATTCAGTATTCTGTAATCTATATTCTAAATTCTGTGTTCTGCATTCAATATTCTAAATTCAATATTCTATATTCTATATTCTGTGTTCCATTTTCTATATTGTAAATTCTATATTCAGTGTTCTGTAGTCTATATTCTAAATTCTGTGTTCTACATTGTATATTCTAAATTCTATATTCAGAATTCTGTATTCTCTATTGTAAATTCTGTGTTCTCCATTCTATATTCAAAATTCTATATTCAGTATACTTTATTGTATAATCTAAATTCTGTATTCTGCATTTTGTGTTCTAATTTTTGTTTCTGTATTCTGATTTCCATATTCTATATTCTGTATTCTAAATTCTATATTCTGTATTCTATATTCTGCATTCCGTATTCTATATTTTATATTCTGTGTTCTATATTCTAAATTCTATATTCAGCATTCTGTGGTCTATATTTTAAATTCTGTGTTCTGTATTCCATGTTAAAAATTTTTGATTCTATATTCTCTATTCTATATTCTATACTCTGTTTTCTTCTTTCAATTTTCTAAATCCTATATTCAGTATTCTGTGGTCTGTATTTTAGATTCTGTGTTCTACATTCCATATTCTAAATCCTATATTCAGCATTTTGTATTAAATATTCAATATTCTGTGTTCCGCATTCTATATTCTAAATTCTATATTCAGTATTCTGTATTCTATATTCTAAATTCTGTGTTCAGCATTTCATGTTCTAAATTCTGGGTTCTACATTCTCTATTCTTTATTATATATTCAGTGTTCTACATTCTATAATCTTAATTCTATATTCAGTGTTCTGTATTCTATATTCTAAATTCTGTGTTCTGCATTCCATGTTATAAATTCTAATTTCAGTATATTGTATTCTATAATCCAAATTTTGTTTTCTGCATACCATGTTCTAAATTATGAGTTATGTATTAAGTTTTCAATATTTTATATTCTGTTTTCTATATTCTATATACCGTATTCTATATTCTGCATTCCGTATTCTATATTCTTTATTGTGTGTTCTACATTATATATTCGTAATTCTATATTCAGTATTCTGTATTGCATATTCTAAATTCTGAGTTATGCATTCCATGTTGTAAATTCTGTGTTCTATATTCTCTATTCTATATTATATATTCTGTTTTCTACATTGTATTTTCAAAATTCTATATTCAGTATTCTGTAATCTATATTCTAAATCCTGTGTTCTGCATTCTATATTCTAAATTCTATGTTCAGTGTTCTGAATTCTATATTCTTAATTCTCTGTTCTGCATTCCATTATCTAAATTCTGGTTTCTATATTCTCTATTCTATATTCTATATTTTGGGTTATTCATTCTATGTTCTACATTCTATATCCTGCATTACGTATTCTATATTCTATATTCTGATTTCTTCATTCTATATTCTAAATTCTACATTCAGTAACCTGTATTCTATATTCTAAATTATGTGTTCTGCATTCCATGTTCTATATTCTGGGTTCTATATTCTGTTTTCCATATTTTATATTCTGTGTTCTAAATTCTATATTCTGTATACTATATTCTGCGTTCCGTATTCTACTTTTTATATTCTGTGTTCTATATTCTATATTCTAAATTCTCTGTTCTGCATTCCATGTTTTAAATTCTGGGTTCTGTATTCTGTTATCCATATTCTATAATCTGTGTTCTATATTCTATATCTGTATTTTATATTCTACATTCCGTATTCTATTTTCTATATTCTTCGATATACATTCTATATTCTAAATTCTATATTCAGTATTCTGTATTATATACTTTAAATTCTGTGTTCTGCATATGATGTTCTAAATTCTGGCTTCTATATTCCATATTCTATATTCTATATTTTGTGTTCTTCATTCTATATTTTACGTTGTCGATTCTGCATTCCGTGTTCTATATTCTTTATACTGTGTTATACAATCTATATTCTAAATTCTATATTCAGTATTCTGTATTCTATACTCTAAATTCTGTGTTCTGCATTCCATGTTCTAAATTCTGGGTTCTACATTCTATATTTTATATTCTCTATTCCGTGTTCTACATTCTATATTCTATATTCTATATTCAGTATTCTGTATTCTCTATTCTAAATTCTGTTTTCTATAGTCTATATACTAAATTCTATATTCATATTCTGTATTCTATATTCTAAATTCTGTGTTCAGCATTTCATGTTCTAAATTCTCTGTTCTATATTCTCTATTCTATATTATATATTCAGTGTTCTACATTCTATAATCTTAATTCTATATTCAGTGTTCTGTATTCTATATTCTAAATTCTGTGTTCTGCATTCCATGTTATAAATTCTAATTTCAGTATATTTTATTCTGTATTCTAAATTTTGTTTTCTGCATACCATGTTCTAAATTATGAGTTATGTATTAAGTTTTCATTATTTTATATTCTGTTTTCTTTATTCTATATACCGTATTCTATATTCTGCATTCCGTATTCTATATTCTTTATTGTGTGTTCTACATTATATATTCGTAATTCTATATTCAGTATTCTGTATTGCATATTCTAATTTCTGAGTTATGCATTCCATGTTGTAAATTCTGTGTTCTATATTCTCTATTCTATATTATATATTCTGTTTTCTACATTGTATTTTCAAAATTCTATATTCAGTATTCTGTAATCTATATTCTAAATCCTGTGTTCTGCATTCTATATTCTAAATTCTATATTCAGTGTTCTGAATTCTATATTCTTAATTCTCTGTTCTGCATTCCATTATCTAAATTCAGGTTTCTATATTCTCTATTCTCTATTCTATATTTTGGTTTATTCATTCTATATTCTACATTCTATATCCTGCATTACGTATACTATATTCTATATTCTGATTTCTTCATTCTATATTCTAAATTCTACATTCAGTAACCTGTATTCTAAATTCTAACTTATGTGTTCTGCATTCCATGTTCTATATTCTGGGTTCTATATTCTGTTTTCCATATTTTATATTCTGTGTTCTAAATTCTATATTCTGTATACTATATTCTGAATTCCGTATTCTACATTTTATATTCTGTGTTCTATATTCTATATTCTAAATTCTCTGTTCTGCATTCCATATTTTATATTCTGGGTTCTGTATTCTGTTATCCATATTCTATAATCTGTGTTCTATATTCTATATCTGTATTTTATATTCTACATTCCGTATTCTATTTTCTATATTCTTCGATATACATTCTATATTTTTAATTCTATATTCAGTATTCTGTATTATATACTTTAAATTCTGTGTTCTGCATATGATGTTCTAAATTCTGGCTTCTATATTCCATATTCTATATTCTATATTTTGTGTTCTTCATTCTATATTCTACGTTGTCGATTCTGCATTCCGTATTCTATATTCTTTATACTGTGTTATACAATCTATATTCTAAATTCTATATTCAGTATTCTGTATACTATACTCTAAATTCTGTGTTCTGCATTCCATGTTCTAAATTCTGGGTTCTACATTCTATATTTTATATTCTCTATTCCGTGTTCTACATTCTATATTCTAAATTCTATATTCAGTATTCTGTATTCTCTATTCTAAATTCTGTTTTCTACATTCTATATACTAAATTCTATATTCAGTATTCTGTATTCTATATTCTACATTCTGCGTTCTGCTTTCCATGTTCTAAACTTTGGGTTCTATATTCTCTATTCTATATTCTAAATTTTGTGTATTTAATTCGATATACTACAGTCTTTATTCTGTATTAGGTATTCTATATTCTATATTCTGTTTTATACATTCTATATTCTAATTGCTATATTCAGTATTATGTATTCTATATTCTAAATTCTTTGCTCTGCATTCCATGTTCTAAATTCTGGGTTGTGTATTCTGTTTCCAATATTCTATATTCTGTGTTCTATATTCTATATTCTGTATTCTATATTCTACACTCCGTATTCTATATTCTATATTCTGTGTTCTACATTCTATGTTCTAAATTCTATATTCAGTATTTTTATTCTATATTCAAACTTCTGTGTACTGCATTCCATGTTCTAAATTCTGGCTTCTATATTCTCTATAGTATATTGTATATTTTGTGTTTTCATTATGTATTCTACATTCTATATACTGCATTCGGCATTATATATTCTTTATACTGTGTCTTCATTCTATATTATAACTTCTATATTCAGTATTCTGTATTCTATATTCTAAATTCTGTGTTCTGCATTCCATGTTGAAAATTCTGGGTTCAATATTCTTTATTCAATATTTTATATTCTGTGTTCTACATTCTATATTCTAAACTGTATATTCAGCTCTCTGTATACTATATTCTTAATTCTGTGTTCCGCATGATATGTTCAAAATTCTATATTCAGTATTCTGTATTCAATATACGAAATTCTGTGTTCTGAATTCCATGTTCTAAATTCTGGGTTCTGTATTTTCTATTCTATATTCTGTGTTCTGCACTCTATATTCTAAATTCTATATTCATTTTCTGTATTCTATATTCTTAATTCTGTGTTTTGAATTCCATGTTCTAAATTCTGGGTTCTATAGTCTCTATTATATATTCTATATTTTGTGTTCTTCATTCTATATTCTACAATCTATTTTCTGTATTAGATATTCTATATTCTATATTCTGTGTTATTCATTCTATATTCTACATTCTATATACTTCATTCCGTATACTATATTCTATATTCTGTATTCTACATTCTATATTCTAAATTCTATATTCAGTATTCTTTGTTCTATATTCTAAATTCTGTGTTCTGCATTCCATGTTCTAAATTCTGTGTTCTGTATTCTGTTTCCATATTCTATGTTCTGTGTTCAAAATTCTGTATTCTGTATAATATGTTCTGCATTCCGTATTCTATATTCTATATTCTGTGTTCTACATTGGATATTCTAAATACTATATTCAGTATTCTGTAATCTATATTCTAAATTCTGTGTTCTGCATTCAATATTCTAAATTCAATATTCTATATTCTATATTCTGTGTTCCATTTTCTATATTGTAAATTCTATATTCAGTGTTCTGTAGTCTATATTCTAAATTCTGTGTTCTACATTGTATATTCTAAATTCTATATTCAGAATTCTGTATTCTCTATTGTAAATTCTGTGTTCTCCATTCTATATTCAAAATTCTATATTCAGTATACTTTATTGTATAATCTAAATTCTGTATTCTGCATTTTGTGTTCTAATTTTTGTTTCTGTATTCTGATTTCCATATTCTATATTCTGTATTCTAAATTCTATATTCTGTATTCTATATTCTGCATTCCGTATTCTATATTTTATATTCTGTGTTCTATATTCTAAATTCTATATTCAGCATTCTGTGGTCTATATTTTAAATTCTGTGTTCTGTATTCCATGTTAAAAATTTTTGATTCTATATTCTCTATTCTATATTCTATACTCTGTTTTCTTCTTTCAATTTTCTAAATCCTATATTCAGTATTCTGTGGTCTGTATTTTAGATTCTGTGTTCTACATTCCATATTCTAAATCCTATATTCAGCATTTTGTATTAAATATTCAATATTCTGTGTTCCGCATTCTATATTCTAAATTCTATATTCAGTATTCTGTATTCTATATTCTAAATTCTGTGTTCAGCATTTCATGTTCTAAATTCTGGGTTCTACATTCTCTATTCTTTATTATATATTCAGTGTTCTACATTCTATAATCTTAATTCTATATTCAGTGTTCTGTATTCTATATTCTAAATTCTGTGTTCTGCATTCCATGTTATAAATTCTAATTTCAGTATATTGTATTCTATAATCCAAATTTTGTTTTCTGCATACCATGTTCTAAATTATGAGTTATGTATTAAGTTTTCAATATTTTATATTCTGTTTTCTATATTCTATATACCGTATTCTATATTCTGCATTCCGTATTCTATATTCTTTATTGTGTGTTCTACATTATATATTCGTAATTCTATATTCAGTATTCTGTATTGCATATTCTAAATTCTGAGTTATGCATTCCATGTTGTAAATTCTGTGTTCTATATTCTCTATTCTATATTATATATTCTGTTTTCTACATTGTATTTTCAAAATTCTATATTCAGTATTCTGTAATCTATATTCTAAATCCTGTGTTCTGCATTCTATATTCTAAATTCTATGTTCAGTGTTCTGAATTCTATATTCTTAATTCTCTGTTCTGCATTCCATTATCTAAATTCTGGTTTCTATATTCTCTATTCTATATTCTATATTTTGGGTTATTCATTCTATGTTCTACATTCTATATCCTGCATTACGTATTCTATATTCTATATTCTGATTTCTTCATTCTATATTCTAAATTCTACATTCAGTAACCTGTATTCTATATTCTAAATTATGTGTTCTGCATTCCATGTTCTATATTCTGGGTTCTATATTCTGTTTTCCATATTTTATATTCTGTGTTCTAAATTCTATATTCTGTATACTATATTCTGCGTTCCGTATTCTACTTTTTATATTCTGTGTTCTATATTCTATATTCTAAATTCTCTGTTCTGCATTCCATGTTTTAAATTCTGGGTTCTGTATTCTGTTATCCATATTCTATAATCTGTGTTCTATATTCTATATCTGTATTTTATATTCTACATTCCGTATTCTATTTTCTATATTCTTCGATATACATTCTATATTCTAAATTCTATATTCAGTATTCTGTATTATATACTTTAAATTCTGTGTTCTGCATATGATGTTCTAAATTCTGGCTTCTATATTCCATATTCTATATTCTATATTTTGTGTTCTTCATTCTATATTTTACGTTGTCGATTCTGCATTCCGTGTTCTATATTCTTTATACTGTGTTATACAATCTATATTCTAAATTCTATATTCAGTATTCTGTATTCTATACTCTAAATTCTGTGTTCTGCATTCCATGTTCTAAATTCTGGGTTCTACATTCTATATTTTATATTCTCTATTCCGTGTTCTACATTCTATATTCTATATTCTATATTCAGTATTCTGTATTCTCTATTCTAAATTCTGTTTTCTATAGTCTATATACTAAATTCTATATTCATATTCTGTATTCTATATTCTAAATTCTGTGTTCAGCATTTCATGTTCTAAATTCTCTGTTCTATATTCTCTATTCTATATTATATATTCAGTGTTCTACATTCTATAATCTTAATTCTATATTCAGTGTTCTGTATTCTATATTCTAAATTCTGTGTTCTGCATTCCATGTTATAAATTCTAATTTCAGTATATTTTATTCTGTATTCTAAATTTTGTTTTCTGCATACCATGTTCTAAATTATGAGTTATGTATTAAGTTTTCATTATTTTATATTCTGTTTTCTTTATTCTATATACCGTATTCTATATTCTGCATTCCGTATTCTATATTCTTTATTGTGTGTTCTACATTATATATTCGTAATTCTATATTCAGTATTCTGTATTGCATATTCTAATTTCTGAGTTATGCATTCCATGTTGTAAATTCTGTGTTCTATATTCTCTATTCTATATTATATATTCTGTTTTCTACATTGTATTTTCAAAATTCTATATTCAGTATTCTGTAATCTATATTCTAAATCCTGTGTTCTGCATTCTATATTCTAAATTCTATATTCAGTGTTCTGAATTCTATATTCTTAATTCTCTGTTCTGCATTCCATTATCTAAATTCAGGTTTCTATATTCTCTATTCTCTATTCTATATTTTGGTTTATTCATTCTATATTCTACATTCTATATCCTGCATTACGTATACTATATTCTATATTCTGATTTCTTCATTCTATATTCTAAATTCTACATTCAGTAACCTGTATTCTAAATTCTAACTTATGTGTTCTGCATTCCATGTTCTATATTCTGGGTTCTATATTCTGTTTTCCATATTTTATATTCTGTGTTCTAAATTCTATATTCTGTATACTATATTCTGAATTCCGTATTCTACATTTTATATTCTGTGTTCTATATTCTATATTCTAAATTCTCTGTTCTGCATTCCATATTTTATATTCTGGGTTCTGTATTCTGTTATCCATATTCTATAATCTGTGTTCTATATTCTATATCTGTATTTTATATTCTACATTCCGTATTCTATTTTCTATATTCTTCGATATACATTCTATATTTTTAATTCTATATTCAGTATTCTGTATTATATACTTTAAATTCTGTGTTCTGCATATGATGTTCTAAATTCTGGCTTCTATATTCCATATTCTATATTCTATATTTTGTGTTCTTCATTCTATATTCTACGTTGTCGATTCTGCATTCCGTATTCTATATTCTTTATACTGTGTTATACAATCTATATTCTAAATTCTATATTCAGTATTCTGTATACTATACTCTAAATTCTGTGTTCTGCATTCCATGTTCTAAATTCTGGGTTCTACATTCTATATTTTATATTCTCTATTCCGTGTTCTACATTCTATATTCTAAATTCTATATTCAGTATTCTGTATTCTCTATTCTAAATTCTGTTTTCTACATTCTATATACTAAATTCTATATTCAGTATTCTGTATTCTATATTCTACATTCTGCGTTCTGCTTTCCATGTTCTAAACTTTGGGTTCTATATTCTCTATTCTATATTCTAAATTTTGTGTATTTAATTCGATATACTACAGTCTTTATTCTGTATTAGGTATTCTATATTCTATATTCTGTTTTATACATTCTATATTCTAATTGCTATATTCAGTATTATGTATTCTATATTCTAAATTCTTTGCTCTGCATTCCATGTTCTAAATTCTGGGTTGTGTATTCTGTTTCCAATATTCTATATTCTGTGTTCTATATTCTATATTCTGTATTCTATATTCTACACTCCGTATTCTATATTCTATATTCTGTGTTCTACATTCTATGTTCTAAATTCTATATTCAGTATTTTTATTCTATATTCAAACTTCTGTGTACTGCATTCCATGTTCTAAATTCTGGCTTCTATATTCTCTATAGTATATTGTATATTTTGTGTTTTCATTATGTATTCTACATTCTATATACTGCATTCGGCATTATATATTCTTTATACTGTGTCTTCATTCTATATTATAACTTCTATATTCAGTATTCTGTATTCTATATTCTAAATTCTGTGTTCTGCATTCCATGTTGAAAATTCTGGGTTCAATATTCTTTATTCAATATTTTATATTCTGTGTTCTACATTCTATATTCTAAACTGTATATTCAGCTCTCTGTATACTATATTCTTAATTCTGTGTTCCGCATGATATGTTCAAAATTCTATATTCAGTATTCTGTATTCAATATACGAAATTCTGTGTTCTGAATTCCATGTTCTAAATTCTGGGTTCTGTATTTTCTATTCTATATTCTGTGTTCTGCACTCTATATTCTAAATTCTATATTCATTTTCTGTATTCTATATTCTTAATTCTGTGTTTTGAATTCCATGTTCTAAATTCTGGGTTCTATAGTCTCTATTATATATTCTATATTTTGTGTTCTTCATTCTATATTCTACAATCTATTTTCTGTATTAGATATTCTATATTCTATATTCTGTGTTATTCATTCTATATTCTACATTCTATATACTTCATTCCGTATACTATATTCTATATTCTGTATTCTACATTCTATATTCTAAATTCTATATTCAGTATTCTTTGTTCTATATTCTAAATTCTGTGTTCTGCATTCCATGTTCTAAATTCTGTGTTCTGTATTCTGTTTCCATATTCTATGTTCTGTGTTCAAAATTCTGTATTCTGTATAATATGTTCTGCATTCCGTATTCTATATTCTATATTCTGTGTTCTACATTGGATATTCTAAATACTATATTCAGTATTCTGTAATCTATATTCTAAATTCTGTGTTCTGCATTCAATATTCTAAATTCAATATTCTATATTCTATATTCTGTGTTCCATTTTCTATATTGTAAATTCTATATTCAGTGTTCTGTAGTCTATATTCTAAATTCTGTGTTCTACATTGTATATTCTAAATTCTATATTCAGAATTCTGTATTCTCTATTGTAAATTCTGTGTTCTCCATTCTATATTCAAAATTCTATATTCAGTATACTTTATTGTATAATCTAAATTCTGTATTCTGCATTTTGTGTTCTAATTTTTGTTTCTGTATTCTGATTTCCATATTCTATATTCTGTATTCTAAATTCTATATTCTGTATTCTATATTCTGCATTCCGTATTCTATATTTTATATTCTGTGTTCTATATTCTAAATTCTATATTCAGCATTCTGTGGTCTATATTTTAAATTCTGTGTTCTGTATTCCATGTTAAAAATTTTTGATTCTATATTCTCTATTCTATATTCTATACTCTGTTTTCTTCTTTCAATTTTCTAAATCCTATATTCAGTATTCTGTGGTCTGTATTTTAGATTCTGTGTTCTACATTCCATATTCTAAATCCTATATTCAGCATTTTGTATTAAATATTCAATATTCTGTGTTCCGCATTCTATATTCTAAATTCTATATTCAGTATTCTGTATTCTATATTCTAAATTCTGTGTTCAGCATTTCATGTTCTAAATTCTGGGTTCTACATTCTCTATTCTTTATTATATATTCAGTGTTCTACATTCTATAATCTTAATTCTATATTCAGTGTTCTGTATTCTATATTCTAAATTCTGTGTTCTGCATTCCATGTTATAAATTCTAATTTCAGTATATTTTATTCTATAATCCAAATTTTGTTTTCTGCATACCATGTTCTAAATTATGAGTTATGTATTAAGTTTTCAATATTTTATATTCTGTTTTCTATATTCTATATACCGTATTCTATATTCTGCATTCCGTATTCTATATTCTTTATTGTGTGTTCTACATTATATATTCGTAATTCTATATTCAGTATTCTGTATTGCATATTCTAAATTCTGAGTTATGCATTCCATGTTGTAAATTCTGTGTTCTATATTCTCTATTCTATATTATATATTCTGTTTTCTACATTGTATTTTCAAAATTCTATATTCAGTATTCTGTAATCTATATTCTAAATCCTGTGTTCTGCATTCTATATTCTAAATTCTATGTTCAGTGTTCTGAATTCTATATTCTTAATTCTCTGTTCTGCATTCCATTATCTAAATTCTGGTTTCTATATTCTCTATTCTATATTCTATATTTTGGGTTATTCATTCTATGTTCTACATTCTATATCCTGCATTACGTATTCTATATTCTATATTCTGATTTCTTCATTCTATATTCTAAATTCTACATTCAGTAACCTGTATTCTATATTCTAAATTATGTGTTCTGCATTCCATGTTCTATATTCTGGGTTCTATATTCTGTTTTCCATATTTTATATTCTGTGTTCTAAATTCTATATTCTGTATACTATATTCTGCGTTCCGTATTCTACTTTT
The DNA here is from genome assembly GCF_048564905.1 of Vicugna pacos. Lineage (NCBI taxonomy): Eukaryota > Metazoa > Chordata > Mammalia > Artiodactyla > Camelidae > Vicugna > Vicugna pacos. The sequence continues at coordinate 52,272,731 of NW_027328741.1, forward strand.
TATATTCTGTGTTCTATATTCTATATTCTAAATTCTCTGTTCTGCATTCCATGTTTTAAATTCTGGGTTCTGTATTCTGTTATCCATATTCTATAATCTGTGTTCTATATTCTATATCTGTATTTTATATTCTACATTCCGTATTCTATTTTCTATATTCTTCGATATACATTCTATATTCTAAATTCTATATTCAGTATTCTGTATTATATACTTTAAATTCTGTGTTCTGCATATGATGTTCTAAATTCTGGCTTCTATATTCCATATTCTATATTCTATATTTTGTGTTCTTCATTCTATATTTTACGTTGTCGATTCTGCATTCCGTGTTCTATATTCTTTATACTGTGTTATACAATCTATATTCTAAATTCTATATTCAGTATTCTGTATTCTATACTCTAAATTCTGTGTTCTGCATTCCATGTTCTAAATTCTGGGTTCTACATTCTATATTTTATATTCTCTATTCCGTGTTCTACATTCTATATTCTAAATTCTATATTCAGTATTCTGTATTCTCTATTCTAAATTCTGTTTTCTATAGTCTATATACTAAATTCTATATTCATATTCTGTATTCTATATTCTAAATTCTGTGTTCAGCATTTCATGTTCTAAATTCTCTGTTCTATATTCTCTATTCTATATTATATATTCAGTGTTCTACATTCTATAATCTTAATTCTATATTCAATGTTCTGTATTCTATATTCTAAATTCTGTGTTCTGCATTCCATGTTATAAATTCTAATTTCAGTATATTTTATTCTGTATTCTAAATTTTGTTTTCTGCATACCATGTTCTAAATTATGAGTTATGTATTAAGTTTTCATTATTTTATATTCTGTTTTCTTTATTCTATATACCGTATTCTATATTCTGCATTCCGTATTCTATATTCTTTATTGTGTGTTCTACATTATATATTCGTAATTCTATATTCAGTATTCTGTATTGCATATTCTAATTTCTGAGTTATGCATTCCATGTTGTAAATTCTGTGTTCTATATTCTCTATTCTATATTATATATTCTGTTTTCTACATTGTATTTTCAAAATTCTATATTCAGTATTCTGTAATCTATATTCTAAATCCTGTGTTCTGCATTCTATATTCTAAATTCTATATTCAGTGTTCTGAATTCTATATTCTTAATTCTCTGTTCTGCATTCCATTATCTAAATTCAGGTTTCTATATTCTCTATTCTCTATTCTATATTTTGGTTTATTCATTCTATATTCTACATTCTATATCCTGCATTACGTATACTATATTCTATATTCTGATTTCTTCATTCTATATTCTAAATTCTACATTCAGTAACCTGTATTCTAAATTCTAACTTATGTGTTCTGCATTCCATGTTCTATATTCTGGGTTCTATATTCTGTTTTCCATATTTTATATTCTGTGTTCTAAATTCTATATTCTGTATACTATATTCTGAATTCCGTATTCTACATTTTATATTCTGTGTTCTATATTCTATATTCTAAATTCTCTGTTCTGCATTCCATATTTTATATTCTGGGTTCTGTATTCTGTTATCCATATTCTATAATCTGTGTTCTATATTCTATATCTGTATTTTATATTCTACATTCCGTATTCTATTTTCTATATTCTTCGATATACATTCTATATTTTTAATTCTATATTCAGTATTCTGTATTATATACTTTAAATTCTGTGTTCTGCATATGATGTTCTAAATTCTGGCTTCTATATTCCATATTCTATATTCTATATTTTGTGTTCTTCATTCTATATTCTACGTTGTCGATTCTGCATTCCGTATTCTATATTCTTTATACTGTGTTATACAATCTATATTCTAAATTCTATATTCAGTATTCTGTATACTATACTCTAAATTCTGTGTTCTGCATTCCATGTTCTAAATTCTGGGTTCTACATTCTATATTTTATATTCTCTATTCCGTGTTCTACATTCTATATTCTAAATTCTATATTCAGTATTCTGTATTCTCTATTCTAAATTCTGTTTTCTACATTCTATATACTAAATTCTATATTCAGTATTCTGTATTCTATATTCTACATTCTGCGTTCTGCTTTCCATGTTCTAAACTTTGGGTTCTATATTCTCTATTCTATATTCTAAATTTTGTGTATTTAATTCGATATACTACAGTCTTTATTCTGTATTAGGTATTCTATATTCTATATTCTGTTTTATACATTCTATATTCTAATTGCTATATTCAGTATTATGTATTCTATATTCTAAATTCTTTGCTCTGCATTCCATGTTCTAAATTCTGGGTTGTGTATTCTGTTTCCAATATTCTATATTCTGTGTTCTATATTCTATATTCTGTATTCTATATTCTACACTCCGTATTCTATATTCTATATTCTGTGTTCTACATTCTATGTTCTAAATTCTATATTCAGTATTTTTATTCTATATTCAAACTTCTGTGTACTGCATTCCATGTTCTAAATTCTGGCTTCTATATTCTCTATAGTATATTGTATATTTTGTGTTTTCATTATGTATTCTACATTCTATATACTGCATTCGGCATTATATATTCTTTATACTGTGTCTTCATTCTATATTATAACTTCTATATTCAGTATTCTGTATTCTATATTCTAAATTCTGTGTTCTGCATTCCATGTTGAAAATTCTGGGTTCAATATTCTTTATTCAATATTTTATATTCTGTGTTCTACATTCTATATTCTAAACTGTATATTCAGCTCTCTGTATACTATATTCTTAATTCTGTGTTCCGCATGATATGTTCAAAATTCTATATTCAGTATTCTGTATTCAATATACGAAATTCTGTGTTCTGAATTCCATGTTCTAAATTCTGGGTTCTGTATTTTCTATTCTATATTCTGTGTTCTGCACTCTATATTCTAAATTCTATATTCATTTTCTGTATTCTATATTCTTAATTCTGTGTTTTGAATTCCATGTTCTAAATTCTGGGTTCTATAGTCTCTATTATATATTCTATATTTTGTGTTCTTCATTCTATATTCTACAATCTATTTTCTGTATTAGATATTCTATATTCTATATTCTGTGTTATTCATTCTATATTCTACATTCTATATACTTCATTCCGTATACTATATTCTATATTCTGTATTCTACATTCTATATTCTAAATTCTATATTCAGTATTCTTTGTTCTATATTCTAAATTCTGTGTTCTGCATTCCATGTTCTAAATTCTGTGTTCTGTATTCTGTTTCCATATTCTATGTTCTGTGTTCAAAATTCTGTATTCTGTATAATATGTTCTGCATTCCGTATTCTATATTCTATATTCTGTGTTCTACATTGGATATTCTAAATACTATATTCAGTATTCTGTAATCTATATTCTAAATTCTGTGTTCTGCATTCAATATTCTAAATTCAATATTCTATATTCTATATTCTGTGTTCCATTTTCTATATTGTAAATTCTATATTCAGTGTTCTGTAGTCTATATTCTAAATTCTGTGTTCTACATTGTATATTCTAAATTCTATATTCAGAATTCTGTATTCTCTATTGTAAATTCTGTGTTCTCCATTCTATATTCAAAATTCTATATTCAGTATACTTTATTGTATAATCTAAATTCTGTATTCTGCATTTTGTGTTCTAATTTTTGTTTCTGTATTCTGATTTCCATATTCTATATTCTGTATTCTAAATTCTATATTCTGTATTCTATATTCTGCATTCCGAATTCTATATTTTATATTCTGTGTTCTATATTCTAAATTCTATATTCAGTATACTGTGGTCTATATTTTAAATTCTGTGTTATGTATTTCATGTTAAAAATTTTTGATTCTATATTCTCTATTCTATATTCTATACTCTGTGTTCTACTTTCAATTTTCTAAATCCTATATTCAGTATTCTGTGGTCTATATTTTTGATTCTGTGTTCTACATTCTATAGTCTAAATCCTATATTCAGCATTTTGTATTCAATATTCAAAATTCTGTGTTCCGCATTCTATATTCTAAATTCTATATTTAGTATTCTGTATTCTATATTCTAAATTCTGTGTTCTGCATTTCATGTTCTAAATTCTGGGTTCTATATTCTCTATTCTATATTATATATTCAGTGTTCTATCTCTATAATCTTAATTCTATATTCAGTGTTCTGTATTCTATATTCTATATTCTGTGTTCTTCATTCCATGGTATAAATTCTAATTTCAGTATATTGTATTCTATATTCTTAATTTTGTTTTCTGCATTCCATGTTTTAAATTATGAGGTATGTATTCAGTTTTCAATATTTTATATTCTGTTTTCTATATTCTATATACCGTATTTTATATTCTGCATTCCGTTTTCTATGTTCTTTATTGTGTGTTCTATATTATATATTCGAAATTCTATATTCAGTATTCTGTATTTCATATTCTAAATTCTGAGTTATGCATTCCATGTTGTAAATTCTGTGTTCTATATTCTCTAATCTATATAATATATTGTGTTTTCTACATTGTATTTTCTAAATCCTTTATTCAGTATTGTGTAATCTATATTCTAAATTCTGTGTTCTGCATTCTATATTCTAAATTCTATATTCAGTATTCTGAATTCTATATCCTTAATTCTCTGTTCAGCATTCCATGTTCTAAATTCTGGTTTCTATATTCTCTATTCTATATTCTAAATTTTGTGTTATTCTTTCTATATTCTACATTCTATATCCTGCATTACGTATACAATATTCTATATTCTGATTTCTACATACTATATTCTAATTTCTAAATTCAGTAACCTGTATTCTATATTCTAAATTATGTGTGCTGCATTCCATGTTCTATAGTCTGGGTTCTATATTCTGTTTTCCATATTTTATATTCTGTGTTCTAAATTCTATATTCTTTATACTATATTCTGCGTTCCGTATTCTATATTTTATATTCTGTGTTCTATATTCTATATTCTAAGTTCTCTGTTCTGCATTCCATGTTTTAAATTCTGGGTTCTGTATTCTGTTATCCATATTCTATAATCTGTGTTCTATATTCTATATCTGTATTTTATATTCTACATTCCGTATTCTATTTTCTATATTCTTCGATATACATTTTATTTTCTAAATTCTATATTCAGTATTCTGTACTGTATACATTAAATTCTGTGTTCTGCATACGATGTTTTAAATTTTGGCTTCTAAATTCCATATTCTATATTCTATATTTTGTGTTCTTCATTCTATATTCTACGTTGTAGATTCTGCATTCCCTATTCTATATTCTTTATACTGTGTTCTACAATCTATATTCTAAATTCTATATTCAGTATTCTGTATTCTATATTCTAAATTCTGTGTTCTGCATTCCATGTTCTAAATTCTGGGTTCTACATTCTATATTTTATATGCTCTAATTCGTGTTCTACATTCTATATACTAAATTCTGTATTCAGTATTCTGTATTCTATATTCTAAATTCTGTTTGCTACATTCTATATACTAAATCTTATATTCAGTATTCTGTATCTATATTCTAAATTCTGTGTTCTGCTTTCCATGTTCTAAACTCTGGGTTCTATATTCTCTATTCTATATTCTAAATTTTGTTTATTTAATTCGATATACTACAATCCATATTCTGTATTAGGTATTCTATATTCTATATTCTGTGTTATACATTCTATATTCTAATTGCTATATTCAGTATTCTGTATTCTATATTCTAAATTCTGTGTTCTGCATTCCATGTTCTTAATTCTGCGTTGTGTATTCTGTTTCCCATATTCTATATTCTGTGTTCTATATTCTATATTCTGTATTCTATATTCTACACTCCTTATTCTATATTCTATATTCTGTGTTCTACATTCTATGTTCTAAATTCTATATTCAGTATTTTGTATTCTATATTCTAAATTCTGTATTCTGCATTCCATGTTCTAAATTCTAGCTTCTATATTCTCTATTCTATATTGTATATTTTGTGTTTTCTTTATATATTCTACATTCTATATAGTGCATTCGGTATTATATATTCTTTATACTGTGTCTTCATTCTATATTCTAACTTCTATATTCAGTATTCTGTATTCTATATTCTAAAGTCTGTGTTCTGCATTCCATGTTGAAAATTCTGGGTTCAATATTCTTTATTCAATATTTTATATTCTGTGTTCTACATTCTATATTCTAAACTCAATATTCAGCTTTCTGTATTCTATATTCTAAATTCTGTGTTCCGCATGCTATGTTCAAAATTCTATATTCATTATTCTGTGTTCTATATACGAAATTCTGTGTTCTGAATTCCATGTTCTAAATTCTGGGTTCTGTATTCTCTATTCTATATTCTGTGTTCTGCATTCTATATTCAAATTCTATATTCATATTCTGTATACTATTTTCTAAATTGTGTGTTTTGAATTCCATGTTCTAAATTCTGGGTTCTATATTCTGTATTCTATATTCTTTATTTTGTGTTCTTCATTGTATATTCTACAATCTATATTCTGTTTTAGATATTCTATATTCTATATTCTGTGTTCTACAATCCAAATTCTAAATTATATATGCACTATTCTCTATTCTATATCCAAAATATTTCTTCTGCATTCCATGTTCTAAATTCAGTATTCTGTATTCTTTTTTCCATATTCTATATTCTGTTTTCTACATTCTATATTCTGTATTCTATATTCTGCATTCCATATTCTATATTCAATATTCTGTGTTCTACATTCTATATTATAAATTATATTTTCAGTATTCTGTGTTCTATATACGAAATTCTGTGTTCTGCCTTCCATGTTCTAAATTCTTGGTTCTGTATTCTGTTTTCCATATTCTATATTCTGTTTTCTACATTCTATATTCTGTATTATATATTATGTATTCCGTATTCTATATTCTATATTCTGTGTTCTACATTCCATATTCTAAATTCTATAGGCACTATTCTGTATTCTATATTCTAAATACTGTGTTCTGCATTCCATGCTCTAAATTCTGTATTCTGTATTCTTTTATCCATATTCTATATTCTGTTTTCTATTTTCTATATTCTGTTTTCTATATTCGACATTCCGTAAACTATATTCAATATTCTGTGTTGTTCATTCTATATTCTAAATTCTATATTCGGTATTCCGTATGCTATATTCCAAATTCTGTGTTCTGCATTCTAAGTTCTAAATTCTGCGTCGTATAATCTATATTCTATATTCTATATTCTGTGTACTGCATTCTATATTCTAAATACTATATTCAGTTTTCTGTATTCTATATTATAATTTCTGTGTTCTACATTCTTTATTCTAAATTCTATATTCAGTATTATGTAATCTATATTCTAAATTCTGTGTTCTGCATATAATGATCTTTATTCTGGATTCTATATTATGTATTCTACATTCTATATTCTGTGTTCTACATCTATATTCTTAACTCTATATTCAGTATTCTTTATTATATATTCTAAATTCTGTGTTCTACATTCTATATTCTAAATTGTATATTCAGTATTCTGTATTCTATATTCTAAATTCTATGTTCTGCATTCCATGTTCTAAATTCTGTGTTGTATATTCTTTATTCAATCGTCTATATTTTGTATTCTTCATTCTATATTCTGCATTCCGTATTCTATATTCTATATTCTGTGTTCTACATTCTCTATTCTAAATTCTATATTCAGTATTCTGTATTCTATATTCTAAATCCTTTGTTCTGGATTCCATGTTTTAAATTCTGGGTTCTGTATAGTCTATTATATATTCTGTGTTCTGCATTCTATATTCACATTCCTACATTCAGTATTCTGTATTTATATTCGAAATTCTGTGTTATGCATTCCATGCTCTATATTCCGGCATCTATATACTTTATTCTATAATCTAAATTCTGTGTTCTGCATTCCATGTTGTAAATTCTATATTCAGTATTCTCTATTGTATATTCTAAATTCTGTGCTCTGCATTCTATATTCTAAATTCTATATTTAGTATTCTGTATTCTACAATCTAAATTCTGTGTTTTGCAAACCATGTTCTAAATTCTGGGTTCTGTATTCTGTTTCCATAATCTATATTCTGTGTTCTAAATTCTATATTGTGTTTAATATATTCTGCATTCCATATTCTATATTCTATATTCTGTGATCTACATTCTATGTTCTAATTTCTATATTCAGTAATCTGTATACTATATTCTAAATTCTGTGTCCTGCATTCCATGTTCTAATTACAGGGTCCTATATTCTGTTTTCCATACTTTATATTCTGTGTTCTATATTCTATACTCTGTATTCTATATTCTGCATTCCATATTCTACATTATATATTCTGTGTTCTACATTCTATATTCCAAGTTCTATATTCAGTATTCTGTATTCTATATTCTAAATTCTGTGATCTGCATTCCATGTTCTAAATTCTCTATTCTTTATTCTATATTCTGTGTTCTACACTCTATATTCTAAATTCTATATTCAGTATTCTGTATTCTATATTGTATATTCTGTGTTCTGCATTCCATGTGCTCAATTCTCTACTCAGTATTCTGTATTCTATATACTTAATTCTGTGTTCTGCATTCCATTTCCTTAATTCTGTTTTCTGTATTCTTTTTTTCATATTCTATATTCTGTTTTCTGCATTCTATGTTCTGCTTTCTATTTTCTGCTTTCCGTATTCTATATTCAATATTCTGTGTTTTACATTATATATTCTAAATTCTATATTCAGTATTCCGTATGCTGCATTCAAAATTCTGTGTTCTGCATTCCATGTTCTAAATTCTGTGTTCATTATCTATATTCTATATTCTATATTCTGTGTTCTACATTCAATATTCTGTATTCTATATTCTGCATTCCGTATCCTATATTCAAAATTCTGTGTTCTACATTCTATATTCTAAATTATATATTCATTATTCCGTTTTCTATATTCTAAATTCTGTGTTCTGCATTCTATATTCTAAATTCTGGGCTCTATAATCTATAATCTATATACTATATTCTGTGTTTAACATTCTGTATTCTAAATACTCTATTCAGCTTTCTGTATTCTATATTATATGTTCTGTGTTCTACATTGTATATTCTAAATTCTATATTCAGTATTATGTAATCTATATTCTAAATTATGTGTTTTGCATTCCATGTTCTAAATTCTGGGTTCTAAATTCTGTTTTCCATATTTTATATTCTGTGTTGTAAATTCTATACTCTGTATTCTATATTCTGCATTCCGTATTGTACATTATATATTCTGTGTTCTACGTTCTATGTTCCTAATTCTATATTCAGTATTCTGTTTTCTATATTCTAAATTCTGTGTTCTGCATTCCATGTTCTAAATTCTCTATTCTATATACAATATTCTGAGTTCTACTTTTTATATTCTAAATTCTATATTCAGCATTCTGTTTTCTATATTCTAAATTTTGTGTTCTACATTCTATATTCTGTATTCTATATTCTGCATTCCGTATTCTACATTACATATTCTGTGTTCTACCTTCTATTTTCTAAATTCTATATTCAGTATTCTGTATTCTATATTCTAAATTCTGTGTTCTGCATTCCATGTTCTAAATTCTCTATTCTTTATTCTATATTCTGTGTTCTTCTTTTTATATTCCTATTTCTATATTCAGTATTATGTATTCTATTATCTAAATCCTGTGTTCTGCATTCCATGTTTTAAATTCTGGATTCTACATTCTTTATTCTATATTCTATATTGTGTGTTTTTCATTCTAGATTCTACATACTAAATTTTGCATTCCGTATTCTGTATTATATATTCTGTGTTTTTCCTTCTATATTCCAAATTCTGTATTCAGTATTCTGTATACTGTATTCTAAATTCTGTGTTCTGAATTCCAGGTTCTATATTCTTGCTTCTATATTCTTTATTCTATAATCTAAATACTGTGTTCTGCATTCAATTTTGTAAATTCTATATTCAGTATTCTCTATTCTGTATTCTAAATTCTGTGTTCTGCATTCTACATTCTAAATTATATATTCAGTACTCTGTATACTATATTCTAAATTCTGTGTTCTGCATCCCATGTTCTAAATTCTGGGTTCTATATTCTGTTTTCCATATTTTATATTCTGTGTTCTAAATTCTATATTCTGTATACTATATTCTGCGTTCCGTATTCTACTTTTTATATTCTGTGTTCTATATTCTATATTCTAAATTCTCTGTTCTGCATTCCATGTTTTAAATTCTGGGTTCTGTATTCTGTTATCCATATTCTATAATCTGTGTTCTATATTCTATATCTGTATTTTATATTCTACATTCCGTATTCTATTTTCTATATTCTTCGATATACATTCTATATTCTAAATTCTATATTCAGTATTCTGTATTATATACTTTAAATTCTGTGTTCTGCATATGATGTTCTAAATTCTGGCTTCTATATTCCATATTCTATATTCTATATTTTGTGTTCTTCATTCTATATTTTACGTTGTCGATTCTGCATTCCGTGTTCTATATTCTTTATACTGTGTTATACAATCTATATTCTAAATTCTATATTCAGTATTCTGTATTCTATACTCTAAATTCTGTGTTCTGCATTCCATGTTCTAAATTCTGGGTTCTACATTCTATATTTTATATTCTCTATTCCGTGTTCTACATTCTATATTCTATATTCTATATTCAGTATTCTGTATTCTCTATTCTAAATTCTGTTTTCTATAGTCTATATACTAAATTCTATATTCATATTCTGTATTCTATATTCTAAATTCTGTGTTCAGCATTTCATGTTCTAAATTCTCTGTTCTATATTCTCTATTCTATATTATATATTCAGTGTTCTACATTCTATAATCTTAATTCTATATTCAGTGTTCTGTATTCTATATTCTAAATTCTGTGTTCTGCATTCCATGTTATAAATTCTAATTTCAGTATATTTTATTCTGTATTCTAAATTTTGTTTTCTGCATACCATGTTCTAAATTATGAGTTATGTATTAAGTTTTCATTATTTTATATTCTGTTTTCTTTATTCTATATACCGTATTCTATATTCTGCATTCCGTATTCTATATTCTTTATTGTGTGTTCTACATTATATATTCGTAATTCTATATTCAGTATTCTGTATTGCATATTCTAATTTCTGAGTTATGCATTCCATGTTGTAAATTCTGTGTTCTATATTCTCTATTCTATATTATATATTCTGTTTTCTACATTGTATTTTCAAAATTCTATATTCAGTATTCTGTAATCTATATTCTAAATCCTGTGTTCTGCATTCTATATTCTAAATTCTATATTCAGTGTTCTGAATTCTATATTCTTAATTCTCTGTTCTGCATTCCATTATCTAAATTCAGGTTTCTATATTCTCTATTCTCTATTCTATATTTTGGTTTATTCATTCTATATTCTACATTCTATATCCTGCATTACGTATACTATATTCTATATTCTGATTTCTTCATTCTATATTCTAAATTCTACATTCAGTAACCTGTATTCTAAATTCTAACTTATGTGTTCTGCATTCCATGTTCTATATTCTGGGTTCTATATTCTGTTTTCCATATTTTATATTCTGTGTTCTAAATTCTATATTCTGTATACTATATTCTGAATTCCGTATTCTACATTTTATATTCTGTGTTCTATATTCTATATTCTAAATTCTCTGTTCTGCATTCCATATTTTATATTCTGGGTTCTGTATTCTGTTATCCATATTCTATAATCTGTGTTCTATATTCTATATCTGTATTTTATATTCTACATTCCGTATTCTATTTTCTATATTCTTCGATATACATTCTATATTTTTAATTCTATATTCAGTATTCTGTATTATATACTTTAAATTCTGTGTTCTGCATATGATGTTCTAAATTCTGGCTTCTATATTCCATATTCTATATTCTATATTTTGTGTTCTTCATTCTATATTCTACGTTGTCGATTCTGCATTCCGTATTCTATATTCTTTATACTGTGTTATACAATCTATATTCTAAATTCTATATTCAGTATTCTGTATACTATACTCTAAATTCTGTGTTCTGCATTCCATGTTCTAAATTCTGGGTTCTACATTCTATATTTTATATTCTCTATTCCGTGTTCTACATTCTATATTCTAAATTCTATATTCAGTATTCTGTATTCTCTATTCTAAATTCTGTTTTCTACATTCTATATACTAAATTCTATATTCAGTATTCTGTATTCTATATTCTACATTCTGCGTTCTGCTTTCCATGTTCTAAACTTTGGGTTCTATATTCTCTATTCTATATTCTAAATTTTGTGTATTTAATTCGATATACTACAGTCTTTATTCTGTATTAGGTATTCTATATTCTATATTCTGTTTTATACATTCTATATTCTAATTGCTATATTCAGTATTATGTATTCTATATTCTAAATTCTTTGCTCTGCATTCCATGTTCTAAATTCTGGGTTGTGTATTCTGTTTCCAATATTCTATATTCTGTGTTCTATATTCTATATTCTGTATTCTATATTCTACACTCCGTATTCTATATTCTATATTCTGTGTTCTACATTCTATGTTCTAAATTCTATATTCAGTATTTTTATTCTATATTCAAACTTCTGTGTACTGCATTCCATGTTCTAAATTCTGGCTTCTATATTCTCTATAGTATATTGTATATTTTGTGTTTTCATTATGTATTCTACATTCTATATACTGCATTCGGCATTATATATTCTTTATACTGTGTCTTCATTCTATATTATAACTTCTATATTCAGTATTCTGTATTCTATATTCTAAATTCTGTGTTCTGCATTCCATGTTGAAAATTCTGGGTTCAATATTCTTTATTCAATATTTTATATTCTGTGTTCTACATTCTATATTCTAAACTGTATATTCAGCTCTCTGTATACTATATTCTTAATTCTGTGTTCCGCATGATATGTTCAAAATTCTATATTCAGTATTCTGTATTCAATATACGAAATTCTGTGTTCTGAATTCCATGTTCTAAATTCTGGGTTCTGTATTTTCTATTCTATATTCTGTGTTCTGCACTCTATATTCTAAATTCTATATTCATTTTCTGTATTCTATATTCTTAATTCTGTGTTTTGAATTCCATGTTCTAAATTCTGGGTTCTATAGTCTCTATTATATATTCTATATTTTGTGTTCTTCATTCTATATTCTACAATCTATTTTCTGTATTAGATATTCTATATTCTATATTCTGTGTTATTCATTCTATATTCTACATTCTATATACTTCATTCCGTATACTATATTCTATATTCTGTATTCTACATTCTATATTCTAAATTCTATATTCAGTATTCTTTGTTCTATATTCTAAATTCTGTGTTCTGCATTCCATGTTCTAAATTCTGTGTTCTGTATTCTGTTTCCATATTCTATGTTCTGTGTTCAAAATTCTGTATTCTGTATAATATGTTCTGCATTCCGTATTCTATATTCTATATTCTGTGTTCTACATTGGATATTCTAAATACTATATTCAGTATTCTGTAATCTATATTCTAAATTCTGTGTTCTGCATTCAATATTCTAAATTCAATATTCTATATTCTATATTCTGTGTTCCATTTTCTATATTGTAAATTCTATATTCAGTGTTCTGTAGTCTATATTCTAAATTCTGTGTTCTACATTGTATATTCTAAATTCTATATTCAGAATTCTGTATTCTCTATTGTAAATTCTGTGTTCTCCATTCTATATTCAAAATTCTATATTCAGTATACTTTATTGTATAATCTAAATTCTGTATTCTGCATTTTGTGTTCTAATTTTTGTTTCTGTATTCTGATTTCCATATTCTATATTCTGTATTCTAAATTCTATATTCTGTATTCTATATTCTGCATTCCGTATTCTATATTTTATATTCTGTGTTCTATATTCTAAATTCTATATTCAGCATTCTGTGGTCTATATTTTAAATTCTGTGTTCTGTATTCCATGTTAAAAATTTTTGATTCTATATTCTCTATTCTATATTCTATACTCTGTTTTCTTCTTTCAATTTTCTAAATCCTATATTCAGTATTCTGTGGTCTGTATTTTAGATTCTGTGTTCTACATTCCATATTCTAAATCCTATATTCAGCATTTTGTATTAAATATTCAATATTCTGTGTTCCGCATTCTATATTCTAAATTCTATATTCAGTATTCTGTATTCTATATTCTAAATTCTGTGTTCAGCATTTCATGTTCTAAATTCTGGGTTCTACATTCTCTATTCTTTATTATATATTCAGTGTTCTACATTCTATAATCTTAATTCTATATTCAGTGTTCTGTATTCTATATTCTAAATTCTGTGTTCTGCATTCCATGTTATAAATTCTAATTTCAGTATATTGTATTCTATAATCCAAATTTTGTTTTCTGCATACCATGTTCTAAATTATGAGTTATGTATTAAGTTTTCAATATTTTATATTCTGTTTTCTATATTCTATATACCGTATTCTATATTCTGCATTCCGTATTCTATATTCTTTATTGTGTGTTCTACATTATATATTCGTAATTCTATATTCAGTATTCTGTATTGCATATTCTAAATTCTGAGTTATGCATTCCATGTTGTAAATTCTGTGTTCTATATTCTCTATTCTATATTATATATTCTGTTTTCTACATTGTATTTTCAAAATTCTATATTCAGTATTCTGTAATCTATATTCTAAATCCTGTGTTCTGCATTCTATATTCTAAATTCTATGTTCAGTGTTCTGAATTCTATATTCTTAATTCTCTGTTCTGCATTCCATTATCTAAATTCTGGTTTCTATATTCTCTATTCTATATTCTATATTTTGGGTTATTCATTCTATGTTCTACATTCTATATCCTGCATTACGTATTCTATATTCTATATTCTGATTTCTTCATTCTATATTCTAAATTCTACATTCAGTAACCTGTATTCTATATTCTAAATTATGTGTTCTGCATTCCATGTTCTATATTCTGGGTTCTATATTCTGTTTTCCATATTTTATATTCTGTGTTCTAAATTCTATATTCTGTATACTATATTCTGCGTTCCGTATTCTACTTTTTATATTCTGTGTTCTATATTCTATATTCTAAATTCTCTGTTCTGCATTCCATGTTTTAAATTCTGGGTTCTGTATTCTGTTATCCATATTCTATAATCTGTGTTCTATATTCTATATCTGTATTTTATATTCTACATTCCGTATTCTATTTTCTATATTCTTCGATATACATTCTATATTCTAAATTCTATATTCAGTATTCTGTATTATATACTTTAAATTCTGTGTTCTGCATATGATGTTCTAAATTCTGGCTTCTATATTCCATATTCTATATTCTATATTTTGTGTTCTTCATTCTATATTTTACGTTGTCGATTCTGCATTCCGTGTTCTATATTCTTTATACTGTGTTATACAATCTATATTCTAAATTCTATATTCAGTATTCTGTATTCTATACTCTAAATTCTGTGTTCTGCATTCCATGTTCTAAATTCTGGGTTCTACATTCTATATTTTATATTCTCTATTCCGTGTTCTACATTCTATATTCTATATTCTATATTCAGTATTCTGTATTCTCTATTCTAAATTCTGTTTTCTATAGTCTATATACTAAATTCTATATTCATATTCTGTATTCTATATTCTAAATTCTGTGTTCAGCATTTCATGTTCTAAATTCTCTGTTCTATATTCTCTATTCTATATTATATATTCAGTGTTCTACATTCTATAATCTTAATTCTATATTCAGTGTTCTGTATTCTATATTCTAAATTCTGTGTTCTGCATTCCATGTTATAAATTCTAATTTCAGTATATTTTATTCTGTATTCTAAATTTTGTTTTCTGCATACCATGTTCTAAATTATGAGTTATGTATTAAGTTTTCATTATTTTATATTCTGTTTTCTTTATTCTATATACCGTATTCTATATTCTGCATTCCGTATTCTATATTCTTTATTGTGTGTTCTACATTATATATTCGTAATTCTATATTCAGTATTCTGTATTGCATATTCTAATTTCTGAGTTATGCATTCCATGTTGTAAATTCTGTGTTCTATATTCTCTATTCTATATTATATATTCTGTTTTCTACATTGTATTTTCAAAATTCTATATTCAGTATTCTGTAATCTATATTCTAAATCCTGTGTTCTGCATTCTATATTCTAAATTCTATATTCAGTGTTCTGAATTCTATATTCTTAATTCTCTGTTCTGCATTCCATTATCTAAATTCAGGTTTCTATATTCTCTATTCTCTATTCTATATTTTGGTTTATTCATTCTATATTCTACATTCTATATCCTGCATTACGTATACTATATTCTATATTCTGATTTCTTCATTCTATATTCTAAATTCTACATTCAGTAACCTGTATTCTAAATTCTAACTTATGTGTTCTGCATTCCATGTTCTATATTCTGGGTTCTATATTCTGTTTTCCATATTTTATATTCTGTGTTCTAAATTCTATATTCTGTATACTATATTCTGAATTCCGTATTCTACATTTTATATTCTGTGTTCTATATTCTATATTCTAAATTCTCTGTTCTGCATTCCATATTTTATATTCTGGGTTCTGTATTCTGTTATCCATATTCTATAATCTGTGTTCTATATTCTATATCTGTATTTTATATTCTACATTCCGTATTCTATTTTCTATATTCTTCGATATACATTCTATATTTTTAATTCTATATTCAGTATTCTGTATTATATACTTTAAATTCTGTGTTCTGCATATGATGTTCTAAATTCTGGCTTCTATATTCCATATTCTATATTCTATATTTTGTGTTCTTCATTCTATATTCTACGTTGTCGATTCTGCATTCCGTATTCTATATTCTTTATACTGTGTTATACAATCTATATTCTAAATTCTATATTCAGTATTCTGTATACTATACTCTAAATTCTGTGTTCTGCATTCCATGTTCTAAATTCTGGGTTCTACATTCTATATTTTATATTCTCTATTCCGTGTTCTACATTCTATATTCTAAATTCTATATTCAGTATTCTGTATTCTCTATTCTAAATTCTGTTTTCTACATTCTATATACTAAATTCTATATTCAGTATTCTGTATTCTATATTCTACATTCTGCGTTCTGCTTTCCATGTTCTAAACTTTGGGTTCTATATTCTCTATTCTATATTCTAAATTTTGTGTATTTAATTCGATATACTACAGTCTTTATTCTGTATTAGGTATTCTATATTCTATATTCTGTTTTATACATTCTATATTCTAATTGCTATATTCAGTATTATGTATTCTATATTCTAAATTCTTTGCTCTGCATTCCATGTTCTAAATTCTGGGTTGTGTATTCTGTTTCCAATATTCTATATTCTGTGTTCTATATTCTATATTCTGTATTCTATATTCTACACTCCGTATTCTATATTCTATATTCTGTGTTCTACATTCTATGTTCTAAATTCTATATTCAGTATTTTTATTCTATATTCAAACTTCTGTGTACTGCATTCCATGTTCTAAATTCTGGCTTCTATATTCTCTATAGTATATTGTATATTTTGTGTTTTCATTATGTATTCTACATTCTATATACTGCATTCGGCATTATATATTCTTTATACTGTGTCTTCATTCTATATTATAACTTCTATATTCAGTATTCTGTATTCTATATTCTAAATTCTGTGTTCTGCATTCCATGTTGAAAATTCTGGGTTCAATATTCTTTATTCAATATTTTATATTCTGTGTTCTACATTCTATATTCTAAACTGTATATTCAGCTCTCTGTATACTATATTCTTAATTCTGTGTTCCGCATGATATGTTCAAAATTCTATATTCAGTATTCTGTATTCAATATACGAAATTCTGTGTTCTGAATTCCATGTTCTAAATTCTGGGTTCTGTATTTTCTATTCTATATTCTGTGTTCTGCACTCTATATTCTAAATTCTATATTCATTTTCTGTATTCTATATTCTTAATTCTGTGTTTTGAATTCCATGTTCTAAATTCTGGGTTCTATAGTCTCTATTATATATTCTATATTTTGTGTTCTTCATTCTATATTCTACAATCTATTTTCTGTATTAGATATTCTATATTCTATATTCTGTGTTATTCATTCTATATTCTACATTCTATATACTTCATTCCGTATACTATATTCTATATTCTGTATTCTACATTCTATATTCTAAATTCTATATTCAGTATTCTTTGTTCTATATTCTAAATTCTGTGTTCTGCATTCCATGTTCTAAATTCTGTGTTCTGTATTCTGTTTCCATATTCTATGTTCTGTGTTCAAAATTCTGTATTCTGTATAATATGTTCTGCATTCCGTATTCTATATTCTATATTCTGTGTTCTACATTGGATATTCTAAATACTATATTCAGTATTCTGTAATCTATATTCTAAATTCTGTGTTCTGCATTCAATATTCTAAATTCAATATTCTATATTCTATATTCTGTGTTCCATTTTCTATATTGTAAATTCTATATTCAGTGTTCTGTAGTCTATATTCTAAATTCTGTGTTCTACATTGTATATTCTAAATTCTATATTCAGAATTCTGTATTCTCTATTGTAAATTCTGTGTTCTCCATTCTATATTCAAAATTCTATATTCAGTATACTTTATTGTATAATCTAAATTCTGTATTCTGCATTTTGTGTTCTAATTTTTGTTTCTGTATTCTGATTTCCATATTCTATATTCTGTATTCTAAATTCTATATTCTGTATTCTATATTCTGCATTCCGTATTCTATATTTTATATTCTGTGTTCTATATTCTAAATTCTATATTCAGCATTCTGTGGTCTATATTTTAAATTCTGTGTTCTGTATTCCATGTTAAAAATTTTTGATTCTATATTCTCTATTCTATATTCTATACTCTGTTTTCTTCTTTCAATTTTCTAAATCCTATATTCAGTATTCTGTGGTCTGTATTTTAGATTCTGTGTTCTACATTCCATATTCTAAATCCTATATTCAGCATTTTGTATTAAATATTCAATATTCTGTGTTCCGCATTCTATATTCTAAATTCTATATTCAGTATTCTGTATTCTATATTCTAAATTCTGTGTTCAGCATTTCATGTTCTAAATTCTGGGTTCTACATTCTCTATTCTTTATTATATATTCAGTGTTCTACATTCTATAATCTTAATTCTATATTCAGTGTTCTGTATTCTATATTCTAAATTCTGTGTTCTGCATTCCATGTTATAAATTCTAATTTCAGTATATTGTATTCTATAATCCAAATTTTGTTTTCTGCATACCATGTTCTAAATTATGAGTTATGTATTAAGTTTTCAATATTTTATATTCTGTTTTCTATATTCTATATACCGTATTCTATATTCTGCATTCCGTATTCTATATTCTTTATTGTGTGTTCTACATTATATATTCGTAATTCTATATTCAGTATTCTGTATTGCATATTCTAAATTCTGAGTTATGCATTCCATGTTGTAAATTCTGTGTTCTATATTCTCTATTCTATATTATATATTCTGTTTTCTACATTGTATTTTCAAAATTCTATATTCAGTATTCTGTAATCTATATTCTAAATCCTGTGTTCTGCATTCTATATTCTAAATTCTATGTTCAGTGTTCTGAATTCTATATTCTTAATTCTCTGTTCTGCATTCCATTATCTAAATTCTGGTTTCTATATTCTCTATTCTATATTCTATATTTTGGGTTATTCATTCTATGTTCTACATTCTATATCCTGCATTACGTATTCTATATTCTATATTCTGATTTCTTCATTCTATATTCTAAATTCTACATTCAGTAACCTGTATTCTATATTCTAAATTATGTGTTCTGCATTCCATGTTCTATATTCTGGGTTCTATATTCTGTTTTCCATATTTTATATTCTGTGTTCTAAATTCTATATTCTGTATACTATATTCTGCGTTCCGTATTCTACTTTTTATATTCTGTGTTCTATATTCTATATTCTAAATTCTCTGTTCTGCATTCCATGTTTTAAATTCTGGGTTCTGTATTCTGTTATCCATATTCTATAATCTGTGTTCTATATTCTATATCTGTATTTTATATTCTACATTCCGTATTCTATTTTCTATATTCTTCGATATACATTCTATATTCTAAATTCTATATTCAGTATTCTGTATTATATACTTTAAATTCTGTGTTCTGCATATGATGTTCTAAATTCTGGCTTCTATATTCCATATTCTATATTCTATATTTTGTGTTCTTCATTCTATATTTTACGTTGTCGATTCTGCATTCCGTGTTCTATATTCTTTATACTGTGTTATACAATCTATATTCTAAATTCTATATTCAGTATTCTGTATTCTATACTCTAAATTCTGTGTTCTGCATTCCATGTTCTAAATTCTGGGTTCTACATTCTATATTTTATATTCTCTATTCCGTGTTCTACATTCTATATTCTATATTCTATATTCAGTATTCTGTATTCTCTATTCTAAATTCTGTTTTCTATAGTCTATATACTAAATTCTATATTCATATTCTGTATTCTATATTCTAAATTCTGTGTTCAGCATTTCATGTTCTAAATTCTCTGTTCTATATTCTCTATTCTATATTATATATTCAGTGTTCTACATTCTATAATCTTAATTCTATATTCAGTGTTCTGTATTCTATATTCTAAATTCTGTGTTCTGCATTCCATGTTATAAATTCTAATTTCAGTATATTTTATTCTGTATTCTAAATTTTGTTTTCTGCATACCATGTTCTAAATTATGAGTTATGTATTAAGTTTTCATTATTTTATATTCTGTTTTCTTTATTCTATATACCGTATTCTATATTCTGCATTCCGTATTCTATATTCTTTATTGTGTGTTCTACATTATATATTCGTAATTCTATATTCAGTATTCTGTATTGCATATTCTAATTTCTGAGTTATGCATTCCATGTTGTAAATTCTGTGTTCTATATTCTCTATTCTATATTATATATTCTGTTTTCTACATTGTATTTTCAAAATTCTATATTCAGTATTCTGTAATCTATATTCTAAATCCTGTGTTCTGCATTCTATATTCTAAATTCTATATTCAGTGTTCTGAATTCTATATTCTTAATTCTCTGTTCTGCATTCCATTATCTAAATTCAGGTTTCTATATTCTCTATTCTCTATTCTATATTTTGGTTTATTCATTCTATATTCTACATTCTATATCCTGCATTACGTATACTATATTCTATATTCTGATTTCTTCATTCTATATTCTAAATTCTACATTCAGTAACCTGTATTCTAAATTCTAACTTATGTGTTCTGCATTCCATGTTCTATATTCTGGGTTCTATATTCTGTTTTCCATATTTTATATTCTGTGTTCTAAATTCTATATTCTGTATACTATATTCTGAATTCCGTATTCTACATTTTATATTCTGTGTTCTATATTCTATATTCTAAATTCTCTGTTCTGCATTCCATATTTTATATTCTGGGTTCTGTATTCTGTTATCCATATTCTATAATCTGTGTTCTATATTCTATATCTGTATTTTATATTCTACATTCCGTATTCTATTTTCTATATTCTTCGATATACAT
Source organism: Vicugna pacos (assembly GCF_048564905.1). Lineage (NCBI taxonomy): Eukaryota > Metazoa > Chordata > Mammalia > Artiodactyla > Camelidae > Vicugna > Vicugna pacos. The sequence goes on from NW_027328741.1 coordinate 52,294,415, forward strand.
TCTATATTTTTAATTCTATATTCAGTATTCTGTATTATATACTTTAAATTCTGTGTTCTGCATATGATGTTCTAAATTCTGGCTTCTATATTCCATATTCTATATTCTATATTTTGTGTTCTTCATTCTATATTCTACGTTGTCGATTCTGCATTCCGTATTCTATATTCTTTATACTGTGTTATACAATCTATATTCTAAATTCTATATTCAGTATTCTGTATACTATACTCTAAATTCTGTGTTCTGCATTCCATGTTCTAAATTCTGGGTTCTACATTCTATATTTTATATTCTCTATTCCGTGTTCTACATTCTATATTCTAAATTCTATATTCAGTATTCTGTATTCTCTATTCTAAATTCTGTTTTCTACATTCTATATACTAAATTCTATATTCAGTATTCTGTATTCTATATTCTACATTCTGCGTTCTGCTTTCCATGTTCTAAACTTTGGGTTCTATATTCTCTATTCTATATTCTAAATTTTGTGTATTTAATTCGATATACTACAGTCTTTATTCTGTATTAGGTATTCTATATTCTATATTCTGTTTTATACATTCTATATTCTAATTGCTATATTCAGTATTATGTATTCTATATTCTAAATTCTTTGCTCTGCATTCCATGTTCTAAATTCTGGGTTGTGTATTCTGTTTCCAATATTCTATATTCTGTGTTCTATATTCTATATTCTGTATTCTATATTCTACACTCCGTATTCTATATTCTATATTCTGTGTTCTACATTCTATGTTCTAAATTCTATATTCAGTATTTTTATTCTATATTCAAACTTCTGTGTACTGCATTCCATGTTCTAAATTCTGGCTTCTATATTCTCTATAGTATATTGTATATTTTGTGTTTTCATTATGTATTCTACATTCTATATACTGCATTCGGCATTATATATTCTTTATACTGTGTCTTCATTCTATATTATAACTTCTATATTCAGTATTCTGTATTCTATATTCTAAATTCTGTGTTCTGCATTCCATGTTGAAAATTCTGGGTTCAATATTCTTTATTCAATATTTTATATTCTGTGTTCTACATTCTATATTCTAAACTGTATATTCAGCTCTCTGTATACTATATTCTTAATTCTGTGTTCCGCATGATATGTTCAAAATTCTATATTCAGTATTCTGTATTCAATATACGAAATTCTGTGTTCTGAATTCCATGTTCTAAATTCTGGGTTCTGTATTTTCTATTCTATATTCTGTGTTCTGCACTCTATATTCTAAATTCTATATTCATTTTCTGTATTCTATATTCTTAATTCTGTGTTTTGAATTCCATGTTCTAAATTCTGGGTTCTATAGTCTCTATTATATATTCTATATTTTGTGTTCTTCATTCTATATTCTACAATCTATTTTCTGTATTAGATATTCTATATTCTATATTCTGTGTTATTCATTCTATATTCTACATTCTATATACTTCATTCCGTATACTATATTCTATATTCTGTATTCTACATTCTATATTCTAAATTCTATATTCAGTATTCTTTGTTCTATATTCTAAATTCTGTGTTCTGCATTCCATGTTCTAAATTCTGTGTTCTGTATTCTGTTTCCATATTCTATGTTCTGTGTTCAAAATTCTGTATTCTGTATAATATGTTCTGCATTCCGTATTCTATATTCTATATTCTGTGTTCTACATTGGATATTCTAAATACTATATTCAGTATTCTGTAATCTATATTCTAAATTCTGTGTTCTGCATTCAATATTCTAAATTCAATATTCTATATTCTATATTCTGTGTTCCATTTTCTATATTGTAAATTCTATATTCAGTGTTCTGTAGTCTATATTCTAAATTCTGTGTTCTACATTGTATATTCTAAATTCTATATTCAGAATTCTGTATTCTCTATTGTAAATTCTGTGTTCTCCATTCTATATTCAAAATTCTATATTCAGTATACTTTATTGTATAATCTAAATTCTGTATTCTGCATTTTGTGTTCTAATTTTTGTTTCTGTATTCTGATTTCCATATTCTATATTCTGTATTCTAAATTCTATATTCTGTATTCTATATTCTGCATTCCGAATTCTATATTTTATATTCTGTGTTCTATATTCTAAATTCTATATTCAGTATACTGTGGTCTATATTTTAAATTCTGTGTTATGTATTCCATGTTAAAAATTTTTGATTCTATATTCTCTATTCTATATTCTATACTCTGTGTTCTACTTTCAATTTTCTAAATCCTATATTCAGTATTCTGTGGTCTATATTTTTGATTCTGTGTTCTACATTCTATAGTCTAAATCCTATATTCAGCATTTTGTATTCAATATTCAAAATTCTGTGTTCCGCATTCTATATTCTAAATTCTATATTTAGTATTCTGTATTCTATATTCTAAATTCTGTGTTCTGCATTTCATGTTCTAAATTCTGGGTTCTATATTCTCTATTCTATATTATATATTCAGTGTTCTATCTCTATAATCTTAATTCTATATTCAGTGTTCTGTATTCTATATTCTATATTCTGTGTTCTTCATTCCATGGTATAAATTCTAATTTCAGTATATTGTATTCTATATTCTTAATTTTGTTTTCTGCATTCCATGTTTTAAATTATGAGGTATGTATTCAGTTTTCAATATTTTATATTCTGTTTTCTATATTCTATATACCGTATTTTATATTCTGCATTCCGTTTTCTATGTTCTTTATTGTGTGTTCTATATTATATATTCGAAATTCTATATTCAGTATTCTGTATTTCATATTCTAAATTCTGAGTTATGCATTCCATGTTGTAAATTCTGTGTTCTATATTCTCTAATCTATATAATATATTGTGTTTTCTACATTGTATTTTCTAAATCCTTTATTCAGTATTGTGTAATCTATATTCTAAATTCTGTGTTCTGCATTCTATATTCTAAATTCTATATTCAGTATTCTGAATTCTATATCCTTAATTCTCTGTTCAGCATTCCATGTTCTAAATTCTGGTTTCTATATTCTCTATTCTATATTCTAAATTTTGTGTTATTCTTTCTATATTCTACATTCTATATCCTGCATTACGTATACAATATTCTATATTCTGATTTCTACATACTATATTCTAATTTCTAAATTCAGTAACCTGTATTCTATATTCTAAATTATGTGTGCTGCATTCCATGTTCTATAGTCTGGGTTCTATATTCTGTTTTCCATATTTTATATTCTGTGTTCTAAATTCTATATTCTTTATACTATATTCTGCGTTCCGTATTCTATATTTTATATTCTGTGTTCTATATTCTATATTCTAAGTTCTCTGTTCTGCATTCCATGTTTTAAATTCTGGGTTCTGTATTCTGTTATCCATATTCTATAATCTGTGTTCTATATTCTATATCTGTATTTTATATTCTACATTCCGTATTCTATTTTCTATATTCTTCGATATACATTTTATTTTCTAAATTCTATATTCAGTATTCTGTACTGTATACATTAAATTCTGTGTTCTGCATACGATGTTTTAAATTTTGGCTTCTAAATTCCATATTCTATATTCTATATTTTGTGTTCTTCATTCTATATTCTACGTTGTAGATTCTGCATTCCCTATTCTATATTCTTTATACTGTGTTCTACAATCTATATTCTAAATTCTATATTCAGTATTCTGTATTCTATATTCTAAATTCTGTGTTCTGCATTCCATGTTCTAAATTCTGGGTTCTACATTCTATATTTTATATGCTCTAATTCGTGTTCTACATTCTATATACTAAATTCTGTATTCAGTATTCTGTATTCTATATTCTAAATTCTGTTTGCTACATTCTATATACTAAATCTTATATTCAGTATTCTGTATCTATATTCTAAATTCTGTGTTCTGCTTTCCATGTTCTAAACTCTGGGTTCTATATTCTCTATTCTATATTCTAAATTTTGTTTATTTAATTCGATATACTACAATCCATATTCTGTATTAGGTATTCTATATTCTATATTCTGTGTTATACATTCTATATTCTAATTGCTATATTCAGTATTCTGTATTCTATATTCTAAATTCTGTGTTCTGCATTCCATGTTCTTAATTCTGCGTTGTGTATTCTGTTTCCCATATTCTATATTCTGTGTTCTATATTCTATATTCTGTATTCTATATTCTACACTCCTTATTCTATATTCTATATTCTGTGTTCTACATTCTATGTTCTAAATTCTATATTCAGTATTTTGTATTCTATATTCTAAATTCTGTATTCTGCATTCCATGTTCTAAATTCTAGCTTCTATATTCTCTATTCTATATTGTATATTTTGTGTTTTCTTTATATATTCTACATTCTATATAGTGCATTCGGTATTATATATTCTTTATACTGTGTCTTCATTCTATATTCTAACTTCTATATTCAGTATTCTGTATTCTATATTCTAAAGTCTGTGTTCTGCATTCCATGTTGAAAATTCTGGGTTCAATATTCTTTATTCAATATTTTATATTCTGTGTTCTACATTCTATATTCTAAACTCAATATTCAGCTTTCTGTATTCTATATTCTAAATTCTGTGTTCCGCATGCTATGTTCAAAATTCTATATTCATTATTCTGTGTTCTATATACGAAATTCTGTGTTCTGAATTCCATGTTCTAAATTCTGGGTTCTGTATTCTCTATTCTATATTCTGTGTTCTGCATTCTATATTCAAATTCTATATTCATATTCTGTATACTATTTTCTAAATTGTGTGTTTTGAATTCCATGTTCTAAATTCTGGGTTCTATATTCTGTATTCTATATTCTTTATTTTGTGTTCTTCATTGTATATTCTACAATCTATATTCTGTTTTAGATATTCTATATTCTATATTCTGTGTTCTACAATCCAAATTCTAAATTATATATGCACTATTCTCTATTCTATATCCAAAATATTTCTTCTGCATTCCATGTTCTAAATTCAGTATTCTGTATTCTTTTTTCCATATTCTATATTCTGTTTTCTACATTCTATATTCTGTATTCTATATTCTGCATTCCATATTCTATATTCAATATTCTGTGTTCTACATTCTATATTATAAATTATATTTTCAGTATTCTGTGTTCTATATACGAAATTCTGTGTTCTGCCTTCCATGTTCTAAATTCTTGGTTCTGTATTCTGTTTTCCATATTCTATATTCTGTTTTCTACATTCTATATTCTGTATTATATATTATGTATTCCGTATTCTATATTCTATATTCTGTGTTCTACATTCCATATTCTAAATTCTATAGGCACTATTCTGTATTCTATATTCTAAATACTGTGTTCTGCATTCCATGCTCTAAATTCTGTATTCTGTATTCTTTTATCCATATTCTATATTCTGTTTTCTATTTTCTATATTCTGTTTTCTATATTCGACATTCCGTAAACTATATTCAATATTCTGTGTTGTTCATTCTATATTCTAAATTCTATATTCGGTATTCCGTATGCTATATTCCAAATTCTGTGTTCTGCATTCTAAGTTCTAAATTCTGCGTCGTATAATCTATATTCTATATTCTATATTCTGTGTACTGCATTCTATATTCTAAATACTATATTCAGTTTTCTGTATTCTATATTATAATTTCTGTGTTCTACATTCTTTATTCTAAATTCTATATTCAGTATTATGTAATCTATATTCTAAATTCTGTGTTCTGCATATAATGATCTTTATTCTGGATTCTATATTATGTATTCTACATTCTATATTCTGTGTTCTACATCTATATTCTTAACTCTATATTCAGTATTCTTTATTATATATTCTAAATTCTGTGTTCTACATTCTATATTCTAAATTGTATATTCAGTATTCTGTATTCTATATTCTAAATTCTATGTTCTGCATTCCATGTTCTAAATTCTGTGTTGTATATTCTTTATTCAATCGTCTATATTTTGTATTCTTCATTCTATATTCTGCATTCCGTATTCTATATTCTATATTCTGTGTTCTACATTCTCTATTCTAAATTCTATATTCAGTATTCTGTATTCTATATTCTAAATCCTTTGTTCTGGATTCCATGTTTTAAATTCTGGGTTCTGTATAGTCTATTATATATTCTGTGTTCTGCATTCTATATTCACATTCCTACATTCAGTATTCTGTATTTATATTCGAAATTCTGTGTTATGCATTCCATGCTCTATATTCCGGCATCTATATACTTTATTCTATAATCTAAATTCTGTGTTCTGCATTCCATGTTGTAAATTCTATATTCAGTATTCTCTATTGTATATTCTAAATTCTGTGCTCTGCATTCTATATTCTAAATTCTATATTTAGTATTCTGTATTCTACAATCTAAATTCTGTGTTTTGCAAACCATGTTCTAAATTCTGGGTTCTGTATTCTGTTTCCATAATCTATATTCTGTGTTCTAAATTCTATATTGTGTTTAATATATTCTGCATTCCATATTCTATATTCTATATTCTGTGATCTACATTCTATGTTCTAATTTCTATATTCAGTAATCTGTATACTATATTCTAAATTCTGTGTCCTGCATTCCATGTTCTAATTACAGGGTCCTATATTCTGTTTTCCATACTTTATATTCTGTGTTCTATATTCTATACTCTGTATTCTATATTCTGCATTCCATATTCTACATTATATATTCTGTGTTCTACATTCTATATTCCAAGTTCTATATTCAGTATTCTGTATTCTATATTCTAAATTCTGTGATCTGCATTCCATGTTCTAAATTCTCTATTCTTTATTCTATATTCTGTGTTCTACACTCTATATTCTAAATTCTATATTCAGTATTCTGTATTCTATATTGTATATTCTGTGTTCTGCATTCCATGTGCTCAATTCTCTACTCAGTATTCTGTATTCTATATACTTAATTCTGTGTTCTGCATTCCATTTCCTTAATTCTGTTTTCTGTATTCTTTTTTTCATATTCTATATTCTGTTTTCTGCATTCTATGTTCTGCTTTCTATTTTCTGCTTTCCGTATTCTATATTCAATATTCTGTGTTTTACATTATATATTCTAAATTCTATATTCAGTATTCCGTATGCTGCATTCAAAATTCTGTGTTCTGCATTCCATGTTCTAAATTCTGTGTTCATTATCTATATTCTATATTCTATATTCTGTGTTCTACATTCAATATTCTGTATTCTATATTCTGCATTCCGTATCCTATATTCAAAATTCTGTGTTCTACATTCTATATTCTAAATTATATATTCATTATTCCGTTTTCTATATTCTAAATTCTGTGTTCTGCATTCTATATTCTAAATTCTGGGCTCTATAATCTATAATCTATATACTATATTCTGTGTTTAACATTCTGTATTCTAAATACTCTATTCAGCTTTCTGTATTCTATATTATATGTTCTGTGTTCTACATTGTATATTCTAAATTCTATATTCAGTATTATGTAATCTATATTCTAAATTATGTGTTTTGCATTCCATGTTCTAAATTCTGGGTTCTAAATTCTGTTTTCCATATTTTATATTCTGTGTTGTAAATTCTATACTCTGTATTCTATATTCTGCATTCCGTATTGTACATTATATATTCTGTGTTCTACGTTCTATGTTCCTAATTCTATATTCAGTATTCTGTTTTCTATATTCTAAATTCTGTGTTCTGCATTCCATGTTCTAAATTCTCTATTCTATATACAATATTCTGAGTTCTACTTTTTATATTCTAAATTCTATATTCAGCATTCTGTTTTCTATATTCTAAATTTTGTGTTCTACATTCTATATTCTGTATTCTATATTCTGCATTCCGTATTCTACATTACATATTCTGTGTTCTACCTTCTATTTTCTAAATTCTATATTCAGTATTCTGTATTCTATATTCTAAATTCTGTGTTCTGCATTCCATGTTCTAAATTCTCTATTCTTTATTCTATATTCTGTGTTCTTCTTTTTATATTCCTATTTCTATATTCAGTATTATGTATTCTATTATCTAAATCCTGTGTTCTGCATTCCATGTTTTAAATTCTGGATTCTACATTCTTTATTCTATATTCTATATTGTGTGTTTTTCATTCTAGATTCTACATACTAAATTTTGCATTCCGTATTCTGTATTATATATTCTGTGTTTTTCCTTCTATATTCCAAATTCTGTATTCAGTATTCTGTATACTGTATTCTAAATTCTGTGTTCTGAATTCCAGGTTCTATATTCTTGCTTCTATATTCTTTATTCTATAATCTAAATACTGTGTTCTGCATTCAATTTTGTAAATTCTATATTCAGTATTCTCTATTCTGTATTCTAAATTCTGTGTTCTGCATTCTACATTCTAAATTATATATTCAGTACTCTGTATACTATATTCTAAATTCTGTGTTCTGCATCCCATGTTCTAAATTCTGGGTTCTATATTCTGTTTCCATAATCTATATTCTGTTTTTTAAATTGTGTATTCTATATACTATATTCTGCATTCCGTGTTCTATATTCTATAATCTGTGTTCTGTATTTTATATTCTAAATTCTTTATTCAGTAATCTGTATACTATATTCTAAATTCTGTGTTCTGCATTCCATGTTCTAAATTCTCTATTCTATATTCTGTAATAAACTTTCTATATTGTGAATTTTTATTCAGTACTCTGTAATCTATAATGTATATTCTGTGTTCTGCATTCCATGTTTTTAATTCTGCATTCTATATTCTCTTCTCTACATTCTATATTTTGTGTTCTACATTCTATATTCTAAATTGTATATTCAGTATTCTGTATTCTATATTCGAAATTCTGAGTTCTGATTTCCATGTTCCAAAATCTGGCTTAAATATTCTCTAAGCAGTATTTTTCTTCTGTTTTTTACATTCTATATTCTAAATTATATGTTCAGTATTATGTATACTTTATTCTATATTCCGTGTTCTACATTCAATTATTTTTAATTGTTTATTAAGTATTCTGTATACTATATTCTAAATTCTGTGTTATGCATTCCATGTTGTAAATTCTGGGATCAATATTCTCTTTTCTATATTCTATATTCAGTGTTCTACATTGTATATTCTAAATTCTATATTCAGCATTCTGTATTCTATATTCTAAATTTTATATTCAGTGTTATGTATTCTATAATCTAAATTATCTGTTCTGCATTCCATGTTCTAAATTTTCTATTCTTTATTCTATATTCTGTGTTCTTCTTTCTATATTCTAAATTCTATATTCAGTATTCTATATTCTTTATTCTAAATTCTGAGTTCTACATTCTATATTCTAAATTGTATATTCAGTATTCTGTATTCTATATTCTAAATTCTGTGTTCTGGTATGCATGTTCCAATATCTGGCTTCAATATACTCTAAGCTATAGTTTTTATTCTGTTTTCTACATTCTATATTCTAAATTATATATTCAGTATTATGTATTTTATATTCTCTATTCTGTGCTCTACATTCAAGTTTTTAATTGTTTATTATGTATTCTGTATACTATGTTCTAAATTCTGTGTTCTGCAATCCCTGTTCTAAATTCTGGGTTCTATATTCTCTTTTCTATTTTCTATATTCTGTATTCTACATTCTATATTATAAATTATATATTCAGCATTCTGTATTCTATATTCTAAATTTTGTGTTCTACATTCTATATCCTAAATGTTATATTCAGTATTATGTATTCTATAATTTAATTCTGTGTTCTGTTTTCATGTTCTAAATTCTGGGTTCTATATTCTATATTCTGTATTTTATATTCTGTGTTCTACATTCTTTATTCTAAACTCTATATTCAGTATTCTGTATTCTATATTCTAAATTCTGTGTTCTGCATTCCATGTTCTAAATTCTATACTCAGTATTCTGTATTCTATATTCTAAATTCTGTGTTCTGCATTCCATGTTCTAAATTCTATACTCAGTATTCTGTATTCTATATTCTAAATTCTGTGTTCTACATTCCATGTTATAAATTCTGTATTCAGCATTCTGAATTCTATATTCATAATTTTGATTTCTACATTTTATATTCTAAATTCTATATTCAGTATTATGTATTCTATATTCTCAATTCTTTATTCTGCATTCCATGTTCTAAATTCTGGGTTATACATTCTGTATTGTATATTCTATATTGTGTGTTTTTCATTGTACATTCTACATACTGTATTTTGCATTCCGTATACTATATTCTATATTCTGTGTTCTACATTCTATATTCTAAATTCTATATTCAGTATTCTGTATTCTATATTCTACATTATGTGTTCTGCGTTCCATTTCTAAATTCTGTGTTCTGTTTTCTGTTTTCCATATTCTATATACTGTTTTCTAAATTCGATTTTCTGTATTCTATATTCTGCATTCCGAATTATGTATTCTATATTTTGTGTTCTATATTCTATACTCTAAATTCTATATTCAGTATTCCATATACTACATTCTAAATTCTGTGTTCTCCATTCCATGTTCTAAATTCTGGTTTCTATATCCTCTATCCTATATTTTATATCCTGCGTTCTACATTTTATAGTCTAAATCCTATATTCAGCGTTCTGTATTCTTTTTCTAAATTCTGTGTTCTGCATTCCATGTTCTAAATCCTGGGTTCTATATTCTGTTTTACATATTTTATATTATGTGTTCTGCATTCTATATTTGTATTCTATATTATGCATTCCGTATTCTACATTATATATTCTGTGTTCTACCTTCTATTTTCTAAATTCAATTTTCTGTATTCTGTATTCTATATTCTAAATTCTGTGTTCTGCATTCCATATTCTAAATTCTCTTTCCTATATTTTATATTCTGTGTTCCTCTTTCATATTCTAAATTTTGTAGTCAGTATTTTGTATTCTATATTGTAAATTCTATTCTCTGCATTTGATTTCTAAATTCTGGGTTCTATATTTTCTTTTATATATTCTATATTCTGTGTTCTTCATTCTAGATTCTACATTCTAATTTTTGCATTCAGTATTCTATATTCTAATTTCTGTGTTCTGCATTCTATGTTCTAAATTCTATGTTCAGTATACTGTATTATATATTCTAAATTCTGTGTTACGCATTCCATGTTCTAAATTCTGGGTTCTACATTCTCTATTCTATATACTACATTGTGTGTTTTTCATTCTATATTCTACATACTATATTTTGCATTCCATATTCTATATTCTATATTCTGTGTTCTACATTCTATATTCTAAATTATATATTCAGTATTCTGTATACTATATTCTAAATTCTGTGTTCTGCAGCGAATGTTCTAAATTCTGGGTTCTGTATTCTGTTTCCATAATCTATATTCTGAGTTCAAAATTCTATATTCTGTATACTATATCCTGCATTCCGTATTCTATATTCTATATTCTGTGTTCTACATTCTTTATTATAAATTCTATATTCAGTAACCTGTATACTATATTCTAAATTCTGTGTTATGCATCCCATGTTCTAAATTCTGGGTTCTATATTCTGTTTTCCATATTTATATTCTGTGTTCTAAATTCTATATTCTGTATTCTATAATCTGCATTCCGTATTCTCCATTATATATTCTGTGTTTTTCCTTCTATATTCCAAATTCTATATTCAGTATTCTGTATACTGTATTCTAAATTCTGTGTTCTGAATTCCATTTTCTATATTCTTGCTTCTACATCCTTTATTCTATAATCTAAATTCTGTGTTCTGCATTCCATGTTGTAAATTCTATATTCAGTATTCTCTATTCTATATTCTAAATTCTGTGTTCTGCATTCTATATTTTAAATTATATATTCAGTATTCTGTGTACTATATTCTAAATTCTGTGTTCTGCATCCAATGTTCTAAATTCTGGGTTCTGTATTCTGTTTCCATAATCTATATTCTGTGTTCAAAATTGTATATTCTGTATACTATATTCTGCATTCCGTATTCTATATTCTATATTCTGTGTTCTATATTCTATATTCTAAATTCTATAGTCAGTAATCTGTATACTAGCCTCTAAATCTGTGTTCTGCATTCCATGTTCTAAATTCTCTATTCTATATTCTATATTCTTGTTAAATTTTCTATATTCTGAATTCTATATTCAGTACTTTGTATTCTATATTGTATATTCTGTGTTCTGCATTCCATGTTCTCAATTCTATGTTCAGTAATCTGTATTCTATATTCTTAATTCTGTGTTCTGCATTCCATGTTCTAAATTCTCTTTCCTATATTGTATATTCTGTGTTCCTCTTTCATATTTTAAATTTTGTATTCAGTATTTTGTATTCTATATTGTAAATTCTATTCTCTGCATTCGATTTCTAAATTCTGTTTTCTATATTTTCTTTTATATATTCTATATTCTGTGTTCTTCATTCTAGATTCTAAATTTTAATTTCTGCTTTCAGTATTCTATATTCTAATTTCTGTGTTCTGCATTCTATGTTCTAAATTCTATGTTCAGTATACTGTATTATATATTCTAAATTCTGTGTTAAGCATTCCATGTTCTAAATTCTAGGTTCTACATTCTCTATTCTATATACTACATTGTGTGTTTTTCATTCTAGATTCTACATACTATATTTTGCATTCCATATACTATTTTCTATATTCTGTGTTCTACATTCTATATTCTAAATTCTATATTCAGTATTTTGTATTCTATATTCTAAATTATATGTTCTGCGTTCCATTTCTAAATTCGGGTTCTGTATTCTGTTTACCATATTCTATATTCTGTTTTCTAAATTCTGTACTGTGTATTCTATATTCTGCATTCCGTATTATATATTCTATATTTTGTGTTCCTTATTCTATATTCTATATTCTGTGTTCTGCATTACATGTTCAAAATTCTGGGTTCTATATCCACAATTCTATATTCTATATCCTGTGTTCTACATTCGATAGTCTTAATCCTATATTCAGCGTTCTGTATTCTATATACTAAATTCTGTGTTCTGCATTACATGTTCTCTATACTGGGTTCTAAATTTTGTTCTCCATATTTTATATTCTGTGTTCTACATTCTATATTCTGTATTCAATTTTCTGCATTTCGTATTCTACATTATGTATTCTGTGTTCTTCCTTCTAATTTCTAAATTCTATATTCAGTATTCTGTATTCTATATTCTAAATTCTGTGTTCTGCATTCCATATTCAAAATTCTCTTTTCTATATTCTAAATTCTGTGTTCTACTTTCTATATTCTAAATCCTATTTTCAGTATTCTGTATTTTATATTATACATTCTGTTTTCTGCATTCCATTTCTAAATTCTGGGTTCTATATTCTTTTTTATATATTTAATATTCTGTATTCTTCGTTCTGGATTCGACATTCTAAATTCTGCATTCCGTATTCTATATTCTATATTCTGTGTTCTACATTCTTTATTATAAATTCTATATTCAGTAATCTGTATACTATATTCTAAATTCTGTGTTCTGCATTCAATGTTCTAAATTCTGGGTTCTGTATTCTGTTTCCATAATCTATATTCTGTGTTCAAAATTGTATATTCTGTATACTATATTCTGCATTCCGTATTCTATATTCTATATTCTGTGTTCTATATTCTATATTCTAAATTCTATATACAGAAATCTGTATACTATATTCTAAACCTGTGTTCTCCATTCCATGTTCTAAATTCTCTATTCTATATTCTATATTCTTGTTAAACATTCTATATTCTGAATACTATATTCAGTACTCTGTATTCTATATTGTATATTGTGTGTTCTGCATTCCATGTTCTCAATTCTATATTCAGTTATCTGTATTCTATATTCTTAAGTCTGTGTTCTGCATTCCATGTTCTAAATTCTGTTTTCTGTATTCTTTTTTCCATATTCTATATTCTGTTTTCTACATTCAATATTCTGTATTCTATATTTGCTTTCCGTATTCTATATTCAATATTCTGTGTTCTACATTCTATATTCTAAATTCTATATTCAGTATTCCGTATGCTATATTCTAAATTCTGTGTTCTCCTTTCCATGTTTTGAATTCTGGATACTATATTCTCTATTCTACATTTTATATTCTGTGTTCTACACTCTATATTCTAAATTCTATATTCAGTATTCTTTATTCTATATTCTGAATACTGTGTTCTACATTCTATATTCTAAATTGTATATTCAGTATTCGGTATTCTATATTTGAAATTCTGTGTTCTGATTTCCATGTTTCAAAATCTGGCTTAAATTTTCTCTTAGCTGTATTTTTTCTTCTTTTTTTACATTGTATATACAAAATTATATTTTCAGTATTATGTATACTTTATTCTATATTCCGTGTTCTACATTCAATAATTTTTAATTGTTTATTAAGTATTCTGCATACTATATTCTAAATTCTGTGTTATGCATTCAATGTTGCAAATTCTGGGTTCTATAATCTCTTTCCTATATTCTATATTCTGCGTTCTACATTGTATATTCCAAATTCTATATTCAGCATTCTGTATTCTATATTCTAAATTTTGTGTTCTTCATTCTATATTCTAAATTCTATATTCAGTATTATGTATTCTATAATCTAAATTATCTGTTCTGCATTCCATGTTCTAAATTCTCTATTATTTATTATATATTCTGTGTTCTTCTTTCTATATTCTAAATTGTATATTCAGTATTCTGTATTCTATATTCTAAATTCTGAGTTCTACATTCTATATTCTAAATTTTATATTCAGTATTCTGTATTCTATATTCTAAAGTCTGAGTTCTGATTTCCATGTTCCATAATCTGGCTTCAATATTTTCTAAGCTATAGTTTCTATTCTGTTTTCTACATTCTATATTCTAAATTATATATTCAGTATTATGTATTTTATATTCTATATTCTGTGTTCTACATTCAATTTTTTTAATTGTTTATTGAGTATTCTATATACAATATTCTACATTCTGCGTTCTGCATTCCAAGTTCTAAATTCTCTATTCTGTATTCTATAATCTGTGTACTATTTCTATATTCTATATTTTACATTCTGTATTCTGTATTCTATATTCTAAATACTGTGTTCTGCACTCCATGTTCTCAATCCTTTATTCAGTATTCTGTATTCTATATACTTAATTCTGTGTTCTGCATTCCATGTTCTAAATTCTATGTTCAGTATACTTTATTATATATTCTAAATTCTGTATTCTGCATTCCATGTTCTAAATTCTATTTTCTGTATTCTTTTTTCCATATTATATATTCTGTTTTCTAAATTCTATATTCTGTATTCTATATTCTGCATTTCGTATTCTATATTCAATATTCTGTGTTCTACATTCTATATTCTAATTTCTATATTCAGTATTCCATATGCTATATTCTAACTTCTGTGTTTTGCATTCCATCTTCTAAATTCTGGGTTCTATAATCAATATTCTATATTCTATATTCTGTGTTCTACATTTTATATTCTAAATACTATATTCAGCTTTCTGAATTCTATATTATAAAATCTGTGTTTTAAATTCTATATTCTAAATTCTATATTCAGTATTATGTAATCTATATTTTTAATTCTGTGTTCTGCATAGCATGTTCTTAATTCTAGATTCTATATTCTGTATTCTACATTCTATATTCTGTGTTCTAAATTCTATATTCTAAATTCTATATTCAGTATTCTTTATTCTATATTGTAAATTCTGTGTTCTACATTCTATATTCTTAATTGTATATTCAGTATTCTGTATTCTATATTCAAAATTCTTACTACTGTTTCTATGTTCCAAAATCTGGCTTCAATATTCTCTAAGCTATATTTTTTATTATGTTTTCTACATTCTATTTTCTAAACTATATATTCAGTATTATGTATTTTATATTCTATATTCTGTGTTCTACATTCAATTTTTAAATTGTTTATTAAGTATTCTGTATACTATATTCTAAATTCTGTGTTCTGTAATCCATGTTGTAAATTCTGGGTTCTATATCTTATTTTCTATCTTCTATATTCTGTGTTCTACATTCTATATTCTAAATTCTATATTCAGCATTCTGTATTCTATATTCTAGATTTGTGTTCTACATTCTATATTCCAAATTCTATATGCAGTAGTATGTATTCTATAATCTAAATTCTGTGTTCTGCATTCCATGTTCTAAACTCTATATTCAGTATTCTGCATTCTATATGCTAAATTCTGTGTTCTGCATTCCATGCTCTAAATTCAATATTCATCATTCTGTATTCTATATCCTAAATTTTGTGTTCTACATTCTATATTCTAAATTTTATATTGAGTATTATGTATTCTATAATATAAATTCTGAGTTCTGCATTCCATGTTCTAAATTCTGGGTTCCATAAACTATATTCTATATTCTGTATTCTGAGTTCTGCTTTATATATTCTAAATACTGTAGTCAGCTTTCTGTATTCTACATTCTAAATTCTTTGTTCTGCATTCTATATTCTAAATTCTATATTCAGTATTCTTTATTCTATATTCTAAATTCTGAGTTCTGTTTTCCATGTTCCAAAATCTGGCTTCAATATTCTCTAAGCTATATTTTTTATTGTGTTTTCTACATTCTATATTGTAAATTATATATTCGGTATTATGTATTTTATATTCTATATTCTGTGTTCTGCATTGAATTTTTAAACTGTTTATTAAGTATTTTGTATACTATATTCTAAATTCTGTGTTCTGCAATCCATGTTCTAAATTCTGGGTTCTATATCCTTTTTTCTATTTTCTATATTCTGTGTTCTACATTCTATATTCTAAATTGTATTTTCAGCATTCTGTATTCTATATTCAAAATTTTGTGTTCTACATTCTATACTGTAAAGTCTATATTCAGTATTCTGTATTCTATATTCTAAATTCTGTGTTCTGCATTCCATGTTCTAAACTCTATATTCAGTATTCTTTATTCTATATTCTAAATTATGTGTTCCGAATTCCATGCTCTAAATTCTATATTCAGCACTCTGTATTCTATATTCTGAATTTTGTGTACTACATTCTATATTCTAATTTTTATATTCAGTATAATGTATTCTATAATCTAAATTCTGAGTTCTGCAATCCATGTTCTAAATTCTGGGTTCTATAAACTATATTATATATCCTATATACTGTGTCCTGCTTTCTATATTCTAAATACTATATTCAGCTTTCTGTATTCTATATTCTAAATTCTGTGTTCTGCATTCCATGCTCTAAATTCTATATTCAGCATTCTGTATTCTATATTCAATATTCTGTGTTCTACATTCTATATTCTTAATTCTATATTCAGTATTCCGTATGCTATTTCTAAATTCTGTGTTCTTCATTCCATGTTCTAATTTCTGGGTTCTATAATCTATATTCTATATTCTATACTCTGTGTTCTACATCCTATAGTATAAATTCTTTATTCAGCTTTCTGTATTCTATATTATATATTCTGTATTCTGCATTATATATTCAAAATCCTACATTCAGTATACTGTACTTATATTCGAAATTCTGTGTTCTGCATTCCATGTTCTAAAATCAGACTTCTATATTCTCTATTCTATATTCTATAATTTGTGTAATTCATACTATATTCTACAAACTATATTTTGCATTCCGTATTCTATATTCAAAATTCTGTGTTCTACATTCTATATTCTCAATTCTATATTCAGTATTCTGTATTATATATTCTAAATTCTGTGTTCTGCATTCCATGTTCAAAATTCTGGGTTCAATATTCTTTTTTCTATATTCTGTATTCTGTGTCTAAATTCTATATTCTGTATTCAATATTCTGCATTCCATATTCTACATTATATATTCTGTGTTCTACATTCTATATTCCAAATTCTATATTCAGTATTCTGTATTCTATATTCTAAATTCTGTGTTCTGCATTCCATGTTCTAAATTCTCTATTCTATATTCTATATTCTGTGTTCTACTTTCTATATTCTCAATCCTATATTCAGTATTCAGTTTTCTATATTCTAAATTCTGTGTTTTGCATTCTATGTTGTAAGTTCTATGTTCAGTATACTGTATTATATATTCTAAATTCTGTCTTCTGCATTCCATGTTCTAAATTATGTTTTCTGTATTCTTTGTTTCATATTCTATATTCTGTTTTCTATATTCTATATTCTGTATTCTCTATTCTGAATTCCGTATTCTACACTCTATATTCTGTGTTCTACATCCCATATTCTAAATTCAATATGCACTATTCTGTATTCTATATTCCAATTATTGTGTTCTGCAATCCATGTTCTTAATTCTGTTATCTGTATGTTTTTTCCATATTCTATATTCTGTTTTCAACATTCTATATTCTAAATTCTATTTTCAGTATTCCGTATTCTATATTCTAAATTCTGTGTTCTGCATTTTATATTCTAAATTCTGTGTTGTTTAATCTATAATCTCTATTCTATATTCTCTGTTCTACATTCTATATTCTAAATACTCTATTCAGTTTTCTGTATTCTATATTATAAATTCTGTGTTCTACATTCTTTTATCTAAATTCTCTATTCAGTATTCTGTATTGTATATTCTAAATTCTGTGTTCTGCATTCCATGTTCTAATTTCTGGCTTCTATGTTTTCTATTATATATTGTATATTTTGTGTTTTCATTATATATTCTACATTCTATATTCTGCATTCCGTATTCTATAATCTTTATACTGTGTTCTACATACTATATTCTAAATTATATATTCACTATTCTGTATTCTATATTCTTAATTCTGTGTTATGCATTCCATGTTCAAAATTCAGGGTTCAATATACTTTATTCTATATTCTATATTCTGTGTTCTACATTCTATATTCTAAATTCTATATTCAGCTTTCTGTATTCTATATTCAAAATTCTGTGTTCTGCATTCCTTGTTCAAAATTCTATATTCAGTATTCTGTGTTCTATTTACGAAATTCTGTGTTCTGCATACCATGTTCTAACTTCTGGGTTCTGTATTCTCTATTCTATATTCTGTGTCTGGATTCTATATTCTAAATTCTATATTCAGTATTCTGTATTCTACATTCTAAATTCTGTGTTTTGAATTACATGTTCTCAATTCTGGGTTCTATATTCTTTATTCTATATTCTAAATTTTGTGTTCTTCATTCTATATTCTACAATCTATATTCTGTTTTATGTATTCTATATTCTATATTCTGTGTTCTACATTCCATATTCTAAATACTATATTCAGCTTTCTGTATTCTATATTATAAAATCTGTGTTCTATATTATATATTCTAAATTCTATACTCAGTATTTTGTAATCTATATTCTAAATTCTATGTTCTACATTCCATGATCTAATTTCTGAGTTGTACATTCTCTATTCTATATTCTATATTTTGTATTCTTCATTCTATATTCGACATTCTATATTCTGCATTCCGTATTCTATATTCTCTTTTCTGTGTTTTACATTCTATATTCTAATTTCTATATTCAGTATTCTGTAATCTATATTCTAAATTCTGTGTTCTGCATTCTATATTCTAAATTGTATACACACTATTCTGAATTGTGTATTCTAAATTCTCTGTTCTGCATCCATGTTCTAAATTCTGGCTTCTATATTCTCTATTCTATATTCTATATTTTGTGTTATTCATTCTATATTCTATATTCTATATCCTTTATTCCGTATAGTATATTCTATATTCTGAATTCTACATTCTATATTCTAAATTCTATATTCAGTATTCTTTATTCTATATTCTAAATTCTGTGTTCTGCATTCCATGTTCTAAACTCTGAATTCTATATTCTCAATTATATATTCTAAATTTTGTGTATTTAATTCGATATACTACAATCTATATTCTGTATTAGGTATTCTATATTCTGTATTCTGTGTTATACATTCTATATTCTAATTTCTATATTCAGTATTTTGTATTCTATATTCTAAATTCTGTGTTCTGCATTCCATGTTCTAAATTCTGGGTTGTGAATTCTGTTTCCCATATTCTAAATTCTGTGTTCTATATTCTATATTCTGTATTCTATATTCTACACTCTGTATTCAATATTCTATATTGTGTGTTCTACATTCTATGTTCTAAATTCTATATTCAGCATTCTGTATTCTATATTCTAAATTCTGTGTTCTGCATTCCATGTTCTAAATTCTGGCTTCTATATTCTCTATTCCATATTGTATATTTTGTGTTTTCATTATATATTCTTCATTCTATATACTGCATTCCGTAATATATATTCTTTATACTGTGTCTTCATTCTATATTCTAAATTCTATATTCAGCTTTCTGTAGTCTATATTATAAATTCTGTGTTCTACATTCTATATTCTACCTTCTATATTCAGTATTATGTTATCCATATTCTAAATTCTATGTTCTGCATTCCATGTTCTTAATTCTGTGTTGTATATTCTTTATTCAATATTCTATATTTTGTATTCTTCATTCTATATTCTACATTCTATATTCTGCATTCCGTATTCTATATTGTATTTTCTGTTTTCTACATTCTCTATTCTAAATTCCATATTCAGTATTCTGTATTCTATATTCTCAATCCTGTGTTCTGGATTCCATATTTTAAAACCTGGGTTCTGTATACTCTATTATATATTCTGTGTTATGCATTCTATATTCAAAATACTACATTCAGTATTTTGTATTTTTATTCGAAATTCTGTGTTCTGCATTCCATGTTCTGTATTCCGGCATCTATATACTTTATTCTATAATCTAAATTCTGTGTTCTGCAAACCATGTTCTAAATTCTGGGTTCTGTATTCTGTTTCCATAATCTATATTTTGTGTTCTAATTTCTATATTCTGTTTATTATATTCTGCATTCCATATTCTATATTCTATATTCTGTGATCTACATTCTATATTCTATTTCTATATTCAGTAATCTGTATACTTTATTCTAAATTCTGTGTCCTGCATTCCATGTTCTAATTACTGGGTCCTATAATCTGTTTTCCATACTTTATATTCTGTGTTCTAAATTCTATACTCTGAATTCTATATTCTGCAATCCGTATTCTACATTATATATTCTGTGTTCTACATTCTATATTCCAAATTCTATATTCAGTATTCTGTATTCTATATTCTAAATTCTGTGTTCTGCATTCCATGTTCTCAATTCTATACTCAGTATTCTGTATTCTATATACTTAATTCTATGTTCTGCATTCCATTTTCTAAATTCTGTTTTCTGTATTCTTTTTTCATATTCTATGTTCTGTTTTCTGCATTCTATGTTCTGCATTCTATATTATGCTTTCCGTATTCTATATTCAAGATTCTGTGTTCTACATTATGTATTCTAAATTCTATATTCAGTATTCCATATGCTGTATTGAAAATTCTGTGTTCTGCATTCCATGTTCTAAATTCTGTGTTCTATTATCTATATTCTATATTCTATATTCTGTGTTCTACATTCTATATTCTAAATCCTATATTCAGCATTCTATATTCTATATTATAAATCTGTGTTCTACATTCTATATTCTAAATTCTATATTCAGTATTAAGTATGCTATATTCTAAATTCTGTGTTCTGCATTCCATATTCTTAATTCTGGATTCTAAATACTCTATTCTTCATTCTATATTCTGTGTTCTACATTCTATATTCTAAACTTTATATTCAGTATCCTTTATTCTATATTCTAAATTCTGTGTTCTACATTCTATATTCAGTGTTCTGTATTTTATATTCGAAATTCTGTGTTCTGAAATCCATGTTCCAAATTCTGGCTTAAATATTCTCTAAGCTATATTTTTTATTCTGTTTTTTACATTCTATATTCTAAAGTATAAATTCAGTATTATGTATTCTATATTCTATATTCTGTGTTCTACATTCAGTTTTTTTAATTGTTTATTAAGTATTCTGTATACTACATTCTAAATTCTGTGTTCGGCATTCCATGTTGTAAATTCTGGGTTCTATATTCACTTTTCTATATTCTATATTCTGTGTTCTACATTGTATATTCTAAATTCTATATTCAGCATTCTGTATTCTATATTCTAAATTTTGTGTTCTACGTTCTATATTCTAAATTATATATTCAGTATTATGTATTCTATAATCTAAATTCTCTGTTCTGCATTCCATATTCTAAATTCTGTATTCTTTATTCTATATTCTGTGTTCTTCTTTCTATATTCTAAATTCTATTCTCAGTATTCTGTATTCTATATTCTAAATTCTTTTTCTGCATTCCATGTTATAAATTCTGGGTTCTGCATTCTCTATTCTATATTCTAAATGGTGTGTTTTTCATTCTAGATTCTACATACTATATTTTGCATTCGGTATACTATATTATATATTCTGTGTTCTACATTCTATATTCTAAATTCTACATTCAGTATTCAGTATGCTATATTCTATTTTGTGTTCTGAATTCCATGTTCTAAATTCTTGGATCTATTACCTATATTCTGTATTCTATATTCTGTGTTATACATTCTATATTCTAAATACTATATTCAGATTTCTGTATACAATATTATAAATTCTGTGTTCTACATTCTATATTCTAAATTCTATATTCAGTATTCTTTATTCTATATTCTATATTCTGTGTTCTACATTCTATATTCTAAATTGTATATTCAGTATTCTATGTTCTATATTCTAAATTCTGAATTCTGTTTTCCATGTTCAAAAATCTGGCTTCAATATTCTCTAAGCTATTTTTTTTTATTCTGTTTTCTACATTCTATATTCTAAATTATTTATTCGGTATTATGTATTTTATATTCTATATTCCGTGTTCTACATTCAATTATTTAATTGTTTGTTAAGTATTATGTATACTATATTCTATATTCAGTTTTCTGCAATTCTATGTTCTAAATTCTGGGTTCTATATTCTCTATTCTATATTTTATTTTTTGTGTTCTTTTTTTATATTCTAGATTCTATATTCTGCATTCCGTATTCTATATTCTTTATACTGTGTTCTACATTCTATATTCTAAATTCTATCTTCAGTATTCTGTATTCTATACTGTAAATTCTGTGTTCTGCATTCCATGTTCTAAATTCTGGGTTCTGTATTCTGTTTTCCATATTCAATATTCTGTTTTCTATATTCTATATTCTGTATTATATATTCTGTTTTCCGTATTCTATATTCTATATTCTGTATTCTATATTCCATATTTTAAATTCTATAGGCACTATTCTTTATTCTATAATCTTAATTCTGAGTTCTGCATTCCATGTTCTAAATTCTGGGTTGTATAATCAATATTCTATATTCTATATTCTGTGTTCTGCATTCTATATTCTAAATACTTTATTCAGCTTTCTGTATTCTATATTATAAATTCTGTGTTCTACATTCTATATTCTAAATTCTACATTCAGTAATATGTAATCTATATTCTAAATTCTGTGTTCTGCATAGCATGTTCTTTATTCTGGATTCTATAATCTGTATCTACATTCTATATTCTGTGTTCTACATTCTATATTCTTAACTCTATATTAGGTATTCTTTATTATATATTCTATATTCTGTGTTCTACATTCCATATTCTAAATTCTATATGCACAATTCTGTATTCTATATTCTAAATTCTATGTTCTGACTCCATGATCTAAATTTGTGTTGTATATTCTCTATTCTCTATTCTATATTTTGTATTCTTCATTCTATATTCTGCATTCCGTATTCTATATTCTATATTCTGTGTTCTACATTCAATATTCTAAATTCTATATTCAGTATTCTGTATTCTATATTCTTTATTCTGTGTTCTGCATTCCATGTTGTAAATTCTGGGTTCTGTATTCTGTTTTCCATATTCTATATTCTGTTTTCTACATTCTATATTCTGTATTATATATTCTGTTTTCCGTATTGTATATTCTATATTCTGTGTTCTACATTCCATATTCTAAATTCTATACGCAGTATTCTTTATTCTATAATCTAAATTCTGAGTTCTGCATTCCATGTTCTAAATTCTGGGTTGTATAATCCATATTCTATATTCTACATTCTGTGTTCTGGATTCCATGTTTTAAATTCTGGGTTCTGTATACTCTATTATATATTCTGTGTTCTGTATTCTATATTCAAAATCCTAAATTCAGTATTCTGTGTTTATATTCGAAATTCTGTGTTCTGCATTCCATGTTCTAAATTCTGTCTTCTATATTCTCTGTACTATATTCTATATTTTGCGTACTTCATTCTATGTTCTACAATCTATATTTTATATTCTATATTCTGTGTTCTGCATTCCATATTCTAAATTCTCTTTTCTATATTCTAAATTCTGTGTTCTACATTCTATATTCTATATTCTATATTCAGTAATCTCTATACTGTATTCTAAATTATGTGTTCTGCATTCCATGTTCTAAATTCAGGGTTCTATATTCTCTTTTCCATATTTAATATTCTGTGTCTAAATTCTATATTCTGTATTCAATATTCTGCATTCCGTATTCTACATTTTGTATTCTGTGTTCTACCTTCTATATTCCAAATTCTATATTCAGTATTCTGTATTCTATTTTCTAAATGCTGTGTTCTGCATTCCATGTTCTAAATTCTCTATTCTATATTCTATATTTTGTGTTCTACTTTCTATATTCTCAATTCTTTATTCAGTATTCAGTTTTCTATATTCTAAATTCTGTGTTCTGCATACTATGTTGTAAGTTCTATGTTCAGTATACTGTATTATATATTCTAAATTCTGTCTTCTGCATTCCATGTTCTAAATAATGATTTCTGTATTCTTTGTTTCATAATCTATATTCTGTTTTCTACATTCTATATTCTGTATACTCTATTCTGCATTCCGTATTCTACATTCTATATTCTGTGTTCTCCATTCTCTGTTATAAATCCTTTATTCAGTATTCCATATTCTATATTCTATATTCTGTGTTCTACATTGTATATTGTAAAGTCTATATTCAGTATTCTGTGTTCTATATTGTAAATTCTGTGTTCTGCATTCCATGTTCTAAACTCTATATTCAGTATTCTGTATTCTATATTCTAAATTCTGTGTTCTGCATTCCATGTCCTAAATTCTCTTTTCTATATTCTATATTATGTGTTCCTCTTTCATATTCTAAATTCTGTATTCAGTATTTTGTATTCTATATTGTAAATTCTATTCTCTGCTTTCGATTTCTAAATTCTGGGTTCTATATTTTCTTTTATATATTCTATATTCTGTGTTCTTCATTCTAGATTCTACATTCTAATTTCTGCATTCAGTATTCTATATTCTAATTTCTGTGTTCTGCATTCTATGTTCTAAATTCTATGTTCAGTATACTGTATTATATATTCTAAATTCTGTGTTAAGCATTCCATGTTCTAAATTCTGGGTTCTACATTCTCTATTCTATATACTACATTGTGTGTTTTTCATTCTAGATTCTACATACTATATTTTGCATTCCATATACTATATTCTATATTCTGTGTTCTACATTCTATATTCTAAATTCTATATTCAGTATACTGTATTCTATATTTAAAATTCTGTGTTCTGCATTCCATGTTAAAATTCTGGCTTCTATATTCTCTATTGTATATTCTTAATTTTGTGTGCATCATTCTATATTTTCCCTTCTATATTCTGCATTCCTTATACTATATTCTTTATAACGTGTTCTACATTCTATATTCTAAATTCTATATTCAGTATTCTGTATGCTATATTCTAAATTCTGTGTTCTGCATTCTATAATCTAAACTTTATATTCAGTATTCTGAATTCTATATTCTAAATTCTGTGTTCTTCATTCCATATTCTAAATTCTGGTTTCAATATTCTCTATTCTATATTCCATATTTTGTGTTCTTCATTCTATATTCTTTATTCTATATTCTGCATTCCGTATTCTATATTCTTTATACTGTGTTGTACATTCTATGTTCTAAATACTATATTCAGTATCCTGTATACTGTATTCTAAATTCTGTGTTCTACATTCCATGTTTAAAATTCAGAGTTCTGTATTCTGTTTTACGTATTTTATGTTCTGTGTTCTATATTCTATATTCTGTATTCTATATTCTACATTCCGTATTCTATATTCTATATTCTGTGTGCTACATTGTATATACTAAATTCTATATTCAGTATTCTGTATACTCTATTCTAAATTCTGTGTTCTGTATTCCATGTTCTAAATTCTCGCTTCTATATTCTCTATTCTTTATTTTGTGTTCTTCATTCTATGTTCTACATTCTATGTTCTATAAGCTATATACTGTGTTCTACATTCTATATTATAAATTCTATATTCAGTATTCTGTGTTCTATATTGTAAATTCTGTGTTCTGCATTCCATGTTCTAAATTCTGGGTTCAATATTCTCTATTCTATATTCCATATTTTGTGTTCTTCATTGTGTATTCTTCATTCTATATTCAATATTCTGTATTGTATATTCTAAATTCTGTGTTTTGCTTTCTATGTTCTAAATTCTATATTCAGTATTCTGTGTTCAATATTCTAAATTCTGTGTTCTGCATTCTATTTTCTAAATTCTTGGTTCTGTATTCTGTTTTCCATAATCTATTTTCTGTTTTCTACATTCTATATACTGTTTTCTATATTCTGAATTCCGTAATCTATATTCTATATACTGTGTTCTACATTCTTATTCTAAATTCTATATTAAGTATTCTGTATTCTATATTCTAAATTCTGTGTTCAACATTCCATGTTCCAAATGCTGTTTTCTATATTCTCTATTCTATATTCTATATTTTGTGTTATTCATTTTATATTCTAAATTCTATTTTCTGCATTCCATATTCTATGTTCTATTTTCTGTGTTCTACATTCTATATTATAAATTCTATATTCAGTATTCTGTTTTGTATATTCCAAATACTGTGTTCTTTATTCTCTCTTCTATATTCTATATTCTGTGTTTTACATTCTATATTCTAAATCGTATATTAAGTATACTGTGTTCTATATACTAAATTCTGTGTTCTACATTCTATATTCTAAATTCTAAATTAAGTATTCAGTTTGCTATAGTTTAAATTCTGTGTTCTGTATCCCATGTTCTAATTTCTGGGTTCTATATTCTGTACTCTATATTCTATATTCTGTGTTCTACTTTCTATATAATAAATTCTATATTCAATATTCTGTATTCTATGTTCAAATTTCTGTGTTCTACTTTCTTTATCTAAATCCTATATTCAGTAATATGTATTCTATATTCTAAATTGTGTGTTCTGCATTCCATGTTGTAAATTCTCTATTCTATATTCTGTATTCTGTGTTCAATATTCTAAATTCTGTGTTCTGAATTCCATGTTCTAAATTCTATGTTCTAAATGCTATATTCTGTATTCTATATTCTAAATTCTGTGTTCTGCATTCCATGTTTTAAATTCTGGGTTCTGTATTCTGTTATCCATATTCTGTATTCTGTGTTCTACATTCTATATTCTAAACTTTATATTCAGTATACTGTATTCTATATTCTAAATTCTGTGTTCGGAATTCCATGTTCTAAATTCTATATTCAGCATTGTGTATTCTATATATATTCTAAATTTTGTGTTCTACATTCTAAATTCTAAACTCTATATTCAGTATTCTTTATTCAATATTCTAAATTCTGTGTTTTGCATTCCATATTCTAAATTCTGGCTTCTATATTCTTTATTCTATATTCCATATTTTGTGTTATTCATTATATATTCTACATTCTATATCTTCATTCCGTATACTATATTCTATATTCTGTATTCTACATTCTATATTCTAAATTCTATATTCAGTATTCTGTGTTCTATATTCTAATTTCTGTGTTCTGCATTCCATGTTCTAAATTCTGTGTTTTGTATTCTGTTTCCATATTCTATATTCTGTGTTCTAAATTCTGTATTCTGTATACTATATTCTGCATTCCGTATTCTATAATCTATATTCTGTGTTCTACATTCGATATTCTAAATTCTATATTCAGTGTTTTGTATTCTATATTCTAAATTCTGTGTTTTGCATTCAATATTCTAAATTCTCTATTCTATATTCGGTATTCTTTGTTCTACTTTCTATATTCTAAATTCTATATTCAGTGCTCTGTACTCTATATTCTAAATTCTGTGTTCTGCATTCCATGTTATAAATTTTTGATTCTATATCTGTATTCTATATTCTGTACTCTGTGTTCTACTTTCAATTTTCTAAATCCTATATTCAGTACTCTGTTTTATATATTTTAAATTCTGTGTTCTATATTCTATAGTCTAAATCCTATTTTCAGCATTTTGTATTCAATATTCTAAATTCTGTGTTCTGCATTCTATATTCTATATTCTATATTCAGTATTCTGTATTCTATATTCTTAATTCTGTGTTCTTCATTCCATGTTCTAAATTCTCTATTCTAAAATATATAATCTATTTTCTACCCTCTATATACTAAATTCTATATTCAGTATTCTGTATTCTATATTCTAAATTCTGTGTTCTGCTTTCCATGTTCTAAATTCTCTATTCTATAATCTATATTCTGTGTTCTGCTTTCTGTATTCTTAATTCTATATTCAGTATTCTGTATTTTATATTCAACATTCTGTGTTCTACATTCTATATTCTAAATCTTATATTAAGTATACTCTATTATATATTATAAATTCTGTGTTCTGCATATCATGTTCTAATTTCTGGGTTCTATATTATCTTTTCCATATTTTATATTCTGTGTTCTAAATTCTATTTTCTGTATTCTATATTCTGTATTCCGTATTCAATATTCTAAATTAAGTGTTCTGAATTCCATGTTCTAAATTCTGTATTCTATATTCTGTGTTCTACTTTCTATATTCTATATTCTATACTCAGTATTCTGTATTCTATATTCTAAATTCTGTGTTCTGCATTCTTTGTTCTAAATTCTATGTTCAGTGTACTGTAATGTATATTCTAAATTCTGTGTTCTGCATTCCATGTTCAAAATTCTGGGTTCTATATTCTGTTTTCCATATTTTATATTCTGTGTTCTAAATTCTATATTCTGCATTCCGTATTCTTCATTATATATTCTGTGTTCTACCTTCTATATTCCAAATTCCATATTCAGTATTCTGTATTCTATATTCTAAATTCTGTGTTTTGCATTCCACGTTCTAAAATTTCTATTCTCTATTCTATATTCTGCGTTCTACTTTCTATATTCTAAATTATATATTCAGTATTCTGTATTCTATATTCTAAATTCTGTGTTCTGCACTCCATGTTCTCAATTCTATATTCATTATTCTGTATTCTGTATTCTTAATTCTGTGTTCTGCATTCTATGTTCTAAGTTCTATGATCAGTATAATGTATTATATATTCTAATTTCCTTGTTATTCATTCCATGTTCTAAATTGTGGTTTCTATAACCTATATTCTATATTCTATATCTGTGTTCTACATTCTATATTCTAAATACTATATTCAGATTTCTGTATTCTATAATATAAATTCTGTGTTCTACATTCTATATTTTTAATTCTATATTCAGTATTATGTAATCTATATTCTAAATTCTGTGTTCTGCCTAGCATGTTCTTTATTCTAGATTCTTTATTCTATATACTACATACTATATACTATGTCTTACATTCTATATTCTAAATTGTATATTCAGTATTCTTTATTATATATTCTAAATTCTGTGTTCTCCATTCAATATTCTAAATTTTATATTCAGTATTCTGTATTCTATATTCTAAATTCTGAGTTCTGATTTCCGTGTTCCAAAATCTGGCTTCAATATTCTCTAAGCTATATTTTTTATTCTGTTTTCTACATTCTATTTTCTAAATTATATATTCAGTGTTATGTGTTTTATATTCTATATTCTGTGTACTACATTCAATTTTTTAATTGTTTTTTAAGTATTATGTATTCTATAATCTAAGTTCTGTGTTCTGCATTCCATGTTCTTAATTCTGGTTTCAATATTCTTTATACTCTATTCTTTATTCTGTGTTCCTCATTCTATATTCTAAATTCTACATTCAGTATTCTGTATTCTATATTCTAAATAATGTGTTCTGCATTCCATGTTCTAAATTCTATATCCAGTATACTGTATTCTATATTCTAATATCTGTTTTCAGCATTCAATGTTCTAAATTCTATATTCAGTATTCTTTGTTCTATATACAAAATTCTGTGTTCTGCATTCCATGTTTAAATTCTGGGTGCTGTATTTTGTATTCCATATTCTATATTCTGTGTTCTATATTCTATACTCTGTATTTTATATTCTACATTCCGTATTCTATTTTCTATATTCTGTGTTCTACATTCTCTATTCTAAATTCTATATTCAGTATACTGTATTCTATACTTAAAATTCTGTGTTCTGCATTCCATGTTAAAATTCTGGCTTCTAAATTCTCTATTGTATATTCTATATTTTGTGTGCATCATTCTATATTTTGCCTTCTATATTCTGCATTCCTTATTCTATATTCTTTATAACGTGTTCTACATTCCATATTCTATATTCTATATTCAGTATTCTGTATACTATATTCTAAATTCTGTGTTCTGCATTCTTTAATCTAAATTGTATATTCAGTATTCTGAATTCTATATTCTAAATTCTGTGTTATTCATTCCATATTCTAAATTTTGGTTTCAATATTCTCTATTCTATATTCCGTATTTTGTGTTCTTCATTCTATATACTTCATTCTATATTCTGCATTCCTTATTCTATATTCTTTATTCTGTGTTGTACATTCTATGTTCTAAATACTATATTCAGTATCCTGTATCCTATATTCTAAATTCTGTGTTCTACATTCCATGTTTTAAATTCAGGGTTCTGTATTCTGTTTTACATATTTTATATTCTGTGTTCTATATTCTATATTCTGTATTCTATATTCTACATTCCGTATTCTATATTCTATATTCTGTGTGCTACATTGTATATACTAAATTCTATATTCAGTTTTCTGTATACTCTATTCTAAATTCTGTGTTCTGCATTCCAGATTCTAAATTCTCGCTTCTGTATTCTCTATTCTTTATTTTGTGTTCTTCATTCTATATTCTACATTCTATATTCTGCATTCCATATTCTATAAGCTTTATACTGTGTTCTACATTCTATATTATAAATTCTATATTCAGTATTCTGTGTTCTATATTGTAAATTCTGTGTTCTGCATTCCATGTTCTAAATTCTGGGTTCAATATTCTTAATACTATTTTCTATATCATGATTTCTAATTTCTATATTCTAAATTCTATATTCTGTATTCCATTTTCTTATTTCTATATTCTGTGATCCACATTCTATATTCTAATTAATTTATTCAGTATTCCTTATACTATATTCTATATTCTGTGTTCTACAATCCATATTCTAAATTCTATATGCAATATTCTGTATTCTGTATTCTAAATACTGTGTTCTGCATTCCATGTTCTAACTTCTGGGATCTGTATTCTGTTTTCCGTAGTCTATATTCTGTGTTCTATATTCAATATTCTGTATTCTATATTCTACATTCTGTATTCTATATTCTCTATTCTGTGTCCTACATTCTATAATCTAAATTCTTTATTGATTATTCTATATTCTATATTCTGTGTTCAACATTCTATATTCTAAATTCTATATTCAGTATTCTGTATACTATATTCTAAATTCTGTGTTCTGCATTCCATATTCTAAATTCTGTGTTCTGCATTCTATCTTTTAAATTCTGGGTTCAATATTCTCTATTCTATATTCCATATTTTGTGTTCTTCATTATATATTCTTCTTTCTATATTCAATATTCTGTATTGTATATTCTAAATTCTGTGTTTTGCTTTCTATGTTGTAAATTCTATATTCAGTATTCTGTGTTCAATATTCTAAATTCTGTGTTCTGCATTCTATTTTCTAAATTCTGGGATCTGTATTCTCTTTTCCATAATGTATTTTCTGTTTTCTATATTCAATATACTGTTTTCTAAATTCTGAATTCCGTAATCTATATTCTATATACTGTGTTCTACATTCTTATTCTAAATTCTATATTACGTATTCTATATTCTATATTCTAAATTCTGTGTTCAACATTCCATGTTCCAAATTTTGTTTTCTATATTCTCTATTCTATATTCTATATTTTGTGTTATACATTTTATATTCTAAATTCTATATTCTGCATTCCGTATTCTATGTTATATTTTCTGTGTTCTACATTCTATATTATAAATTCTATATTCAGTATTCTGTTTTGTGTATTCCAAATACTTTGTTCTTTATTCTCTCTTCAATATTATATATTCTGTGTTTTACATTCTATATTCTAAATCGTATATTAAGTATACTGTATTCTATATACTAAATTCTGTGTTCTACATTCTATATTCTAAATCCTATATTAGGTATACTGCATTATATATTTTAAATTCTGTGTTCTGCATAACACTTTCTAATTTCTGCGTTCTATATTCTCTTTTCCATATTTTATATTCTGTGTTCTAAATTCTATTTTCTGTATTCTATATTCTGTATTCCGGATTCTACATTATATATCTATGTTCTACCTTTTATATTCCTAATTCTATATTCAGTATTCTGTATTCTATATTCTAATTTAAGTGTTCTGAATTCCATGTTCTAAATTCTCTATTCTCTATTCTGTGTTCTTCTTTCTATATTCTATATTCTATATTCAGTATTCTGTATTCTATATTCTAAATTCTGTGTTCTTCATTCTTTGTTCTAAATTCTATGTTCAGTATACTGTTATATATATTCTAAATTCTGTGTTCTGCATTCCATGATCTAAATTCTGGGTTGTATATTCTGTATTTTATATTCTATATTCTGTGTTCTACATTCTATATTCTAATTTCTTTATTCAGTATTCTGTTTTCTATATTCTAAATTCTGTGTTCTGCATTTCATGTTGTATATTCTGGGTTCAAGATTCTCTTTTCTATATTCTATATTCTGTGTTCTTCATTGTATATTCTACATTTTATATTCTGCATTCCATATTCTATATTCTTTATTCCTCGTTCTACATTCTATATTCAGTATTGTGTATTCTATATTCTAAATTCTGTGGTGTGCATTCCATGTTCTAAATTCTGGCTTCTATATTCTCTATCCTATATTCTATATTTTGTATTCTTCATTATATATTGTACATTCTATATTCTGCATTCCGTATTCTATATTGTTTATACTGTGTTCAACATTCTATATTCTAAATTCTATCTTCAGTATTCAGTATTCCATATTGTAAATTCTGTGTTCTGCATTCAATGTTCTAAATTCTGGCTTCTATATTTTCTATTCTATATTATATATTTTGTGTTCTTCATCCTATATTCTACATTCTATATTCTGCATTGCGTATTTTATATTCTTTATACTGTGTTCTACATTCTACATTCTAAATTCTATCTTCAGTATTCTGCATTCTATATTGTAAATTCTGTGTTCTGCATTCCATGTTCTAAATTCTGGCTTCTATATTCTCTATTCTATGTTCTATATTCTGTGTTCCTCATACTATATTCTAAATTCTATATTCAGTATTCTGTATTCTATAGTCTAAATAATTTGTTCTGCATTCCATGTTCTAAATTCTATATTCAGTATTATGTGTTCTTTATAGAAAATTCTGTGCTCTTCATTCAGTGTTCTAAATTCTGGGTTCTGTATTCTGTTTTCTACATTCTATATTCTGTATTCCGTATTCTATATTCTATATTCTGTGTTCTACTTTCTATGTTCTAAATTCTTTATTCAGTATTCCATATTCTCTATTCTATATTCTGTGTTCTACATTCCATATTCTAAACTCTATATGCACTATTCAGTATTCTATATTCTAAATAATGTGTTCTGCATTCCATGTTCTAAATTCTGGGTTGTGTATTCTTTTTTCCGTGTACTATATTCTGTGTTCTATATTCAATTTTATGTATTCCAGATTCTACATTCCCTATTCTATATTCTATATTCTGCGTTCTTCATTCTATATTCTATATTCTATGTTCAGTATTCTGTATTCTATATTCTAAATTCTATGTTCTGCATTCCATCTTCTAATTTCTGTGTTTTATATTATCTATTCTATTTTCTATATTTTGTGTTCTTCATTCTATATTCTACATTATATATTCTGCATTTAGTATTCTATATTCTATATTCTGTGCCCTGCATTCTATATTCAAAATCCTACTTTCAGTATACTGTATTTATATTTGAAATTCTGTGTTCTGCATTCCATGTTCTAAATTCTGGGTTCTATATTCTCTTTTCCATATTTAATATTCTGTGTCTAAATTCTATATTCTATATTCAATATTCTGCATTCCGTATTCAAAATTATATATTCTGTGTTCTACCTTCTATATTCCAAATTCTATATTCAGTATTCCGTATTCTATATTCTAAATTCTGTGTTCTGCATTCCATGTTCTAAATTCTATATTCTATATTATATATTCTGTGTTCTAATTTCTATATTCTCAATTCTATATTCAGTATTCAGATTTCTATATTCTAAATTCTGTGTTCTGCATTCTATGTTGTAAGTTCTATGTTCAGTATACTGTATTATATATTCTAAATTCTGTCTTCTGCATTCCATGTTCTAAATAATGTTTTCTGTATTCTTTGTTTCATATTCTATATTCTGTTTTGTACATTCTATATTCTGTATACTCTATTCTGCATTCCGTATTCTATATTCTATATTCTGTGTTCTACATTCCATATTCTAAATTCAATATGCACTATTCTGTATTCTATATTCTAATTACTGTGTTCTGCCATCCATTTTCCAAATTCTGTAATCTGTATTTTTTTTCCATATTCTATATTCTGTTTTCAACATTCTATATTCTGTATTCTATATTCTGCATTCCGTATTCTATATTCAAATTTCTGTGTTCTACATTCTATATTCTAAATTCTATTGTCAGTATTCCGTTTTCTATATTCTAAATTCTGTGTTCTGCATTTTATATTCTAAATTCTGTGTTGTTTAATCTATAATCTCTATTCTATATTCTCTGTTCTACATTCTATATTCTCAATACTCTATTCAGTTGTCTGTATTCTATATTATAAATTCTGTGTTCTGCATTCTTTTTTCTAAATTCTATATTCAGTATTTTGTAATCTATATTGTAAATTCTGTGTTCTGCATTCCATGTTCTTAATTCTGGGTTCTGAATTCTGTTTTCCATAATTTATATTCTGTGTTCTAAATTCTATACTCTTTATTCTATATTCTGCTTCCGTATTCTACAATATATTCTGTGTTCTACGTTCTATATTCCAAATTCTATATTCAGTATTCCATATTCTATTTTCTAAATTCTGTTTTCTGCATTCTATATTCTAAATTCTGGGTTCTACATTCTCTATTCTATATTCTATATTTTGTGTTTTTCATTCTAGATTCTTCATACTATATTTTGCATTCCATATACTATGTTCTATATTCTGTGTTCTACATTTTATATTCTAAATTCAATATTCAGTATTTTGTTTTCTATATTCTAAATTCTGTGTTCTGCATTCCATGTTCTAAATTCTGGGTTCTTCATTCTCTATTATATATTCTATATTTTGTGTTTTTCATTCTAGATTCTACATACTATATTTTGCATTCCATATACTATATTCTATATTCTGTGTTCTTCATTCTATATTCTAAATTCTATATTCAGTATTTTGTATTCTATATTCTAAATTATGTGTTCTGCGTTCCATTTCTAAATTCGGGTTCTGTATTCTATTTTCCAT
This sequence comes from Vicugna pacos, assembly GCF_048564905.1. Lineage (NCBI taxonomy): Eukaryota > Metazoa > Chordata > Mammalia > Artiodactyla > Camelidae > Vicugna > Vicugna pacos. Next base: position 52,330,222 of record NW_027328741.1, read on the forward strand.
ATTCTATATTCTGTTTTCTAAATTCTGTACGCTGTATTCTAAATTCTGCATTCCGTATTATATATTCTATATTTTGTGTTCCTTATTCTATGTTCTAAATTCTGTGTTCTGCATTACATGTTCAATATTCTGGGTTCTATATCCACAATTCCATATTCTATATCCTGTGTTCTACATTCTATAGTCTTAATCCTATATTCTGCGTTCTGTATTCTACATACTATATTCTGTGTTCTGCATTACATGTTCTATATTCTGGGTTCTATATTCTGTTTTCCATATTTTATATTCTGTGTTCTACATTCTATATTCTGTATTCTATATTCTGCATTCCGTATTCTACATTATATATTCTGTGTTCTACCTTGTATTTTCTAAATTCTATATTCAGTATTCTGTATTCTATATTCTAAATTCTGTGTTCTGCATTCCATGTTCTAAATTCTCTTTTCTATAATCAAAGTTCTGTGTTCTACTTTCTATATTCTAAATTCTATTTTCAGTATTCTATATTCTATATTATAAATTCTGTTTTCTGCATTCCATTTCTAAATTCTGGGTTCTATATTTTTTTTATATATTTTATATTCTGTATTCTTCTTTCTGGATTCTACATTCTAAATTCTGCATTCCGTATTCTTTATTCTATATTCTGTGTTCTAAATTCTATATTCTGTATACTATATCCTGCATTCCGTATTCTCTATTCAATATTCTGTGTTCTACATTCTTTATTCTATATTCTATATTCAGTAATCTGTATACTATATTCTAAATTCTGTGTTATGCATCCCATGTTCTAAATTCTGGGTTCTATATTCTCTTTTCAATATTTTACATTCTGTGTTCTAAATTCTATATTCTGTATTCTATAATCTGCTTTCCGTATTCTCCATTATATATTCTGTGTTTTTCCTTCTATATTCCAATTTCTATATTCAGTATTCTGTATACTATATTCTAAATTCTGTGTTCTGCATTCCATGTTCTATATTCTTGCTTCTACATCCTTTATTCTATAATCTAAATTCTGTGTTCTGCATTCCATGTTTAAATTCTATATTCAGTATTCTCTACTCTATATTCTAAATTCTGTGTTCTGCATTCTATATTCTAAATTATATATTCAGTATTCTTTATACTATATTCTGAATTCTGTGGTCTGCATCCCATGTTCTATATTCTGGGTTCTATATTCTGTTTCCATAATCTATATTCTGTGTTCTAAATTGTATATTCTGTATACTTTATTCTGCATTCCGTATTGTATATTCTATAGTCTGTGTTCTATATTCTATATTCTAAATTCTATATTCAGTAATCTGTATATTATATTCTAAATCTGTGTTCTGCATTCCATGTTCTAAATTCTCTATTCTATATTCTATATTCTGTGTTAAACTTTCTATATTCTGAATTCTATATTGAGTACTCTGTATTCTATATTGTATATTCTGTGTTCTGCATTCCATTTTCTCAAATCTATATTCTACAATCTTTATTCTATATTCTATATTCTGTGTTCTGCATTCTATATTCTAAATACTATAAACAGCTTTCTGTATTCTATATTATAAATTCTGTTTTCTACATTCTATATTCTAAATTCTATATTCAGTATTATGAAATCTATATTCAAAATTCTGTGTTCTGCATAGCATGTTCTTAAATCTGGATTCTGTATTCTGTATTCTATATTCAATATTCTGTGTTGTAAATTCTATATTCTAAATTCTATATTTAGTATTCTTTATTCTATATTCTAAATTCTGTCTTCTACATTCTATATTCTAAATTTTATATTCAGTATTCTGTATTCTATATTCTAAATTCTGAGTTCTGTTTCCATGTTCCAAAATCTGGCGTCAATATTTTCTAAGCTATATTTTTTATTCTCTTTTCTACATTCTATATTCTAAATTATATATTCAGTATTATGTATTTTATATTCAATATTCTGTGTTCTGCATTGAATTTTTAAACTGTTTATTATGTATTCTATATACTATATTCTAAATTCTCTGTTCTGCAATCCATGTTCAAAATTCTGGGTTCTATATCCTCTTTACTATTTTCTATATTCTGTGTTCTACATTCTGTATTCTAAATTGTATTTTCAGCATTCTGTATTCTATATTCTAAATTTTGTGTTCTACATTCTATACTGTAAATTCTATATTCAGTATTCTGTATTCTATATTCTAAATTCTGTGTTCTGCATTCCATGTTCTAAACTCTTTATTCAGTATTCTGTATTCTACATTCTAAATTCTGTGTTATGAATTCCATGCTCTAAATTCTATATTCAGCATTCTGTATTCTATATTCTAAATTTTGTGTTCTACATTCTATATTCTAAATTTTATATTCAGTATAATGTATTCTATAATCTAAATTCTGAGTTCTGCATTCCATGTTCTAAATTCTGGGTTCTATAAACTATATTATGTATTCTATATACTGTGTTCTGCTTTCTATATTCTAAATACTATTTGAGCTTTCTGTATTCTATGTTATAATTTCTGTGTTCTACATTCTATATTATAAATACTATATTCAGTATTATGTAATCTATATTCTTAATTCTGTGTTCTGCATAGCATGTTCTTAATTCTGGATTCTATATTCTATATTCTATATTCTGTGTTCTACATTCTATATTCTTTATTCTACATTCAGTATTCTTTATTCTATATTCTAAATACTGTGTTCTACATTCTATATTCTAAATTGTATATTCAGTATTCTGTATTATATATTCTAAATTCTGAGTTCTGATTTCCATTTTCCAAAATCTGGCTTCAATATTCTCTAAGTTATATTTTTTATTCTGTTTTATACATTCAATAATCTAAATTATATATTCAGTGTTATGTATCGTATATTCTATATTCTGTGTTCTACATTCAATTTTAAATTGTTTATTAAGTATTCTGTATACTATATTCTAAATTCTCTGTTCTGCAATCCATGTTCTAAATTCTGGGTTCTATATACTATTTTCTATTTTCTACATTCTGTGTTCTACATTCTATATGCTAAATTCTATATTCAGCATTCTGTATTCTATATTCTAAATTTTGTGTTCTACATTCTATACTGTAAAATCTATATTCAATATTCTGTATTATATATTCTTAATTCTGTGTTCTGCATTCCATGTTCTAAACACTATATTCAGTATTCTGTATTCTATATTCTAAATTCTGTCTTCCGAATTCCATGATATTAATTCTATATTCAGCATTCTGTATTCTATATTCTAAATTTTGTGTCCTACATTCTATATTCTAAATTCTATATTCAGTATTCCGTATGCTATTTCTAAATTCTGTGTTCTTCATTCCATGTTCTAATTTCTGGGTTCTATAGTCTATATTCTATATTCTATACTCTGTGTTCTACATCCTATATTCTAAATTCTTTATTCAGCTTTCTGTATTCTATATTATATATTCTGTTTTCGGCATTATATATTCAAAATCCTACATTCAGTATACTGTATTTATATTCGAAATTCTGTGTTCTGCATTCCATGTTCTAAATTCTGGCTTCTATATTCTCTATTCTATATTCTATAATTTGCATACTTCATACTATATTCTGCAAACTATATTTTGCATTCCGTATTCTATATTCTACATTCTGTGTTCTACATTCTAGATTCTCAATTCTATATTCAGTATTCTGTATTCTGCATTCTTAATTCTGTGTCCTGCATTCCTTGTTCAAATTTCTGGGTTCAATATTCTTTATTCTATATTCTAAATTCTGTGTTCTGCTTCCAATTTTCTAAATTCTGGCTTGTCTATTCTCTATTCTATATTGTATATTTTGTGTTTTAATTATATATGCTACATTCTATATTCTGCATTCCGTATTCTATATTCTATATACTGTGTTCTACATTCTATATTCTAAATTCTATTTTCAGTATTCTGTATTCTATATTCGAAATTCTGTGTTCTGCATTCCATGTTCAAATTTCTCCGTTCAATATTCTTTATTCTATATTCTATGTTCTGTTTTCTACATTCTATATTCTAAATACTATATTCAGCTTTCTGTATTCTATATTATAAATTCTGTGTTCTACATTCTATATTCTAAATTCTATATTCAGTATTATTTAATCTTATTTCTATATTCTGTGTTCTGCATAGCATGTTCTTAATTCTGGATTCTATATTCTGTATTCTACATTCTATAATCTCTTTTCTACATTCTATATTCTAAATTCTATATTCAGTAATCTTTACCCTATATTCTAAATTCTCTGTTCTACATAGAATATTCTAAATTGTGTATTCTGTATTCTGTATTCTATATTCTAAGTTCTGAGTTCTGATTTGCATGTTCCAAATTAAGGCTTCAATATACTATAAGCTATATTTTTTATTCTGTTTTCTACATTCTATATTCTAAATTGTATACTCAGTATTATGTATTTTATATTCTATATTGTGTGTTCTACATTCAATTTTTTAATTTTTTATTATGTATTCTGTATTCTATATTCTAAATTCTGTGTTCTGCATTAAAAGTTCTAAATTCTGTTTCCTGTATTCTTTTTTCCATATTCTATATTCTGTTTTCTACATTCTATATTCTGTATTCTATGTTCTGCATTCCGTATTCTATATACAATATTCTGTGTTCTACTTTCTATATTGTAAATTCTATATTCAGCATTCCGTATGCTATATTCTCAATTCTGTCTTCTGCATTCCATGTTCTAAATTCTGGGATCTATAATGTATATTCTGTATTCTATACTCTGTGTTCTTCAGTCTATATTCTAAATACTATATTCAGCTTTCTCTATTCTATATTATAAATTCTGTGTTCTACATTCTAATATCTAAATTCTATATTCTGTATTATTTAATCTGTATTCTAAATTCTGTGTTCTGCATAGCATGTTTTTATACTGGATCCTATAATCTGTATTCTACATTCCATGTTCAAAATTCTATATTCAGTATTCTGTGTTCTATATACGAAATTCTGTGTTCTGCATTCCATGTTCTAAATTCTGGGTTCTGTATTCTCTATTCTATATTCTGTGTTCTGCATTCTATATTCTAAATTCTATATTCAGTATTCTGTATTTTACATACTAAATTCTGTGTTTTGAATTCCATGTTCTCAATTCTGGGTTCTATATTCTTTATTCTATATTCTAAATTTTGTGTTCTTCATTCTATATTCTATAATCTATATTCTGTTTTAGGTATTCTATATTCTATATTCTGTGTTCTACATGCCATATTCTAAATACTATATTCAGCTTTCTGTATTCTATATTATAAATTCTGTGTTCTGCATTATATATTCTAAATTCTATACTCAGTATTATGTAATTTATATTCTAGATTCTAAGTTCTATATTCCATGATCTAAATTCTGAGTTGTACATTCTCTATTCTATATTCTATATTTTGTATTCTTCATTCAATATTCTACATTCTATATTCTGCATTCCGTATTCTATATTCACTTTTCTGTGTTTTACATTCTATATTCTTGTTTCTATATTCAGTATTCTGTAATCTATATTCTAGATTCTGTGTTCTGCATTCTATATTCTAAATTGTATATACACTATTCTGAATTGTGTATTCTAAATTCTCTGTTCTGCATCCATGTTCTAAATTCTGGCTTCTATATTCTCTATTCTATATTCTATATTTTGTGATATTCCTTCTATATTCTATATTCTATATCCTTCATTCCGTATAGTATATTCTATATTCTTATTTCTACATTCTATATTCTATATTCTATATTCAATAAACTGCATTCTATATTCTAAATTCTGTGTTCTGTATACCATGATCTAATTTCTATATTCTATATTCTGTAATCTGAGTTCTACATTCTATATTCTTAATTCTATATTCAGTATACTTTGTTCTATATTCTAAATTCTGTGTTCTGAATTCCATTTTCTAAATTCTATGTTCTTAATCCTATATTCTGTATTCTGTATTCTATATTTTAAATTCTGTGTTCTGCATTGCATGTTTAAATTCTGGGTTCGGTATTATGTTATCCATATTCTATATTCTGTGTTCTATATTCAATATCTGTATTTTATATTCTACATTCCGTATTCTATTTTCTTTATTCTGTGATATACATTCTATACTCTAAATTCTATATTCAGTATTATTTATTTTATATTTTAAATTCTGTGTTCTGCATACGATGTTCTAAATTCTGACTTCTATATTTCATATTCTATATTCTATATTTTGTGTTCTTCATTCTATATTCTACGTTGTAGATTCTGCATTCCGTATTCTATATTTTTTATACTGTGTATTACAATCTATATTCTAAATTCTATATTCAGTATTCTGTATTCTATATTCTAAATTCTGTGTTCGGCATTCCATGTTCTAAATTCTGGGTTCTACATTCTCTATTCTATATTATATATTCCGTGTTCTACATTCTATATTCTAAATTCCATATTCACTATTCTTTATTCTATATTCTAAATTCTGTTTTCTACATTCTGTATTCTTAATTCTATATTCAGTATTCTGTATTCTATATTCTAAATTCTGTGTTCTGCATTCCATGTTCTAATTTCTGTGTTCTATATTCTCTATTCTATATTCTAAATTGTTTGTTTTTAATTGTATATTCTATAATCTATATTCTGTATTAGTTATTCTATATTCTATATTCTGTGTTATACATTGTATATTATAAATTGTTTATTCAGTATTCTGTATTCTATATTCTAAATTCTGTGTTCTGCATTCCATGTTCTAAATTCTGGGTTGTGTATTCTATTTTCCATATTCTGTATTCTGTGTTCTATATTCTATATTCTAAATTCTATATTCAGCTTTCTGTATTCTATATAATAAATTCTTTGTTCTACAGTCTATAAATTCTTTTTTCAGTATTATTTAATCTATATTTTAAATTCTGTGTTCTGCATAGCATGTTCTTTATACTGGATTTTATTCTGTGCATTCTACATTCTATATTCTTAATTCTATATTTAGTATTCTGTATTCTATATTCTAACTTCTGTGTTCTGTATTCCATGTTCTAAATTCTGGGTTCTATATTCTATATTCTCTATTCTAAATTTTGTGTTTTTAATTCTATATTTTACAATTTATATTCTGTATTAGGTATTCTATATTCTATATTCTGTGTTATAGATTTTATATTTTAAATTCTATATTCAGTATTCTGTATTCTATACTCTATATTATGTGTTCTGCATTCCATGTTCTAAATTCTGGATTGTGTATTCTGATTTCCTTATTCTATATTCTGTGCTCTATATTCTATATTCTGTATTCTATATTCTACATTCCGTATTATATATTGTATATTCTGTTTTCTATATTCTGTATTATAAATTCTATATTCAGTATTCTGTATTCTATATTCTAATTTCTGTGTTCTGCATGCCATGTTCTAAATTCTGGCGTCTATATTCTCTATTCTATATTGTATATTTTGTTTTTTCATTATATATTCTACATTCTATATTCTGCATTCCGTATTCTATATTCTTTATACTGTGTTAAACATTCTATATTCTAAATTCTATATTCAGTATTCTGTATTCTATATTCTAAATTCTGTGTTCTGCATTCCATGTTCAAAATTCTCGGTTCAATATTCTTTATTCTATATTCTTTATTCTGTGTTCTACATTCTATATTCTAAATTCTATATTCAGCTTTCTGTATTCTATACACTAAATTCTGTGTTCTGCATTCCATGTTCTAAATTCTGGTTTCTATATTCTCTATTCTGTATTCTAAATTTTGTTTCTTCATTCTATATTCTACAATCTATATTCTGTATTAGGTATTCTATATTCTATATTCTGTGTTCTACATTCCATATTCTAAATTCTATATGCATTATTCTATATTCCATATTCTAAATATTGTGTTCTGCATTCCATGTTCTAAATTCGGAGTTCTATATTCTCTTTTATATTTTCTATATTCTGTGTTCTACATTCTATATTTATATTCTATATTCAGCATTCTATATTCTATATTCTAAATTCTGTGTTCCACATTCTATATTCTAAATTCTATATTCTTTATTATATATTCTATTTCCTACTTTCTATATACTAAATTCTATATTCAGTATTCTGTATTCTATATTCTAAATTCTGTGTTCTGCATTCCATGTTCTAAATTCTGTATTCTATAATCTATATTCTGTGTTCTACTTTCTATATTCTTAATTCTATATTCAGTATTCTGTATTCTATATTCAAAATTCTGTTTTCTACATTCTATATTCTTAATTCTATATTCAGTATTTTGTATTGTATATTCTAAATTCTGTGTTCTGCATTCCATGTTCTAAATTCTGTGTTCTATATTCTCTATTCTATATTCTAAATTTTGTGTTTTTAATTCTATATTCTACAATCTATATTCTGTATTAGGTTTTTTATAATCTATGTTCTGTTTTATACATTCTATATTCTAAATTCTATATTCAGTATTCTGTATTCTATATTCTAAATTCTGTCTTCTGCATTCCATGTTCTAAATTCTGGGTTCTGTATTCTGTTTTCCATATTCTATATTCTGTGTTCTATATTCTATATTCTGTATTCTATATTCTACTTTCGGTATTCTATATTCTATATTCTGTGTCCTATATTCTATATTCTAAATTGTATATTCAGCTTTCTGTATTCTAGATTATAAATTATGTGTTCTACATTCTATATTCTAAATTCTATATTCAGTATTATGTAATCTATATTATAAATTCTGTGTTCTGCATAGCATGTTCCTTATACTGGATTCTATATTCTGTATTCTACATTCAATATTCTGTGTTCTACATTCTATATTCTAAACTCTATATTCAGTATTCTTTTTTCTATATTCTAAATTCTGTGTTCTACATTCTATATTCTCAATTGTATATTCAGTATTCTGTATTCTATATTCTAAATTCGTAGTTCTGATTTCCATGTTCCAAAATCAGCCTTCAATATTCTCTAAGCTATATTTCTTATTCTGTTTTCTACATTCTATATTCTAAATTATATATTCAGTATTATGTATTTTATATTCTATATTCTGTATTCTACATTCAATTTTTTTTATTGTTTATTGTGTATTCTCTATTCTATATTCTAAATTAGTGTTCCGCATTCCATGATTTAAATTCTGTGTTCTAAATTCTCTTTTCTATTTTCTATATTCTGTGTTCTACGTTCTATATTGTAAATTCTATATTCAGCATTCTGTATTCTATATTCTAAATTTTGTGTTCTACATTGTATATTCTATATTCTATATTCAGTATTATGTTTTCTATAATCTAAGTTCTGTGTTCTGGATTCCATGTTCTAAATACTGGGTGTTATATTCTCTATTCAATATTCTATATTCTGTGTTCTACATTCTATATTCTAAACTCTATATTCAATATTCTGTATTCTATACTCTAAATATTGTGTTCTGTATACCATGTTCTAAATTCTATATTCTATATTCTATATTCTGTGTTCTACATTCTTTATTCTTAATTCTATATTCAGTATCATGTGTTCTATATTCTACATTCTGTGTTCTGAATTCCATGTTCTAAATTCTATGTTTCAAATCCGAAATTCTGTATTCTGTATTCTATATTCTAAATTCTGTGTTCTGCATTCCATATTTTAAATTCTGTGTTCTGTATTCTGTTATCCATATTCTATATTCTGTGTTCTATATTCTATATCTGTATTTTATATTCTACATTCCGTATTCTATTTTCTTTATTCTGCGTTATACATTTTATATTCTAAATTCTATATTCAGTATTATGTACTGTATATTTTAAATTCTGTGTTCTGCATACGATGTTCTGAATTCTGTCTTCTATATTCCATATTCTATATTCTATATTTTGTGTTCTTCATTCTATATTCTATGTTGTAGATTCTGAATTCCGTATTGCATATTCTTTATACTGTGTTCTACAATCTATATTTTAAATTCTATATTCAGTATTCTGTATTCTATATTCGAAATTCTGTGTTCTGCATTCCATGTTCTAAATTCTGGGTTCTACATTCTCTATTCTATATTCTATATTCCGTGTTCTTCATTCAATATTCTAAATTCTATATTCAGTATTCTGTATTCTATATTCAAAATTTTGTTTTCTACATTCTATATTCTTAATTCTATATTCAGTATTTTGTATTCTATATTCGAAATTTTGTGTTCTGCATACCATGTTCTAAATTCGGTGTTCTATATTCTCTATTCTATATTCTAAATTTTGTGGTTTTTATTCTATATTCTACAATCTATATTCTGTATTAGTTATTCTATAATCTATGTTCTGTGTTCTACATACTATATTCTAAATTCTAATTTCAGTATTCTTTATTCTATATTCAAAATTCTGTCTTCTGCATTCCATGTTCTAAATTCTGTGTTCTGTATTCTGTTTTCCATATTCTATATTCTGTGTTCTATATTCTATATTCTGTAATCTATATTCTACATTCCGTATTCTATATTCTATATTCTGTGTTCTACATTCTATATTCTAAATTGTATATTCAGTATTCTGTATTCTATATTCTAAATTCTGTGTTCTGCATTCCATGTTCGAAATTCTGGCTTCTATATTCTCTATTCAGTATTGTATATTTTGTGTTTTCATTATATATTCTACAATCTATATTCAGCATTTCCTACTCTATATAGTTTATACTGTGTTCTACATTCTATATTTTAAATTCTATATTCAGCTTTCTGTATTCTAGATTATAAATTATGAGTTCTACATTCTATATTCTAAATTCTACATTCAGTATTATGTAATCTATATTCCAAATTCTGTGTTCTGCATAGCATGTTCTTTATACTGGATTCTATATTCTGTATTCTACATTCTATATTCTGGGTTCTACCTTCTATATTCTAAACTCTATATTCAGTATTCTTTATTCTATATTATAAATTGTGTGTTCTACATTCTGTATTCTAAATTGTATATTCAGTATTCTGTATTCTATATTCTAAATTCTGAGTTCTGGTTTCCATGTTCCAAAGTCAGGCTTCAATATTCTCTAAGCTATACTTTTTATTCTGTTTTCTACATTCTATATTCTAAATTATATATTCAGTATTATGTATTTTATATTCTATATTCTGTGTTCTACATTCAATTTTTTAATTGTTTATTCTGTATTTTCTCTTCTATATTCTAAATTCTGTGTTCCGCATTCCATGATTTAAATTCTGTGTTCTATATTCTCTTTTCTATATTCTATATTCTGTGTTCTACGTTCTATGTTGTAAATTGTATATTCAGCATTCTGTATTCTATATTCTAAATTTTGTGTTCTACATTGTATATTCTAAATTCTATATTCAGTATTATGTATTCTATAGTCTAAATTCTGTTTTCTGCATTCCATGTTCTAAATTCTGTGTTCTAAATTCTCTCTTCTATATTCTAAATTCTGTGTTTTACATTCTATATTCTAAATACTATATTTAGTATTCTGTGTTCTTTATTGTAAATTCTGTGTTCTACATTCTATATTCTAAATTCTAGATTAAGTATTCGGTATGTTATAGTCTAAAATCTGTGTTCTACATTCCATGATCAAATGTCTAGTTTCTATATTCGGTATTCTATATTCTATATTCTGTGTTCTTCATTTTATATTCTAAATTCTATATTCAGTATTCTATATTCTATATTCTAAATTCTGTGTTTTACATTCTTTATTCTAAATTCTATATTCAGTATTCAGTATTCTAAATTCTAAATTCTGCGTTCTACATTCTTTATTCTAAATTCCATATTCAGTGTTCTGTATTCTATATTCTATATTCTGTGTTCTTCATTCGATATTCTAAATTCTATATTAAGTATTCTGTATTCTATTTTCTATATTCTGTGTGCTACAGTCTATATTCTAAATTCTATATTCAGTATTCTGTATTCTATATTCTAAATTCTGTATCCCGCATTCTATGTTCTAATTTCTATATTACGTATACTTTATTGTATATACTATATACTGTGTTCTGCATTCAATATTCTAAATTGTGTGTTCTGCATGCCATGTTCTATATTCTTGGTTCTATATTCTCTCTTCTTTATTCTATAATATGTTTTCTACATTCTATATTCTGTATATTTTATCCTATATTCCGTATTCTATAATCTATATTCTGTGTTCTTAATTCTATATTCTAAATTCTTTATTCAGTATTCTATATTGTATATTCTTAATTCTGGGTTTTGAATTCCATGTTCTAAATACTGGGTTCTATATTCTGTATTATATATTCGAAAATTTGTGTTATTCATTCTATATTCTAAATTATAAATTCTGCATTCAAAATTCAATGTTCTATTTTCTGTGTTCTATCTTATATACAATAAATTGTATAATCAGTATTATATATTCTATATTCTAAATTCTGTGTTGTGCATTCCGTGTTCTAAATTCTGGGTTCTATATTCTCTATTCTATATTCTATATTCTGTGTCCTAAATTCCATAATCTAAATTCCATATTCAGTATTTTGTATTCAATATTCTAAATTCTGGGTTCTGATTCAATATACTAAATTCTGTGTTCTACATTCTATATTCTAAATTCTATATTCTGTATTCTCTACTCCATATTCTAAATTCTGTGTTCTACATTCTATATTCTTAATTATTTGTTCAGTATTCTGTATTCTATATTCTGAATTCTGTGTTCTGCATTCGATGTTCTAATTTCTGTGGTCTGTATTCTCTATTTTATATTCTTTATTTTGTGTTTTTCATTCTATATTCTGCATTCCGTATTCTATATTATTTTTTTTGTTCTACATTCTATTTTCTGAATCCAATATTCAGTATCCTGTATTCTATATTCTAAATTCTGTGTTCTGCATTCCATGTTCTAAAATCTGGGTTCTATATTCTGTATTCCATATTCTATATTCTGTGCACTACATTCTATATTCTGTATACTCTTTTCTGCATTCCGTATTCTACATTCTATATTCTGTGTTCTACATGCTATATTATAAATTCTATCTTCAGTATTCTGTATTCTATATTCTAAATTCTGTGTTCTGCATTCCATTTTCCAAATTCTATATACAGTATACTGTATTCTATATTCTAAATTCTGTGTTCGGCATTCCATGTTCTAAATTCTATATTCAGCATTCTGTATTCTATATATATTCTAAATTTTGTGTTCTACATTGTATATTCTAAATACTATATTCAGCATTCTCTATTCTACATTCTAAATTCTGTGTTCTGCATTACATATTCAAAATTCTGGCTTCTATATTCTTTATTCTATATTCTATATTTTGTGTTATTCATTCTATATTCTACATTCTATATACTTCATTCCGTATACTATATTCTATATTCTGTATTCTACATTCTATATTCTAGCTTTTATATTCAGTATTCTGTGTTCTATATTCTAAATTCTGTGCTCTGCATTCCATGTTCTAAATTCTGTGTTCTGTATTCTGTTTCCATATTCTATGTTCTGTGTTCAAAATTCTGTATTTTGTATAATATATTCTGCATTCCGTATTCTATATTCTATATTCTGTGTTCTACATTCGATATTCTAAATACTATATTCAGTGTTCTGTATTCTATATTCTAAATTCTGTGTTCTGCATTCAATATTCTAAATTCTCTATTCTATATTCTACATTCTGTGTTCTACTTTCTATATTCTAAATACTATATTCAGTGTTCTGTAGTCAATATTCTTAATTCTGAGTTCTGCATTCCATGTTCTAAATTCTATATTCAGAATTCTGTATTCTCTATTCTAAATTCTGTGTTCTGCATTCTATATTTTAAATTCTATATTCAGTATACTTTATTTTATAATCTATATTCTGTATTCTGCATTTTGTGTTCTAAATTCTGGGTTCTGTATTCTGATTTCTATATTCTATATTCTGTATTCTAAATTCTATATTCTGAATTCTATATTCTGCATTCCGTATTCAATATTTTATATTCTGTGTTCTATATTTTACATTCTATATTCAGTATTCTATGGTCTATATTTTTAATTCTGTGTTCTGTATTCCATGTTAAAAATTTTTGATTCTATATTCGCTATTCTATATTCTATACTCTGTGTTCTAATTTCAATTTTCTAAATCATATATTCAGTATTCTGTGGTCTATATTTTAGATTCTGTGTTCTACATTCTATAGTCTAAATTCTATATTCAGTATTCTGTATTCTTTATTCTTAATTCTGTGTTCTGCATTTCATGTTCTAAATTCTGGGTTCTATATTCTCTATTCTATATTATATATTCAGTGTTCTACATTCTATAATCTTAATACTATATTCAGTGTTCTGTATTCTATATTCTAAATTCTGTGTTCTGCATTCCATGTTATAAATTCTAATTTCAGTATATTGTATTCTATATTCTAAATATTTTTCCTGCATTCCATGTTCTAAATTATGAGTTATGTATTCAGTTTTCAATATTTTATATTCTGTTTTCTATATTCTATACACCGTATTCTATATTATGCCTTCCGTATTTTATGTTCTTTATTGTGTGTTCTACATTATATATTCGAAATTCTATATTCAGTATTCTGTATTGCATATTCTAAATTCTGATTTATGCTTTCCATGTTGTAAATTCTGTGTTCTACATTCTCTATTCTATATTATATATTCTGTTTTCTTCATTGTATTTTCAAATTTCTATATTCAGTATTCTGTAATCTATATTCTAAATTCTGTGTTCTGCATTCTATATTCTAAATTCTATATTCAGTATTCTGAATTCTATACTCTTAATTCTCTGTTCTGCATTCCATGTTCTAAATTCTGGTTTCTATATTCTATATTCTATATTTTGTGTTATTCATTCTATTTTCTACATTCTATATCCTGCATTACGTATACTATATTCTATATTCTGATTTCTACATTCTATATTCTAAATTCTACATTCAGTAACCTGCATTCTATATTCTAAATTATGTGTTCTGCATTCCATGTTCTATATTCTGTGTTCTATATACTGTTTTCCATATTTTATATTCTGTGTTCTAAATTCTATATTCTGTACACTATATTCTGCGTTCCGTATTCTTCATTTTATATTCTGTGTTCTATATTCTATATTCTAAATTCTCTGTTCTGCATTCCATGTTTTAAATTCTGGGTTCTGTGTTCTGTTATCCATATTCTATAATCTGTGTCCTATATTCTATATCTGTATTTTATATTCTGCATTCCGTATTCTATTTTCTATATTCTTCGTTATACATTCTATATTCTAAATTCTATATTCAATATTCTGTATTGTATACTTTAAATACTGTGTTCTGATACGATGTTCTAAATTCTGTCTTCTATATTCCATATTCTATATTCTATATTTTGTGTTCTTCATTCTATATTCTACGTTGTATATTCTGCATTCCTTATTCTGTATTCTTTATACTGTGTTCTACAATCTATATTCTAAATTCTATACTCAGTATTCTGTATTCTATATTCTAAATTCTGTGTTCTGCATTCCATGTTCTAAATTCTGGGTTCTACATTCTATATTTTATATTCTCTATTCCGTGTTCTACATTGTATATTCTAAATTATATATTCAGTATTCTGTATTCTATATTCTAAATTCTGTTTTCTACATTCTATATACTAAATTCTATATTCAGTATTCTGTATTCTATATTCTAAATTCTGTGTTCTGCTTTCCATGTTCTAAACTCTGGGTTCTTTATTCTCTATTCTATATTCTAAATTTTGTGTATTTCATTCGATATACTACAATCTATATTCTGTATTAGGTATTCTATATTCTCTGTTCTGTGTTATACATTCTATATTCTAATTTCTATATTCAGTATTCTGTATTCTATATTCTAAATTCTGTGTTCTGCATTCCATGTTCTAAATTCTAGGTTGTGTATTCTGTTTCCCATATTCTATATTCTGTGTTCAATATTCTATATTCTGCATTCTATATTCTATTCTCCGTATTCTATATTCTATATTCTTTGTTCTACATTCTATGTTCTAAATGCTATATTCAGTATTTTGTATTCTATATTCTAAATTCTGTGTTCTGCATTCCTTGTTCTAAATTCTGGCTTCTATATGCTCTATTCTTTATTGTATATTTTGTGTTTTCATTATATATTCTACATTCTACATACTGCATTCGGTATTATATATTCTTTATACTGTGTCTTCATTCTATATTGTAACTTCTATATTCAGTATTCTGTATTCTATATTCTAAATTCTGTGTTCTGCATTCCATGTTAAAAATTCTGGGTTCAATATTCTTTATTCAATATTCTATATTCTGTGTTCTACATTCTATAGTTTAAACTCCATATTCAGCTTTCTGTATTGTATATTCTTAATTCTGTGTTCCGCATGCAATGTTCAAAATTCTATATTCAGTATTCTGTGTTCTATATACGAAATTCTGTGTTCTGAATTCCATGTTCTAAATTCTGGTTTCTGTATTCTCTATTCTATATTCTGTGTTCTGCATTGTATATTCTAAATTCTATATTCATATTCTGTATTCTATATTCTTAATTTTGTGTTTTGAATTCCATGTTCTAAATTCTAGGTTCTATATTCTCTATTATATATTCTATATTTTGTGTTCTTCATGCTATATTCTACAATCTATTTTCTGTATTAGATATTCTATATTCTATATTCTGTGTTATTCATTCTATATTCTACATTCTTTATACTTCATTCCGTATACTATATTCTATATTCTGTATTCTACATTCTATATTCTAAATTCTATATTCAGTATTCTGAGTTCTATATTCTAAATTCTGTGTTCTGCATTCCATGTTCTAAATTCTGTGTTCTGTATTCTGTTTCCATATTCTATGTTCTGTGTTCAAAATTCTGTATTCTTTTTGCTATATTCTGCATTCCGTTTTCTATGTTCTTTATTCTGTGTTCTACATTCGATATTCTAAATACTATATTCAGTATTCTGTATTCTATATTCTAAATTCTGGGTTCTGCAATCAATATTCTAAATTCTCGATTCTATATTCTATATTCTGTGTTCTACTTTCTATATTCTAAATTTTATATTCAGTGTTCTGTTGTCTATATTCTAAATTCTGAGTTCTGCATTCCATGTTCTAAATTCTATATTCAGAATTCTGTATTCTCTTTTTTAAATTCTGTGTTCTGCATTCTATATTCTAAATTCTATATTCAGTATACTTTATTGTATAATCTAAATTCTGTATTCTGCATTTTGTGTTCTAAATTCTGGGTTCGGTATTCTGATTTCAATAATATATATTCTGTATTCCAAATTCTATATTCTGTATTCTATATTCTGCATTCCGTATTCTATATTTTATATTCTGTGTTCTATATTCTAAATTCTATATTCAGTATTCTGTGTTCTATATTTTAAATTCTGTGTTCTGTATTCCATGTTAAAAATTTTTCATTCTATATTCTCTATTCTATATTCTATACTCTGTGTTCTACTTTCAAGTTTCTAAATCCTATATTCAGTATTCTGTGGTCTATATTTTAGATTCTGTGTTCTACATTCTATATTCTAAATCCTATATTCAGCATTTTGTTTTCAATATTCAAAATTCTGTGTTCCACATTCTATATTCTAAATTCTATATTCAGTATTCTGTATTCTATATTCTAAATTCTGTGTTCAGCATTTCATGTTCTAAATTCTGTGTTCTATATTCTCTATTCTATATTATATATTCAGTGTTCTACATTCTATAATCTTAATTATATATTCAGTGTTCTGTATTCTATATTCTATGTTCTGTGTTCTGCATTCCATGTTATAAATTCTAATTTCAGTATATTGTATTCTATATTCTAAATTTTGTTTTCTGCATACCATGTTCTAAATTATGAGTTATGTATTAAGTTTTCAATATTTTATATTCTGTTTTCTATATTCTATATACCGTATTCTATATTCTGCATTCCGTATTCTATGTTCTTTATTGTGTGTTCTACATTATATATTCGAATTTCTATATTCAGTATTCTGTATTGCATAATCTAAATTCTGAGTTATGCATTCCATGTTGTAAATTCTGTGTTCTATATTCTCTATTCTTTATTATATATTCTGTTTTCTACATTGTATTTTCAAAATTCTATATTCAGTATTCTGTAATCTATATTCTAAATTCTGTGTTCTGCATTCTATATTCTAAATTCTATATTCAGTGTTCTGAATTCTATATTCTTAATTCTCTGTTCTATATTCCATGATCTAAATTCTGGTTTCTATATTCTCTATTCTATATTCTAAATTTTGTGTTATTCATTCTATATTCTACATTCTATATCCTGCATTACGTATACTATATTCTATATTCTGATTTCTACATTCTATATTCTAAATTCTACATTCCGTAACCTGTATTCTATATTCTAAATTATGTGTTCTGCATTCCATGTTCTATATTCTGGGTTCTATATTCTGTTTTCCATATTTTATATTCTGTGTTCTAAATTCGATATTCTGTATACTAAATTCTGCGTTCCGTATTCTACATTTTATATTCTGTGTTCTATATTCTATATTCTAAATTCTCTGTTCTGCATTCCATGTTTTAATTCTGGGTTCTGTGTTCTGTTATCCATATTTTATAATCTGTGTTCTATATTCTATATCTGTATTTTATATTCTACATTCCGTATTCTAGTTTCTATATTCTTCGTTATACATTCTATATTCTAAATTCTATATTCAGTATTCTGTATTATATACTTTAAATTCTGAGTTCTGCATACGATGTTCTTAATTCTGGCTTCTATATTCCATATTCTATATTCTATATTTTGTGTTCTTCATTCTATATTCTACGTTGTATATTCTGCATTCCGTATTCTATATTCTTTATACTGTGTTATACAAACTATATTCTAAATTCTATATTCAGTATTCTGTTTTCTATATTCTAAATTCTGTTTTCTACTTTCTATATACTAAATTCTATATTCAGTATTCTGTATTCTATATTCTAAATTCTGTGTTCTGCTTTCCATGTTCAAAACTCTGGGTTCTAAATTCTCTATACTATATTCTAAATTTTGTGTATTTAATTCGATATACTACAGTCTATATTCTTTATTAGGTATTCAATATTCTATATTCTGTATTATACATTCTATATTCTAATTGTTATATTCAGTATTATGTATTCTATATTCTAAATTCTGTGTTCTGCATTCCATGTTCTAACTTCTGTGTTCTGTATTTTCTATTCGATATTCTGTGTTCTGCATTCTTTATTCTTAATTCTATATTCATATTCGGTATTCTATATACTTAATTCTGTGTTTTGAATTCCATTTTCTAAATTCTGGCTTCTATATTCTCTATTCTATATTGTATAATTTGTGTTTTCATTATATATTCTAAATTCTACATACTGCATACGGTATTATATATTCTTTATACTGTGTCTTCATTCTATATTGTAACTTCTATATTCAGTATTCTGTATTCTATATTCTAAACTCTGTGTTCTGCATTCCATGTTGAAAATTCTGGGTTCAATATTGTTTATTCAATATTCTATATTCTGTGTTCTACATTCTATAGTTTGAACTCTATATTCAGCTTTCTGTATTGTATATTCTAAATTCTGTGTTCTGCATTCTATATTCTAAATTCTATATTTAGTATTCTGTATTCTATAATCTACATTCTGTGTTCTGCAAACCATGTTCTAAATTCTGGGTTCTGTATTCTTTTTCCATAATCTATATTCTGTGTTCTAAATACTATATTGTGTTTACTATATTCTGCATTCCATATTCTATATTCTATATTCTGAGATCTACATTCTATATTCTAAATTCTATATTCAGTAATCTATATACTATATTCTAAATTCTGTGTCCTGCATTCCATGTTCTAATTACAGGGTCCTATATTCTGTTTTCCATACTTTATATTCTGTGTTCTATATTCTATACTCTGTATTCTATATTCTGCATTCCGTATTCTACATTATATATTCTGTGTTCTACATTCTATATTCCAAATTCTATATTCAGTATTCTGTATTCTACATTCTAAATTCTGTGATCTGCATTCCATGTTCTAAATTCTCTATTCTTTATTCTATATTCTGTGTTCTACACTCTATATTCTAAATTCTATATTCAGTATTCGGTATTCTATATTGTATATTGTGTGTTCTGCATTCCATGTGCTCAATTCTATACTCAGTATTCTGTATTGTATATACTTAATTCTGTGTTCTGCATTCCATTTTCTAAATTCTGTTTTCTGTATTCTTTTTTTCAAATTCTATAATGTGTTTTCTGCATTCTATGTTCTGCATTCTATATTCTGCTTTCCGTATTCTATATTCAATATTCTGTGTTCTACATTATATATTCTAAATTCTATATTCAGTATTCCGTATGCTGTATTCAAAATTCTAAGTTCTGCATTCCATGTTCTAAATTCTGTGTTCTATTATCTATATTCTATATTCTATATTCTGAGTTCTACATTCAATATTCTGTATTCTATATTCTGCATTCCGTATTCTATATTCAATATTCTGTGTTCTACATTCTATATTCTAAATTCTATATTCAGTATACCGTATTCTATATTCTAAATTCTGTGTTCTGCATTCTATATTCAAAATTCTGGGCTCTATAATCTATAATCTATATTCTATATTCTGTGTTTTACATTCTGTATTCTAAATACACTATTCAGCTTTCTGTATTCTATATTATAAGTTCTGTTTTCTACATTCTATTTTCTAAATTCTGTATTCAGTGTTATGTAATCTATATTCTAAATTATGTGTTTTGCATTCCATGTTCTAAATTCTGGGTTCTAAATTCTGTTTTCCATATTTTATATTCTGTGTTGTAAATTCTATACTCTGTATCCTATATTCTGCATTCCGTATTCTACATTATATATTCTGTGTTCTACGTTCAATATTCCAAATTCTATATTCAGTATTCTGTTTTCTATATTCTAAATTGATGTTCTGCATTCCATATTCTAAATTCTCTATAATATATACTATATTCTGAGTTCTACTTTGTATATTCTAAATTTTATATACTGCATTCCGTAGTCTATATTCTATATTCTGTGTTCTATATTCTATATTGTAAATTCTATATTCAGTATTATGTATTCTATAATCTAAATCCTGTGTTCTGCATCCATGTTTTAAATTCTGGGTTCTATATTCTCTATTCTATATTCTATATTGTGTGTTTTTCATTCTAGATTCTACATACTATATTTTGAATTCCGTATTCTCCATTATATATTCTGTGTTTTTCCTTCTATATTCCAAATTCTATATTCAGTATTCTGTATACTGTATTCTAAATTCTGTGTTCTGCATTCTATATTCTAAATTTTATATTCAGTATTCTGTATCCTATATTCTAAATTCTGTGTTCTGAATCCCATGTTCTAAATTCTGGGTTCGATATTCTGTTTCCATAATCAATATTCTGTTTTTTAAATTGTATATCCTGTATACTATTTTCTGCATTCCGTATTCTATATTCTATATTCTGTGTTCTGTATTTTATATTCTAAATTCTATATTCAGTAATCTGCATACTATATACTATATTCTGTGTTCTGCATTCCATGTTCTAAATTCTCTATACTATATTCTATATTCTGTGATAAACTTTCTATATTCTGAATTTTTATTCAGTACTCTGTATTCAATATTGTATATTCTGTGTTCTGCATTCCATGTTCTCAATTCTATATTCAGTAATCTGTTTTTTATATTCTTAATTCTGTGTTCTGCATTCCATGTTCTAAATTCTGTTTTCTGTATTCTTTTTTCCATATTCTATATTCTGTTTTCTACAGTCAATATTCTGTATTCTATTTCTGCATTCCATATTCTATATTCAATATTCTGTGTTCTACATTCTATATTCTAAATTCTATATTCAGTATTCCGTATGCTATATTCTAAATTCTGTGTTCTGCATTCCATGTTTTTAATTCTGGATTCTATATTCTCTACTCTACATTCTATATTCTGTGTTCTACAATCTATATTCTAAATTCTATATTCAGTATTCTTTATTCTATATTCTAAATTCTGTGTTCTACATTCTATATTCTAAATTGTATATTCAGTATTCAGTATTCTATATTCGAAATTCTGAGTTCTGATTTCCATGTTCCAAAATCTGGCTTAAATATTCTCTAAGCTGTATTTTTTATTCTGTTTTTTACATTCTATATTCTAAATTATATTTTCAGTATTATGTATTCTATATTCTATATTCCGTGTTCTACATTCAATTATTTTTAATTGTTTATAAAGTATTCTGTATACTATATTCTAAATTCTGTGTTATGAATTCCATGTTGTAAATTCTGGGTTCGATATCCTGTTTTCTATATTCTATATTCTGTGTTCTACATTGTATATTCTAAATTCTATATTCAGCTTTCTGTATTCTATATTCTTAATTTTGTGTTCTACATTCTATACTCTAAATTCCATATTAAGTGTTATGTATTCTATAATCGAAATTATCTGTTCTGCATTCCATGTTCTAAATTCTCTATTCTTTATTCTATAATCTATGTTCTTCTATCTATATTCTAAATTCTATATTCAGTATTCTGTATTCTATATTCTAAATTCTGAGTTCTACATTCTATATTCTAAATTGTATATTCAGTATTCTGTATTATATATTCTTAATTTTGTTTTCTACATTCTATATCCTAAATTTTATATTCAGTATTATGTATTCTATAATTTATTACTGTGTTCTGCTTTCCATGTTCTAAATTCTGGGTTCTATATTCTATTTTATATATTCTATAATCTGTGTTCTTCATTCTAGATTCTACATTCTAAATTCTACATTCCGTATTCTTGTTCTTATTTCTGTGTTCTGCATTCTATGTTCTAAATTCTATGTTCAGTATACTGTATTATATATTCTAAATTCTGTGTTCTGCATTCCATGTTGTAAATTCTGTTTTCTGCATTCTTTTTTCCATATTCTATATTCTGTTTTCTAAATTTTATATTCTGTATTCTATATTCTGCATTCCGTATTCTATATTCAATATTCTGTGTTCTACATTCTATATTCTGAATTCTATATTCAGTATTCCGTATGCTATACTCTAAATTCTATGTTTTGCATTCCATGTTCTAAATTCTTGGTTCTATATTCTCTTTTCTATTTTCTATATTCTGTGTTCTAGATTCTATATTCTATATTCAGCATTATGTATTCTATATTCTTAATTTTGAGTTCTACATTCTATATCCTAAATTTTATATTCAGTATTATGTATTCTATAAGTTAATTCTGTGTTCTGCTTTCCATGTTCTTTATTCTGGGTCCTATATTCTATATTCTATATTTTCTATTCTGTGTTCTGAATTCTTTATTCTAAATTCTATATTCAGTTATCTGTATTCTATATTCTAAATTCTGTGTTCTGCATTCCATGTTGTAAATTCTATATTCAGTATTCTTTATTCTATATTGTAAATTCTGTGTTCAACATTCTATTTTCTAAATTTTATATTCAGTATTCTGTATTCTATATTCTAAATTCTGAGTTCTGTTTCCATGTTCCATAATCTGGCTTCAATATTTTCTGAGCTATATTTTTTATTCTGTTTTATACATTCTATATTCTAAACTATATATTCTGTATTATGTATCCTATATTCTATATTCTGTGTTCTACGTTCAATTTTTTTAATTGTTTATTAAGTATTCTGTATACTATACTCTACATTCTGTGTTCTGCATTCCAAGTTCTAAATTCTCTGTACTCTATTCTATAATCTGTGTTCTATTTCTATATTCTATATTTTATATTCATTATTCTGTATTCTATATTCTAAATACTGTGTTCTGCACTCCATGTTCTCAATTCTATATTCAGTATTCTGTATTCTATAGTCTAAATTCTGTGTTCTGCATTCTTTGTTCTAAATTCTATGTTCAGTATACTGTATTATATATTCTAGATTCTGTGTTCTGCATTTCATGTTCTAAATTCAAATTTCTGTATTCTTTTTTCCATATTCTATATTCTGATTTCTAAATACTATATTCTGTATTCTATATTCTGCATTCCGTATTCTATATTCAATATTCTGTGTTCTACATTCTATACTCTGAATTCTATATTCAGTATTCCGTATGCTATATTCTAAATTCTGTGTTTTGCATTCCATGTTCTAAATTCTTGGTTCTATAAACTATATTATATATTCTATATTCTGTGTTCTACATTCTATATTCTAAATACTATATTCAGCTTACTGTATTCTATATTATAAACTCTGTGTTCTACATTCTATATTCTAAATTCTATATTCAGTATTATGTAATCTATATTCTTAATTCTGTGTGCTGCATAGCATGTTCTTAATGCTGGATTCTATACTCTGTATTCTACATTCTGTACTCTGTGTTCTACATTCTATAATCTAAATTCTATATTCTGTATTCTTTATTCTATATTGTAAATTCTGTGTTCTACATTATATATTCTAAATTGTATATTCAGTATTCTGTATTCTATATTCTAAATTCGTAGTTCTGATTTCCATGTTCCAAAATCTGGCTTCAATATTCTCTTAGCTATATTTTTTATTCTGTTTTCTACATTCTATATTCTAAATTATATATTCAGTATTATGTATTTATATTCTATATTCTGTGTTCTACATTCAATTTTTAAATTGTTTATTAAGTATTCTGTATACTGTATTCTAAATTCTGTGTTCTGTAATCCATGTTCTAAATTCTGGGTTCTATATCCTATTTTCTATCTTCTATATTCTGTGTTCTACATTCTATATTCTAAATTCTATTTTCAGCATTCTGTATTCTATATTCTAAATTTTGTGTTCTACATTCTATATTCTAAATTCTATATGTAGTATTATGTATTCTATAATCTAAATTCTGTGTTCTGCTTTCCATGTTCAAAATTCTGTGTTCTCTATTCTCTATTCTATATTCTGTGTTCTACATTCTATATTGTAAAGCCTATATTCAGTATTCTGTATTCTATATTGTAAATTCTGTGTTCTGCATTCCATGTTCTAAACTCTATATTCAGTATTCTGTATTCTATATTGTAAATTCTGTGTTCTGCATTCCATGTTCTAAACTCTATATTCAGTATTCTGTAATCTATATTCTAAATTTTGTGTTCTACATTCTATATTCTAAATTTTATATTCAGTATTATGTATTCTATAATCCAAATTCTGAGTTCTGCATTCTATGTTCTAAAGTCTTGTTTCTATAAACTTTATTCTATATCCTATATTCTGTGTTCTGCTTCCTATATTCTAAATACTATAGTCAGCTTTCTGTATTCTATATTGTAATTTCTGTGTTCTACATTCTATATTCTAAATTCTATATTCAGTATTATGTAATCTATATTCTTAATTCTGTGTTCTGCATAGCATGTTCTTAATTCTGGATTCTATATTCTGTATTCTATATTCTATATTCTGTGTTCAACATTCTATTTTCTAAATTCTTCATTCAGTATTCTTTATTCTATATTCTAAATTATCTGTTCTACATTCTATATTCTAAATTTTATATTCAGTACTCTGTATTCTATATTCTAAATTCTGAGTTCTGCTTTCCATGTTCCAAAATCTGGCTTCTATATTCTCTAAGTTATATTTTTTATTCTGTTTTCTACATTCTATATTCTAAATTATATATTCAGTATTATGTATCCTATATTCTGTATTCTGTGTTCTGCATTTAATTTTTTAATTGTTTATTAAGTATTCTGTATACTATATTCTAAATTCTGTGTTCTGCAATCCAGGTTCTATATTCTGGGTTCTATATTCTCTTTTCTATTTTCTATATCCTGTGTTCTAGATTCTATATTCTAAATTCTATATTCAGCATTCAGTATTCTATATTCTTAATTTTGTGTTCTAAATTCTGTATCCTAATTTTTATATTCAGTATAATGTATTCTATAATTTAATTCTGTGTTCTGCTTTCCATGTTCTAATTTCTGGGTCCTATATTCTATATTCTATATTTTATATTCTGTGTTCTACTTTCTTTTTTCTAAACTCTATATTCAACATTCTGTATTCTATATTCATAATTTTGTTTTCTACATTTTATATTCTAAATTCTATATTCAGTATTATGTATTCTATATTCTAAATTCTGTGTTCTGCATTCCATGTTCTAAATTCTGGGTTATACATTCTCTATTCGATATTCTATATTGTGTGTTTTTCATTCTACATTCTACATACTATATTTTGCATTCCGTTTACTATATTCTATATTCTGTGTTTTACATTCTATATTCTAAATTCTATATTCAGTATTCTGTATTCTATATTCTACATTATGTGTTCTGTGTTCCATTTCGAAATTCTGGGTTCTGTATTCTGTTTTCCATATTCAATATACTGTTTTCTAAATTCGATATTCTGTATTCTATATTCTGCATTCCGTATTATGTTCTATATTTTGTGTTCTATATTCTATTCTCTAAATTCTATATTCAGTATTCCATATTCTACATTCTAAATTCTGTGTTCTCCATTCCATGTTCTTAATTCTGGTTTCTATATCCTCTATTCTATATTCTATATCCTGTGTTCTACATTTTATAGTCTAAATCCTATATTCAGCGTTCTGTATTCTTATTCTAAATTCTGTGTTCTGCATTCCATGTTCTAAATTCTGGGTTCTATATTCTGTTTTACATATTTTATATTATGTGTTCTACATTCTATATTAGTATTCTATATTCTGCATTCCTTATTCTACATTATATATTCTGTGTTCTACCTTCTATTTTCTAAATTCTATTTTCTGTATTCTGTATTCTATATTCTAAATTCTGTGTTCTGCGTTCCATGTTCTAAATTCTCTTTTCTATATTCTATATTCTGTGTTCCTCTTTCATATTCTATATTCTGTATTCACTATTTTGTATTCTATACAGTAAATTCTATTCTCTGCATTCCATTTTTAAATTCTGGGTTCTATATTCTCTTTTATATATTCTATAATCTGTGTTCTTCATTCTAGATTCTACATTCTGAATTTTGCATTCCGTATTCTATATTCTAATTTCTGTGTTCTGCATTCTATGTTCTAAATTCTATGTTCAGTATACTGTATAATATATTCTAAATTCTGTGTTCTGCATTCCATGTTCTAAATTCTGGGTTATATATTCTCTTTTCAATATTCTATATTGTGTGTTTTTCATTCTACATTCTACATACTATATTTTGCATTCCGTATTCTATATTCTATATTCTGTGTTCTACATTCTATATTCTAAATTCTATATTCAGTATTCTGTATTCTTTATTCTACATTATGTGTTCTGCGTGCCATTTCGAAATTCTGGGTTATGTATTCTGTTTTCCATATTCAATATACTGTTTTCTAAATTCGATATTCTGTATTCCATATTCTGCATTCCTTATTATGTATTCTATTATTTGTGTTCTATATTCTATACTCTAAATTCTATATTCTGTATTCCATATTCTACATTCTATATTCTGTGTTCTCCATTCCATGTTCTTAATTCTGGTTTCTATATCCTCTATTCTATATTCTGTATCCTGTGTTCTACATTTTATAGTCTAAATCCTATATTCAGCGTTCTGTATTCTTATTCTAAATTCTGTGTTCTGAATTCCATGTTCTAAATTCTGGGTTCTATATTCTGTTTTACATATTTTATATTATGTGTTCTACATTCTATATTAGTATTCTATATTCTGCATTCCGTATTCTACATTATATATTCTGTGTTCTACCTTCTATTTTCTAAATTCTATTTTCTGTATTCTGTATTCTATATTCTAAATTCTGTGTTCTGCGTTCCATGTTCTAAATTATCTTTTCTATATTCTATATTCTGTGTTCCTCTTTCATATTCTAAATTCTGTATTCACTATTTTGTATTCTATATTGTAAATTCTATTCTCTGCATTCCATTTCTAAATTCTGGGTTCTATATTCTCTTTTATATATTCAATATTCTGTGTTCTTCATTCTAGATTCTACATTCTAAATTCTGCATTCCGTATTCTATATTCTAATTTCTGTGTTCTGCATTCTATGTTCTAAATTCTATGTTCTTTATACTGTATTATATTTTCTAAATTCTGTGTTCTGCATTCCATGTTCTAAATTCTGTTTTCTGCTTTCTTTTTTCCATATTATATATTCTGTTTTCTAAATTACATATTCTGTATTCTATATTCTGCCTTCCGGAAACAATATTCAATATTCTGTGTTCTTCATTCTATATTCTAAATTCTATATTGAGTATTCCGTATGATATGTTCTAAATTCTGAGTTCTGCATTCCATGTTCTAAATTCTGGGTTCTATAATCTATATTCTATATTCTATATTCTGTGTTCTGCATTCTATATTCTAAATACTAAATACAGCTTTCTGTATTCTATATTATAAATTCTGTATTCTACATTCTATATTCTATATTCTATATTCCGTATTATGTAATCTATATTCTTAATTCTGTGTTCTGCATAGCATGTTCTTAATGCTGGATTCTATACTCTGTATTCTACATTCTATACTGTGTGTTCTACATTCTATAATCGAAATTCTATATTCAGTATTTTTTATTTTATAATATTAATTCTGTTTTCTACATTCTATATTCTGAAATGTATATTCAGTATTCTGTATTCTATATTCTAAATTCTTAGTTCTGTTTCCATGTACCAAAATCTAGCTTCAATATGCTCTAAGCTATATTTTTTATTCTGTTTTCAACATTCTATATTCTAAATTATATATTCAGTATTATGTATTTTATATTCTATATTCTGTGTTCTACATTCAATTTTTAAATTGTTTATTAAGTATTCTGTATACTATATTCTAAATTCTGTGTTCTGCAATCCATGTTCTAAATTCTGGGTTCTATATCCTCTTTTCTATCTTCTATATTCTGTGTTCTACATTCTATATTCTAAATTCTATATTCAGCATTCTGTATTCTATATTCTACATTTTGTGTTCTAAATTCTATATTCTAAATTCTATATTGAGTATTCCGTATGCTATATTCTAAATTCTGGGTTCTATAATCTATATTCTATATTCTATATTCTGTGTTCTACATTCTATATTCTAAATTCTATATTCAGTATTATGAAATCTATATTCTAAATTCTGTGTTCTGCATTGTATGTTCTTAATTCTGGATTCTACATTCTGTATTCTATATTCTATATTCTGTGTTCTACATTCTATATTCTTAATTCTATATTCAGTATTCTTTATTGTATATTCCAATTTCTGTGTTCTACATTCTATATTCTTAATTTTATATTCAGTATTCTCTATTCTATATTTTAAATTCTGAGTTCTGTTTCCATGTTCAAAAATCTGGCTTCAATAATTTCTGAGCTATATTTTTTATTCTGTTTTCTACATTGTATATTCTAAACTATATATTCAGTATTATGTATCCTATATTCTATATTGTGTGTTCTACATTCAATTTTTTAATTGTTAATTAAGTATTCTGTATACTATATTCTACATTCTGTGTTCTGCATTCCAAGTTCTAAATTCTCTATTCTCTATTCTATAATCTGTGTTCTATTTCTATATTCTAAATTTTATATTCATTATTCTGTATTCTATATTCTAAATACTGTGTTCTGCACTCCATGTTCTCAATTCTATATTCAGTATTCTGTATTCAATAGTCTAAATTCTGTGTTCTGCATTCTATGTTCTAATTTCTATGTTCAGTATACTGTACTATATATTCTAAATTCTGTATTCTGCATTCCATGTTCTAAATTCTGGGTTCTATATTCTCTTTTCTATTTTCTATATTCTGCGTTCTAGATTCTATATTCTAAATTCTATATACAGCATTCTGTATTCTATATTCTTAATTTTGTGTTCTACATTCTATATGCTAAATTTTATATTCAGTATTATGTATTCTATAATTTAATTCTGTGTTCTGCTTTCCATGTTCTAAATTCTGGGTCCTATATTCTATATTCTATATTTTATATTCTGTGTTCTACATTCTTTATTCTAAACTCTATATTCAGTATTCTGTATTCTGTATTGTAAATTCTGTGTTCTGCATTCCATGTTCTAAACACTATATTCATTATTCTGTATTTTATATTCTAAATTCTGTGTTTTGCATTCCAAGTTCTTAATTCTTTGTTCTATAAACTATATTCTATATTCTGTATTCTGTGTTCTACATACTATATTCTAAATACTATATTCAGCGTTTTGAATTCTATATTACAAATTCTGTGTTCTACATTCTATATTCAGTATTATGTAACCTATATTTTTAACTCTGTGTTCTGCATAGCATGTTCTTGATGCTACATTCTATACTCTGTATTCTACATTCTATACTTTGTGTTCTACATTCTATAATCTAAATTCTATATTCAGTATTCTTTATTCTATAATGTTAATTCTGTGTTCTACATTCTATATTCTAAATTGTATATTCAGTATTCTGTGTTCTATATTCTAAATTCTTAGTTCTGCTTTCCATGTTCCAAAATCTGGCTTCAATATTCTCTAAGCTATATTTTTTATTCTATTTTCTACATTCTATATTCTAAATTATACATTCAATATTATGTATTTTATATTCTATATTCTGTGTTCTACATTCAATTTTTAAATTGTTTATTAAGTATTCTGTATACTATATTCTAAATTCTGTGTTCTGTAATCCATGTTCTAAATTCTGGGTTCTATATCCTCTTTTCTATCTTCTATATTCTGTGTTCTACATTCTATATTCTAAATTCTATATTCAGCATTCTGTATTCTATATTCTAAATTTTGTGTTATACATTCTATATTCTAAATTCTATATTGAGTATTCCGTATGCTATACTCTAAATTCTGGGTTCTATAATCTATATTCTATATTCTATATTCTGTCTTCTGCATTCTATATTCTAAATATTATATACAGCTTTCTGTATTCTATATTATAAATTCTGTGGTCTACATTCTATATTCTAAATTCTATATTCAGTATTATGAAATCTATATTCTAAATTCTGTGTTCTGCATAGCATGTTCTTAAATCTGGATTCTACATTCTGTATTTTATATTCTATATTCTGTGTTCTACATTCTATATTCTTAATTCTATATTCAGTATTCTTTATTGTATATTCCAAATTCTGTGTTCTACATTCTATATTCTAAATTTTATATTCAGTATTCCCTATTCTATATTTTAAATTCTGAGTTCTGTTTCCATGTTCCAAAATCTGGCTTCAATAATTTCTGAGCTATATTTTTTATTCTGTTTTCTACATTCTATATTCTAACTATATATTCAGTATTATGTATCCTATATTCTATATTCTGTGTTCTACATTCAATTTTTTTAATTGTTTATTAAGTATTCAGTATACTATATTATACATTCTGTGTTCTGCATTCCAAGTTCTAAATTTTCTATACTCTATTCTATAATCTGTGTTCAATTTCTGTATTCTAAATTTTATATTCATTATTCTGTATTCTATATTCTAAATACTGTGTTCTGCACTCCATGTTCCCAATTCTATATTCAGTATTCTGTATTCAATAGTCTAAATTCTGTGTTCTGCATTCTATGTTCTAAATTCTATGTTTAGTATACTGTACTATATATTCTAAATTCTGTATTCTGCATTCCATGTTCTAAATTCTAATTTGTGTATTCTTTTTTCCATATTCTATATTCTGTTTTCTAAATTCTATATTCAGTATTCTATATTCTGCATTCCGTATTCTATATTCAATATTCTGAGTTCTGCATTCTATATTCTGAATTCTATATTCACTATTCCGTATGCTATATTCTAAATTCTGTGTTTTGCATTCCATGTTCTAAATTCTTGGTTCTATAACTATATTCTATATTTTATATTCTGTGTTCTACATTCTATATTCTAAATACTATATACAGCTTTCTGTATTCTATATTCTATATTCTTTGTTCTACATTCTTTTTTCTAAATTCTATATTCAGTATTCTTTATTTTATATTCCAAATTCTGTGTTCTACATTCTATATTCTAAATTTTATATTCAGTATTCTGTATTCTATATTCTAAATTCTGAGTACTGTTTCCATGTTCCAAAATCTGGCTTCAATATTTTCTAAGCCATATTTTTTATTCTGTTTTCTACATTCTATATTCTAACCTATATATTCAGTATTATGTATCCTATATTCTATATTCTGTGTTCTACATTCAATTTTTTTAATTGTTTATTAAGTATTCTGTATACTATATTGTACATTCTGTGTTCTGCATCCCAAGTTCTAAATTCTCTATACTCTATTCTATAATCTGTGTTCTATTTCTATATTCTAAATTTTATATTCATTATTCTGTATTCTATATTCTAAATGCTGTGTTCTGCACTCCATGTTCTCAATTCTATATTCAGTATTATGTTTTCTATAGTCTAAGTTCTGTGTTCTGCATTCTATTTTCTAACTTCTATGATCAGTATACTGTATTCTATATTCTATATTCTGTATTCTGCATTCCATGTTCTAAATTCTAATTTCTGTATTCTTTTTTCCATATTCTATATTCTGTTTCCTAATTTCTATATTCTGTATTCTATATTCTGCATTCCGTATTCTATATTCAATATTCTGTGTTCTTCATTCTATATTCTGAATTCTATATTCAGTATTCCGTATGCAATATTCTAAATTCTGTGTTTTGCATTCCATGTTCTAAATTCTTGGTTTTATAATCTATATTCTATATTCTGTTTCTACATTCTATATTCTAAATACTATATTCAGCTTACTGTATTCTATAATATAAATTCTGTGTTCTACATTCTATATTCTAAATCCTATATTCGGTATTATGTAATCTATATTCTTAATTCTGTGTTCTGCATTGCATGTTCTTAATGCTGGATTCTATACTCTGTATTCTTCATTCTATACTCTGTGTTCTACATTCTATATTCTAAATTCAATATTCAGTATTCTTTATTCTATATTGTAAATTCTGTGTTCTACATTCTATATTCTAAATTGTATATTCAGTATTCTCTATTCTATATTCTAAATTCTTAGTTATGCTTTCCATGTTCCAAAATCTGGCTTCAATATTCTCTTAGCTATATTTTTTATTCTGTTTTCTACATTCTATATTCTAAATTATATACTCAGTATTATGTATTTTATATTCTATATTCTGTGTTCTACATTAAATTTTTAAATTGTTTATTAAGTATTCTGTATACTATATTCTAAATTCTGTGTTCTGTAATCCATGTTCTAAATTCTGGGTTCTATATCCTCTTTTCTATCTTCTATATTCTGTGTTCTACATTCTATATTCTAAATTCTATATTCAGCATTCTGTATTCTATATTCAAAATTTTGTGTTCTACATTCTATATTCAAAAATCTATATGCAGTATTATGTATTCTATTATCTAAATTCTGTGTTCTGCTTTCCATGTTCAAAATTCTGGGTTTTCTCTTCTCTATTCTATATTCTGTGTTCTACATTGTATATTGTAATGTCTATATTCAGTATTCTGTATTCTATATTGTAAATTCTGTGTTCTGCATTCCATGTTCTAAATTCTTGGTTCTATAAACTTTATTCTATATTCTATATTCTGTGTTCTGCTTTCTATATTCTAAATACTTTTGTCAGCTTTCTGTATTCTATATTGTAATTTCTGTGTTCTACATTCTATATTATAAATTCTATATTCAGTATTATGTAATCTATATTCTTAATTCTGTGTTCTGCATAGCATGTTCTTAATTCTGGATTGTATATTCTGTATTCTACATTCTATACTCTGTGTTCAACATTCTATTTTCTAAATTCTTCATTCAGTATTCTTTATTCTATATTCTAAATTCTGAGTTCTGATTTCCATGTTCCAAAATCTGGCTTCTATATTCTCTAAGTTATATTTTTTATTCTGTTTTCTACATTCTATATTCTAAATTATATATTCAGTATTATGTATCCTATATTCTGTATTCTGTGTTCTGCATTTAATTTTTTAATTGTTTATTAAGTATTCTGTATACTATATTCTTAATTCTGTGTTCTGCAATCCATGTTCTAAATTCTCGGTTCTATATTCTCTTTTCTATTTTCTATATTCTGCGTTCTAGATTCTATATTCTAAATTCTATATACAGCATTCTGTATTCTATATTCTTAATTTTGTTTTCTACATTCTATATCCTAAATTTTATATTCAGTATTATGTATTCTATAATTTAATTCTGTGTTCTGATTTCCATGTTCTAAATTCTGGGTCCTATATTCTATATTCTATATTTTATATTCTGTGTTCTACATTCTTTATTCTAAACTCTATATTCAGTATTCTGTATTCTGTATTGTAAATTCTGTGTTCTGCATTTAATTTTCTAAACTCTATATTCAGTATTCTGTATTCTATATTCTAAATTCTGTGTTCTGCATTCCATGCTGTAAATTCTATATTCAGCATTCTGTATTCTATATTCTAAATTTTGTGTTCTACATACTTTATTCTAAATTTTATATTCAGTATTATGTATTCTATAATCCAAATTCTGAGTTCTGCATTCCATGTTCTAAATTCTTGGTTCTATAAACTTTATTCTATATTCTCTATTCTGTGTTCTGCTTTCTATATTCTAAATACTGTAGTCAGCTTTCTGTGTTCTGTATTGTAAATTCTGTGTTCTGCATTGCATGTTCTTAATTCTGGGTTCTGTATTCTGTTTTCCATAATCTATTTTCTGCTTTCTATATTTTATATATTTTTTCTATATTCTGAATTCCGTTTTCTATATTCTATATACTGTGTTCTGCATTCTTATTCTTAATTTTATATTAAGAATTCTGTATTCTATATTCTATAATCTGTGTTCAGCATTCCATGTTCCAAAATCTGTGTTCTATATACTCTATTCTATATTCTATATTTTGTGTTATTCATTTTTACTCTAAATTCTATATTCTGCATTCCGTATTCTATGTTCTATTTTCTGTGTTCTACATTATATATTCTAATTTCTATATTCAGTATTCTGTTTCCTATATTCTAAATTCTGTGTTCTTCATTCCATGTTCTAAAATTGGTTCTATATTCTGTTTTCTATATTCTATATTCTGTGTGTTACATTCTATTTTCTAAAGTCTATATTCAGTATTCTGTATTCTATATTCTCAATTCTGGCTTCTGCATTTCATATTCTAAATTCTGTTTTCTATTTTCTCTATTCTATATTTTATATTCTGTGTCCTACATATTATATTCAAATTTCTCTATTCAGTATTTTGTATTCTATATTCTAAATTCTGTGTGCTGCATTCCATGTTCTAATTTCTGGGTTCTATATTCTCTCTTCTATATTCTATATTCTGTATTTTACATTCTATATTCTAAATTCTATATTCAGTGTTCTGTGTTCTATATACTAAATTCTGTGTTCTACATTCTATATTCTAAATTCTAGTTTAAGTATTCTGTTTGCTATAGTCTAAATTCTGTGTTCTGTATCCCATGTTCTAATTACTTGGTTCTATATTATGTATTCTATTTTCTATATACTGTGTTCTTCTTTCTATAAACTAAATTCTATATTCAACATTCTGTATTCTATATTCTAAATTCTGTGTTCTACATTATTTATCCAACTTCTACATTCAGTAATCTGTATTCTATATTCTATATTCTGTGTTCTGCATTCCAAGATCTATATTCTGTGTTCTCTATTCTGTATTCTAAATTCTATATTCTGTGTTCTACATTGTATATTATAAATTCTATATTCAGTATTCTGTATTCTATATTCTAAATTCTGTGTTCTAAATTATTTATTCTAAATTCTATATTCAGTATTCTGTGTACTATATTTTAAATTCTGTTTTCTGCATTCCATGTTCTATATTCCATATTCAGTATTCTGTATTCTATATTCTAAATTCTGTTTCCCGCATTCTATGTTCTAATTTCTATATTCAGTGCTCTGTATTCTATATTGTTAATTCTGTGTTCCACATTCCATGTTCTAAATTCTGGGTTCTGTGTTCTTTTTTCCATATTCTATATTCTGTGTTCTACATTCTATATTCTGAATTCCATATTCAGTGTTCTGTATTCTATATTCTAAATTCTAAGTTCTGATTCCATGTATTAAATTCTGGGTTCTACATCCTCTAATCTATATTCTATATTTTGTGTTCTTCATCCTATATTCTACATAATATATTCTGCATTCCGTATTGTATATGCTTTATACTGTGTTCAACATTCTATGTTCTAAATACAATATTCAGTATACTGTATCCAATATTCTAAATTCTGTGTTCTACATTCCATGTTTTAAATTCTGGGTTCGGTATTCTGTTTTCCATATTTTATATTCTGTGTTCTATATTCTTTATTGTGTATTCTATATTCTACATTCCGTATTCTATATTCTTTATACTGTGTTCTACATTCTATATTCTAAATTCCATATTCAGTATTCTGTGTTCTATATTGTAATTTTTGTGTTCTGCATACCATGTTCTAAATTCTGGGTTCAATATTCTTTATACTATATTCTATATTCTGATTTCTACCTTCTATATACTAAATTCTATATTCTGTATTCCGTTTTCTATATTCTATATTCTGTGTTCCACATTCTATATTCTAATTAATTTATTCAGTATTCCGTATACTATATTCTATATTCTGTGTCCTACAATCCATATTCTAAATTCTATATGCAGTATTCTGTATACTGTATTGTGAATACTGTGTTCTGCATTCCATGTTCTAAATTCTGGGATCTGTATTATGTTTTCCCTATTCTAAATTCTGAGTTCTATATTCAATATTCTGCATTCTATATTCTACATTCCGTATTCTATATTGTCTATTCTGTGTTCTACGTTCCATAATCTAAATTCTTTATTCAGTATTCTATATTCTATATTCTGTGTTCTACATTCTATATTCAAAATTCTATATGCAGTATTATGTATTCTATAATCTAAATTCTGTGTTCTGCTTTCCATGTTCTAAATTCTGGGTTCTATAATCTATATTTTATATTCTATATTCTGTGTTCTGCATTCTATATTCTAAATACTGTATACAGCTTTCTGTATTCTATATTATAAATTGTGTGTTCTACATTCTATATTCTAAATTCTATATTCAGTATTATGAAATCTATATTCTAAATTCTGTGTTCTGCATAGCATGTTTTTAAATCTGGATTCTACATTCTGTATTCTATATTCTATATTCTGTGTTCTACATTCTATATTCTAAATTCTATATTCAGTCATCTGTATACTATATTCTAAATTCTGTGTTCTGCATACCATGTTCTAAATTCTCTATTCTATATTCTATATTCTGTGATAAACTTTCTGTATTCTGAATTTTTATTCAGTACTCTGTATTCTATATTGTATATTCTGTGTTCTGCATTCCATGTTCTCAATTCTATACTCAGTAATCTGTATTCTATATTCTTAATTCTGTGTTCTGCATTCCATGTTCTAAATTCTGTTTTCTGTATTCTTTTTTCCATATTCTACATTCTGTTTTCTACATTCAATATTCTGTATTCTATTTCTGCATTCCGCATTCTATATTCAATATTCTGTGTTCTACATTCTAGATTCTAAATTCTATATTCAGTATTCTTTATTCTATATTCTAAATTCTGTGTTCTGCATTCTATATTCTTAATTGTATATTCAGTATTCAGTATTCTATATTCGAAATTCTGAGTTCTGATTTCCATGTTCCAAAATCTGGCTTAAATATTCTCTTAGCTGTATTTTTTATTCTGTTGTTTACATTCTATATTCTAAATTATATTTTCAGTATTATGTATTCTATATTCTATATTCCATGTTCTAAATTCAATTATTTTTAATTGTTTATTAAGTATTCTGTATACTATATTCTGAATTCCGTGTTATGCATTCCATGTTGTAAATTCTGGGTTCTATATCCTCTTTTCTATATTCTATATTCTGTGTTCTACATTGTATATTCTAAATTCTATATTCAGCATTGTTTATTCAATATTCTAAATTTTGTGTTCTACATTCTATACTCTAAATTCTATATTGAGTAATATGTATTTTATATTCTATATTCTGTGCTCTACATTCAATTTTTAATTGTTTATTAAGTATTCTGTATACTATATTCTTAATTCTGTGTTCTGCAATCCATGTTCTAAATTCTGGGTTCTATATTCTCTTTTCTATTTTCTATTTTCTGTGTTCTAGATTCTATATTCTAAATTCTATATTCAGCATTCTGTATTCTATACTCTTAATTTTGTGTTCTACATTCTATATCCTAAATTTTATATTCAGTATTATGTATTCTATAATTTAATTCTGTGTTCTGCTTTCCATGTTCTAAATTCTGTGCCCTATATTCTTTATTCAATATTTTATATTCTGTGTTCTACATTCTTTATTCTAAACTCTATATTCAGTATTCTGTATTCTATATTCTAAATTCTGTGTTCTGCATTCCATGTTCTAAATTCTGTATTCAGTATTCTGTATTCTATATTCTAAATTCTGTGTTCTACATTCCATGTTATAAATTCTATATTCAGCATTCTGTATTCTATATTCATAATTTAGTTTTCTACATTTTATATTCTAAATTCTATATTCAGTATTATGTATTCTATATTCTAAATTCTGTGTTCTGCATTCCATGTTCTAAATTCTGGGTTATACATTCTCTATTCAATATTCTATATTGTGTGTTTTTCATTCTACATTCTACATACTATATTTTGCATTCCGTATACTATATTCTATATTCTGTGTTCTACATTCTATATTCTAAATTCTATATTCAGTATTCTGTATTCTATATTCTACATTATGTGTTCTGCGTTCCATTTCGAAATTCTGGGTTCTGTATTCTGTTTTCCATATTCAATATACTGTTTTCTAAATTCGATATTCTGTATTCTATATTCTGCATTCCTTATTATGTATTCTATATTTTGTGTTCTATATTCTATACTCTAAATTCTATATTCAGTATTCCATATTCTACATTCTAAATTCTGTGTTCTCCATTCCATGTTCTAAATTCTGGTTTCTATATCCTCTATTCTATATTCTATATCCTGTGTTCTACATTTTATAGTCTTAATCCTATATTCAGCGTTCTGTATTCTTATTCTAAATTCTGTGTTCTGCATTCCATGTTCTAATTTCTGGGTTCTATATTCTGTTTTACATATTTTATATTATGTGTTCTACATTCTGTATTAGTATTCTATATTCTGCATACCGTATTCTACAATATATATTCTGTGTTCTACCTTCTATTTTCTAAATTCTATTTTCTGTATTCTGTATTCTATATTCTAAATTCTGTGTTCTGCGTTCCATGTTCTAAATTCTCTTTTCTATATTCTATATTCTGTTTTCCTCTTTCATATTCTAAATTCTGTATTCACTATTTTGTATTCTATATTGTAAATTCTATTCTCTGCATTCCATTTCTAAATTCTGGGTTCTATATTCTCTTTTATATATTCTATATTCTGTGTTCTTCATTCTAGATTCTACATTCTAAATTCTGTATTCCGTATTCTATATTCTAATTTCTGTGTTCTGCATTCTATGTTCTAAATTTTATGTTCAGTATACTGTATTATATATTCTAAATTCTGTGTTCTGCGTTCCATGTTCTAAATTCTGTTTTCTGCATTCTTTTTTCCATATTCTATATTCTTTTTTCTAAATTATATATTCTGTATTCTATATTCTGCATTCCGTAATCTATATTCAATATTCTGTGTTCTACATTCTATATTCTAAATTCTATATTGAGTATTCCGTATGCTATATTCTAAATTCTGAGTTCTGCATTCCATGTTCTAAATTCTGGGTTCTATAATCTATATTCTATATTCTAAATTCTGTGTTCTGCATAGCTTTTTTTTAAATCTGGATTCTACATTGTGTATTCTATATTCTATATTCTGTGTTCTACATTCTATATTCTAAATTCTATATTCAGTATTCTTTATTCTAAATTCCAAATTCTGTGTTCTACATTCTATATTCTAAATTCTATATTCAGTATTATGATATCTATATTCTAAATTCTGTGTTCTGCATAGCATGTTCTTAAATCTGGATTCTACATTCTGTATTCTATAATCTATATTCTGTTTTCTACATTCTATATTCTTAATTCTATATTCAGTATTCTTTATTGTATATTCCAAATTCTGTGTTCTACATTCTATATTCTAAATTTTATTTTCAGTATTCTCTATTCTATATTTTAAATTCTGAGTTCTGTTTCCATGTTCCATAATCTGGCTTGAATAATTTCTGAGCTACATTTTTTATTCTGTTTTCTACATTCTATATTCTAGACTATATATTCAGTATTATGTATCCTATATTCTATATTCTGTGTTCTACATTCAATTTTTTTAATTGTTTTTTAAGTATTCAGTGTACTATATTATACATTCTGTGTTATGCATTCCAAGTTCTAAATTCTCTATACTCTATTCAATAATCTGTGTTCTATTTCTATATTCTAAATTTTATATTCATTATTCTGTATTCTATATTCTAAATACTGTGTTCTGCACTCCATGTTCTCAATTCTATATTCAGTATTATGTATTCTATAGTCTAAGTTCTGTGTTCTGCATTCTATTTTCTAAGTTCTATGATCAGTATATTGTATTATATATTCTAAATTCTGTATTCTGCATTCCATGTTCTAAATTCTAATTTCTGTATTCTTTTTTCCATATTCTATATTCTGTTTTCTAAATTCTATATTCTGTATTTTATATTCTGCATTCCGTAATCTATATTCAATATTCTGTGTTCTACATTCTATATTCTGAATTCTATATTCAGTATTCCGTATGCTATATTCTAAATTCTGTGTTTTGCATTCCATGTTCTAAATTCTTGCTTTTATAATCTATATTCTATATTCTCTTTCTACATTCTATATTCTAAATACTATATTCAGCTTACTGTATTCTATATTATAAATTCTGTGTTCTACATTCTATATTCTGAATTCTATATTCAGTATTCCGTATGCTATATTCTAAATTCTGTGTTTTGCATTCCATGTTCTAAATTCTTGGTTTTATAATCTATATTCTATATTCTCTTTCTACATACTATATTCTAAATACTATATTCAGCTTACTGTATTCTGTATTATAAATTCTGTGTTCTACATTCTATATTCTAAATTCTATATTCGGTATTATGTAATCTATATTCTTAATTCTGTGTTCTGCATTGCATGTTCTTAATGCTGGATTCTATACTCTGTATTCTACATTCTATACTCTGTGTTCTACATTCTATATTCTAAATTCAATATTCAGTATTCTTTATTCTATATTGTAAATTCTGTGTTCTACATTCTATATTCTAAATTGTATATTCAGTATTCTCTATTCTAAATTCTAAATTCTTAGTTCTGCTTTCCATGTTCCAAAATCTGGCTTCAATATTCTCTAAGCTATATTTTTTGTTCTGTTTTCTACAGTCTATATTATAAATTATATATTCAGTATTATGTATTTTATATTCCATATTCTGTGTTCTACATTCAATTTTTAAATTGTTTATTAAGTATTCTGTATACTATATTCTAAATTCTGTGTTCTGTAATCCATGTTCTAAATTCTGGGTTCTATATCCTCTTTTCTATCTTCTATATTCTGTGTTCTACATTCTATATTCTAAATAATGTGTACAGCTTTCTGTATTCTATATTATAAATTGTGTGTTCTACATTCTATATTCTAAATTCTATATTCAGTATTATGAAATCTATATTCTAAATTCTGTGTTCTGCATAGCACGTTTTTAAATCTGGATTCTACATTCTGTATTCTATATTCTATATTCTGTGTTCTACATTCTATATTCTAAATTCTATATTCAGTAATCTGTATACTATATTCTAAATTCTGTGTTCTGCATTCCATGTTCTAAATTCTCTATTCTATATTCTATATTCTGTGATAAACTTTCTGTATTCTGAATTTTTATTCAGTACTCTGTATTCTATATTGTATATTCTGTGTTCTGCATTCCATGTTCTCAATTCTATATTCAGTAATCTGTATTCTATATTCTTAAATCTGTGTTCTGCATTCCATGTTCTAAATTCTGTTTTCTGTATTCTTTTTTCCATATTCTACATTCTGTTTTCTACATTCAATATTCTGTACACTATTTCTGCATTCCGCATTCTATATTCAATATTCTGTGTTCTACATTCTAGATTCTAAATTCTATATTCAGTATTCTTTATTCTATATTCTAAATTCTGTGTTCTTCATTCTATATTCTAAATTGTATATTCAGTATTCAGTATTCTATATTCGAAATTCTGAGTTCTGATTTCCATGTTCCAAAATCTGGCTTAAATATTCTCTTAGCTGTATTTTTTATTCTTTTGTTTACATTCTATTTTCTAAATTATATTTTCAGTATTATGTATTCTATATTCTATATTCCGTGTTCTAATTTCAATTATTTTTAATTGTTTATTAAGTATTCTGTATACTATATTCTGAATTCCGTGTTATGCATTCCATGTTGTAAATTCTGGGTTCTATATCCTCTTTTCTATATTCTATATTCTGTGTTCTACATTGTATATTCTAAATTCTATATTCAGCATTCTGTATTCTATATTCTAAATTTTGTGTTCTACATTCTATACTCTAAATTCTATATTGAGTAATATGTATTTTATATTCTATATTCTGTGCTCTACATTCAATTTTTAATTGTTTATTAAGTATTCTGTATACTATATTCTAAATTCTGTGTTCTGCAATCCATGTTCTAAATTCTGGGTTCTATATTCTCTTTTCTATTTTCTATTTTCTGTGTTCTAGATTCTATATTCTAAATTCTATATTCAGCATTCTGTATTCTATATTCTTAATTTTGTGTTCTACATTCTATATCCTAAATTTTATATTCAGTATTATGTATTCTATAATTTAATTCTGTGTTCTGCTTTCCATGTTCTAAATTCTGTGTCCTATATTCTATATTCAATATTTTATATTCTGTGTTCTACATTCTTTATTCTAAACTCTATATTCAG
This sequence comes from Vicugna pacos, assembly GCF_048564905.1. Lineage (NCBI taxonomy): Eukaryota > Metazoa > Chordata > Mammalia > Artiodactyla > Camelidae > Vicugna > Vicugna pacos. Next base: position 52,373,518 of record NW_027328741.1, read on the forward strand.
TATTCTGTATTCTATATTCTAAATTCTGTGTTCTGCATTCCATGTTCGAAATTCTATATTCAGTATTCTGTATTCTATATTCTAAATTCTGTGTTCTACATTCCATGTTATAAATTCTATATTCAGCATTCTGTATTCTATATTCATAATTTAGTTTTCTACATTTTATATTCTAAATTCTATATTCAGTATTATGTATTCTATATTCTAAATTCTGTGTTCTGCATTCCATGTTCTAAATTCTGTTTTATACATTCTCTATTCAATATTCTTTATTGTGTGTTTTTCATTCTACATTCTACATACTATATTTTGCATTCCGTATACTATATTCTATATTCTGTGTTCTACATTCTATATTCTAAATTCTATATTCAGTATTCTGTATTCTATATTCTACATTATGTGTTCTGCATTCCATTTCGAAATTCTGGGTTCTGTATTCTGTTTTCCATATTCTATATTCTGTTTTCTAAATTCGATATTCTGTATTCTTTATTCTGCATTCCTTACTATGTATTCTATATTTTGTGTTCTATATTCTATACTCTAAATTCTATATTCAGTATTCCATATTCTACATTCTAAATTCTGTGTTCTCCATTCCATGTTCTTAATTCTGGTTTCTATATCCTCTATTCTATATTCTATATTATGTGTTCTACATTTTATAGTCTAAATCCTATATTCAGCGTTCTGTATTCTTATTCTAAATTCTGTGTTCTGCATTCCATGTTCTAAATTCTGGGTTCTATATTCTGTTTTACATATTTTATATTATGTGTTCTTCATTCTATATTAGTATTCTATATTCTGCATTCCGTATTCTACATTATATATTCTGTGTTCTACCTTCTATTTTCTAAATTCTATTTTCTGTATTCTGTATTCTATATTCTAAATTCTGTGTTCTGCGTTCCATGTTCTAAATTCTCTTTTCTATATTCTATATTCTGTGTTTCTCTTTCATATTCTAAATTCTGTATTCACTATTTTGTATTCTATATTGTAAATTCTATTCTCTGCATTCCATTTCTAAATTCTGGGTTCTATATTCTCTTTTATATATTCTATATTCTGTGTTCTTCATTCTAGATTCTACATTCTAAATTCTGCATTCCGTATTCTATATTCTAATTTCTGTGTTCTGCATTCAATGTTCTAAATTCTATGTTCAGTATACTGTATTATATATTCTAAATCCTGTGTTCTGCATTCCATGTTCTAAATTCTGTTTTCTGCATTCTTTTTTACATATTCTATATTCTGTTTTCTAAATTATATATTCTGTATTCTATATTCTGCATTCCTTAATCTATATTCATTATTCTGTGTTCTACATTCTATATTCTAAATTCTATATTGAGTATTCCGTATGCTATATTCTAAATTCTGAGTTCTGCATTCCATGTTCTAAATTCTGGGTTCTATAATCTATATTCTATATTCTAAATTCTGTGTTCTACATTCTATATTCTAAATTCTATATTGAGTATTCCGTATGCTATATTCTAAATTCTGAGTTCTGCATTCCATGTTCTAAATTCTGGGTTCTATAATCTATATTCTATATTCTATATTCTGTGTTCTACATTCTATATTCTAAATTCTATATTCAGTATTCTTTATTCTATATTCCAAATTCTGTGTTCTACATTCTATATTCTAAATTTTATATTCAGTATTCTGTATTCTATATTCTAAATTCTGAGTTCTGTTTCCATGTTCCAAAATCTGGCTTCAATATTTTCTGAGCTATATTTTTATTCTGTTTTCTACATTCTATATTCTAAATCCTATATTCGGTATTATGTAATCTATATTCTTAATTCTGTGTTCTGCATTGCATGTTCTTAATGCTGGATTCTATACTCTGTATTCTACATTCTATATTCTGTGTTCTACATTCTATATTCTAAATTGTATATTCAGTATTCTCTATTCTATATTCTAAATTCTTAGTTCTGCAATCCATGTTCCAAAATCTGGCTTCAATATTCTCTTAGCTGTATTTTTTGTTCTGTTTTCTACAGTCTATATTATAAATTATATATTCAGTATTATGTATTTTATATTCTATATTCTGTGTTCTACATTCAATTTTTAAATTGTTTATTAAGTATTCTGTATACTATATTCTAAATTCTGTGTTCTGTAATCCATGTTCTAAATTCTGGGTTCTATATCCTCTTTTCTATCTTCTATATTCTGTGTTCTACATTCTATATTCTAAATTCTATATTCAGCATTCTGTATTCTATATTCAAAATTTTGTGTTCTACATTCTATATTCAAAAATCTATATGCAGTATTATGTATTCTATTATCTAAATTCTGTGTTCTGCTCTCCATGTTCAAAATTCTGGGTTCTCTATTCTCTATTCTATATTCTGTGTCCTACATTGTATATTGTATTGTCTATATTCAGTATTCTGTATTCTATATTGTAAATTCTGTGTTCTGCATTCCATGTTCTAAATTCTTGGTTCTATAAACTTTATTCTATATTCTATATTCTGTGTTCTACATTCTATATTCTATATTCCATATTCAGTATCCTGTATTCCATATTCTAAATTCTGGATTCTGATTCCATGTACTAAATTCTGGGTTCTACATTCTATATTCTGTATTCTGTGTTCTACATTCTTTATTCTAAATTCTATATTCATTTTTCTGTATTCCATCCTCTAAATTCTGTGTTCTACATTCTTTATTCAAAATCCTTTATTCAGTATTTTGTATTCTATATACTAAATTCTGTGTTCTACATTCTATACTCTAAATTCTACATTCAGTATTCTGTATTCTATATTCTAAATTCTGTGTTCTGCATTCCATGTTCTAAATTCTGTGTTCTATATTCTTTATTCTATATTCTATATTTTGTGTTCTTCATTCTATATTCTTCAATCTTTATTCTGTATTAGGTATTCTATATTCTATATTCTGGGTTATACATTCTTTATCCTAAATTCTATTTTCAGTATTCTCTATTCTATATTGTAAATTCTGTGTTCTGCATTCTATATTCTAAATAATATAAACAGTTTTCTGTATTCTATATTATAAATTCTGTGTTCTACATTCTATATTCTAAATTCTATATTCAGTATTTTGAAATCTATATTCTAAATTCTTTGTTCTGCATACCATGTTCTTAAATCTGGATTCTATATTCTGTATTCTATATTCTATATTCTGTGTTCTACATTCTATATTCTAAATTCTATATTCAGTATTCTTTATTCTATATTCAAAATACTGTGCTCTACATTCTATATTCTAAATTGTATATTCAGTATTCTGTATTTTATATTTTAAATTCTGAGTTCTGCTTTCCATATTCCAAAATCTGGCTTCAATATTCTCTAAGTTATATTTTTTATTCTGTTTTCTACAGTCTATATTATAAATTATATATTCAGTGTTATGTATTCTATATTCTATATTCTGTGTTCTACATTCAATTTTAAATTGTTAATTAATTATTCTGTATACTATATTCTAAATTCTCTGTTCTGCAATCCATGTTCTAAATTTTGGGTTCTATATCCTATTTTCTATTTTCTACTTTCTGTGTTCTTCATTCTATATTCTAAATTCTATATTCAGCATTCTGTATTCTTTATTCTTAATTTTGTGTTTTCCATTCTATAGTGTAAAGTCTATATTCAATATTCTGTATTATATATTCTTAATTCTGTGTTCTGCATTCCATGTTCTAAACTCTATATTCAGTATTCTGTATTCTATATTCTAAATTCTGTGTTCTGCATTCCATGCTCTAAATTCTATATTCAGCATTCTGTATTCTATATTCAATATTCTGTGTTCTACATTCTGTTTTCTAAACTCTATATTCAGTATTCTGTTTTCTATATTATAAATTCTGTGTTCTACATTCTATATTCTAAATTCTATATTCAGTATTATGAAATCTATTTTCTAAATTCTGTGTTCTGAATAGCATGTTCTTAAATCTGGATTCTATATTCTGTATTCTATATTCTGTGTTCTTCATTATATATTCTAAATTCTATATTCAGTGTTCTTTATTCTATATTCTAAATACTGTATTCTACATTCTATATTCTAAATTGTATATTTAGTATTCTGTGTTCTATATTATAAATTCTGAGTTCTGTTTCCATTTTCCAAAATCTGGGTTCAATATTCTCTAAGTTATATTTTTTATTCTGTTTTCTACATTCTATATTCTAAATTATATATTCAGTGTTATGTATCGTATATTCTCTATTCTGTGTTGTACATTCAATTTTAAATTGTTTATTAATTTTCTGTATACTATATTCTAAATTCTCTGTTCTGCAATCCATGTTCTAAATTCTGGGTTCTATATCCTATTTTCTATTTTCTACATTCTGTGTTCTACATTCTATATTCTGAATTCTATATTCAGCATTCTGTATTCTATATTCTTAATTTTGTGTTCTTCATTCTACACTGTAAAGTCTATATTCAATATTCTGTATTATATAGACTTAATTCTGTGTTCTGCATTCCATATTCTAAACTCTATATTCAGTATTCTGTATTCTATATTCTAAATTCTGTGCTCTGCATTCCATGCTCTTAATTCTATATTCAGCATTCTGTATTCTATATTCAATATTCTGTGTTCTACATTCTGTATTCTAAATTCTATATTCAGTATTCCGTATGCTATCTTCTAAATTCTGTGTTCTGCATTCTATGTTCTAAATTCTGGGTTCTATAATCTATATTCTATATTCTATACTCTGTGATGTACATCCTTTATTCTAAAGTCTTTATTCAGCTTTCTGTATTCTATATTATATATTCAGTGTTCTGCATTATATATTCAAAATCCTACATTCAGTATACTGTATTTATATTCGAAATTGTGTGTTCTGCATTCCATGTTCTAAATTCTGGCTTCTATATTCTCTATTCTATATTCTATAATTTGCCTACTTCATACTATATTCTACAATCTATATTTTGCATTCCGTATTCTATATTCTACATTCTGTGTTCTACATTCAATATTCTCAATTCTATATTCAGTATTCTGTATTCTATATCCTAAATTCTGGGTTCTGCATTCCATGTTCAAAATACTGGGTTCAATATTCTTTATTCTATATTCTATATTCTGTGTTCTACATTCTATTTTCTAAATTCTATATTCAGCATTCTGTATTCTATATTCTAAATCCAGTGTTCTGCATTCCATGTACTAAATTCTGGGTTCTGTATTCTCTATTCTATATTCTGTGTTCTATATTCTATATTCTAAATTCAATATTTAGTATTCTGTATTCTATATCCTAAATTCTGGGTTCTGCATTCCATGTTGTAAATTCTGGGTTCTACATTCTCTATTATATATTTTATACTGCTTGTTCTACATTCTATATTCTATATTCTGTATTCAGTAATCTGTATTCTAAATTCTGTGTTCTACATTCTATATCCTAATTCTATATTCAGTGTTCTGTATTATATATTCTAGATTCTGTGTTCTGCATTCCATGTTCTAAATTCTGGGCTCTATATTCTCTATTCTATATTCTTAATTTTGTGTTCTTTATTCTATATTCTACAAACTTTATTCTGTATTAGGTATTCTATATTCTGTTTTCTGTGTTATACATTCCTTATTCTAAATTCTATATTCAGTATTCTGTATTCTGTATTCTAAGTTCTGTGTTCTGCATTCCATGTTCTAAATTCTGTGTTCTGTTCTTTGTTTTCCTATTCTATATTCTGTGATCTACATTCTTTTTTCTGAATTCCATATTCAGTGTTCTGTATACTATATTCTAAATTCTGTGTTCTAAATTTATACATTCTATATTCTAAATAGTATATCCAGTATATTGTATTCTCTATTTTAAATTCTGTGTTCTGCATTCGATGTTCTAAATTCTATATTCAGTATTCTGTATTCTATACTCTAAATTCTGGGTTCTGCATTCCATGTGCTAAGTTCTGGCTTCTATATTCTATATTCTATATATTGTATTCTTCATTCTATATTCTACATTCTATATTCTACCTCCGTATTCTATATTCTATATTCTGAGTACTACATTATATATTCTTAAATCTATATTCAGTATAATGTATACTCTATTTTAAATTCTGTGTTCTGCATACCATGTTCTAAATACTATATTCAGTATTCTGTATTCTATATTCTAAATTCTGTTTTTGCATTCTATGTTCTAAATTCTATATTCAGTATTCTGTAGACTATATTCTATATTCTTTATTCTGCATTCTATGTTATAAATTCTGCGTTCTGTATTCTGTTTTGCATATTCTATATTCTGTGTTCTATATTCAATATTCTATATACTTTATTCTGCATTCCGTATTCTATATTCTATATTCTGTGTCCTTCATTCTATATTCTAAATACTATGTTCAGTATTCGGTATTCTATATTCTAAATTCTGTGTTCTTAATTCTATGTTCTAAATTCTGGGTTCTTTATTCTCTATTCTATATTCTAAATTCTGTGTTCTACATTCTATATTCTAAATTCTATATTCAGTATTCTGTATTCTATATTCTAATTTCTGTGTTCTACATTGTTTATTCTAAATTCTATATTCAGTATTCTGTATTGTATATTGTAAATTCTGTGCTCTACATTCTTTTTTCTAAATCCCATATTCAGTGTTCTGTATTCTATATTCTATATTCTGTGTTCTACATTCAATTTTTTAATTGTTTTTTAAGTATTCTGTCTTCTATAATCTAAATTCTGTGTTCTGCTTTCCATGTTCTAAATTCTGGGTTCTCTACTCTCTATTCTCTATTCTATATACTGTGTTCTACATTCTATATTCTGTAGTCTGTATTGTATATTCTAAATTCTGTGTTCTGCATTTCATGTTCTAAATCTGGCTTATATAATCATATTCTCTTTTCTATATTTTGTGTTATTCATTCTATATTGTACATTATATATACTGTTTTCCGTTTACTATATTCTATATTCTGTTTTCTGCAATCTATATACTAAATTCTATATTCAGGATTCCGTATGCTATATGATAAACTTTGTGTTCTGCATTCCATGTTCTAAATTCTGGGTTCTGTAATCTATATTCTATATTCTATATCTGTGTTCTACATCCTATATTCTAAATACTATATTCAGCTTTCTGTATTCTATATTATAAATTCTGTGTTCTGCATTCTATATTCTAAATTCTATATTCAGTGTTGTGTAATCTATATTCTAATTTCTGTGTTCTGCCTAGCATGTTCTTTATTCTGGATTCTTTATTCTGTATTCTTTAATCTATATTGTGTGTTCTACATTCTATATTCTAAATTGTATCTTCAGCATTCTGTGTTTTATATTCTAAATTTGTGTTCTACATTCTATATTCTAAATTCTATATTCTGTTTTCTGTATTCTATATTCTATATTCTGTGTTCTGCATTCCATGTCCTAAATTGTTTATTCAGTATTCTGTATTCTATTTTCTAAATTTTGTGTTCTATATTCTATATTCTAAGTTCTATATTCACTATTATGTATTCTATAATCTAAATTCTGTGCTCAATATTCCATGTTCTAAATTCTCTATCTATATTCTATATTCTGTGTTCTACTTTCTATATTCTAAATTGTATATTCAGTATTCAGTGTACCATATTCTAAATTCTGTGTTCTGCATTCCATGTCCTATATTCCGGCATATATATTCTATATTCTATAATCTAAATTCTGTGTTCTGCATTCCATGTTGTAAATACTATATTTAGTATCCTCTATTGTATATTCTATATTCTGTGTTCTTCATTCTATATTTTAAATTCTATATTCAGTATTCTGTATTCTATAATCTAAATTTTGTATTCTGCATTCCATGTTCTAAATTCTGGGTTCTGTGTTAAGTTTCCATAATCTATATTCTGTGTTCTAAATTCTATATTCTGTATACAATATTCTGCATTCCGTATTCTATATTTTATATTCTGTGATCTTCATTCTATATTCTAAATTCTATATTCAGTAATGTGTATAATATATCCTAAATTCTGTGTTCTGCATATCTTGTTCTAAATTCTGGGTCCCATATTCTGTTTTCCACATTATATTTTTGTGTTCTAAATTCTATATTCTGTATTCTATATTCTGCATCCCGTATTCTACATTATATATTCTGTGTTCTACATTCTATATTCCAAAATCTTTATTCAGTATTCTGTATTCTATATTCTAAATTCTGTGTTCTGCATTCCATGTTGTAAATTCTCTATTCTATATTCTATATTCTGTGTTCTAATTTCTATATTCTAAATTCTATATTCAGTATTCTGTATTCTATATTCTAAATTCTGTGTTCTGCATTCCATGTTCTAAATTCTCTATTCTGTATTCTATATACTGTGTTCTGCTTTCTATATTCGAAATTCTATATTCAGAATTCTGTATTCTATATTCTAAATTCTGTGTTCTGCACTCCATGTTCTTCATTCTATATTCAGTATTCTGTATTCCATATTCTAATTTCTGTGTTCTGCATTCTATTTTCTAAGTTCTATGATCAGTATCCTGTATTATATATTCTAATTACTGTGTTTTGCATTCCATGTTCTTAATTCTTGGTTCTATAATCTATATTCTATATTCTATATCTGTGTTCTACATTCTATATTCTAAATACTATATTCAGCTTTCTGTATTCTATATTATAAATTCTGTATTCTACATTCTATATTCAAAATTCTATATTCAGTATTATGTAATCTATATTCTAAATTCTGTGTTCTGCATTCTATATTCTAAAACCTATATTCAGTATTCTTTATTATATATTCTAAATTCTGTGTTCTACATTCTATATTATAAATTGTATATTCAGTATTCTGTATTCTATATTCTAAATACTGAGTTCTGATTTCCATGTTCCAAAATCTGGCTTCAATATTCTCTAAGCTATATTTTTTATTCTGTTTTCTACATTCTATTTTCTAAATTATATATTCAGTATTATGTGTTTTATATTCTATATTCTGTGTTCTACATTCAATTTTTTAATTTTTTATTAAGTATTCTGTATTCTATAATCTAAATTCTGTGTTCTGCTTTCCATGTTCTAAATTCTGGGTTCTCTATTCTCTATTCTCTATTCTATATTCTGTGTTCTACATTCTATATTCTGTAGTCTGTATTGTATACTCTAAATTCTGTTCTGCATTTCATGTTCTAAATCTGGCTTCTATAATCTTTATTCTATTTTCTATATTTTGTGTTATTCATTCTATATTCTACATTCTATATACTGCTTTCCGTTTACTATATTCTATATTCTGTTTTCTGCAATCTATATTCTAAATTCTATATTCAGGATTCAGTATGCTATATTCTAAACTTTGTGTTCTGCATTCCATGTTCTAAATTCTAGGTTATGTAATCTATATTCTATTTTCTATATTCTGTGTTCTACATTCTATTCTCTAAATACTATATTCAGCTCTCTGTATTCTATATTATAAATTCGGTGTTCTACATTCAATATTCTAAATTTTATATTCAGTATTATATAATCTATATTCTAAATTCTGTATACTTCATAGCATTTTCTTTATTCTGGATTCCATATTCTGTATTCTACATTCTATATTCTGTGTTCTACATTCTATATTCTAAACTCTATATACATTATTCTTTATTCTGTATTCTAAATTCTGAGTTCTGCTTTCCAAGATCCAAAATCTGCATTCAATATTCCCTAAGGTATATTTTTTTTCTTTTTTCTACATTCTATATTCAAAATTATTTATTCAGTATTATGTATACTATATACTATATTCTCTGTTCTACATTCAATTTTTTAATTGTTTATTAAATATTCTTTATACTATATTCTAAATTCAGTGTTCTGCATTCCATGTTGTAAATTCTGGGTTCTATATTCTCTTTTCTATGTTCTATATTCTGTGTTCTTCATTGTATTTTCTAAATTCTATATTCAGCTTTCTGTATTCTATATTCTAAATTTTGTGTTCTACATACTATATTCTAAATTCTAAATTCAGTATTATGTATTCTATAATCTAAATTCTCTGTTCTGCATTCCATGTTCTAAATTCTCTATTCTTTATTCTTTATTGTATGTTATTCTTTCTATATTCTAAATTCTATATTCAGTATTCTGTTTTCTATATTCTAAATTATGTGTTCTGCATTCCATGTAATAAATTCTGGGTTCTACATTCTCTATTCTATATTCTTAATTGTGTGTTTTTCATTCTAGATTCTACATACTATATTTTGCATTCCGTATAGTGTATTCTATATTCTGTGTTCTACATTCTTTTTTCTAAATTCTATATTCAGTATTCCGTATGCTATATTCTTTTCGGTGTTATGCATTCCATGTTCTAAATTCTATGTTCTATAATCTATATTCTATATACTATATTCTGTGTTCTACTTTCTATATTCTAAATACTATATTCAGTTTTCTGTATACAATAATATAAATTCTGTGTTCTGCATTCTATATTCTTAATTCTATATTCAGTATTATGTAATCTATATTCTTAATTCTGTGTTCTGCATAGAATGTTCTTAATTCTGGATTCTATAATCTGTATTCTACATTCTATATTCTGTGTTCTACATTCTATTCTCTAAATTCTATATATAGTATTCTTTATTCTATATTCTATATTCTGTGTTCTACATTCTATATTCTACATTGTATATTCAGTATTCTGTATTCTATATACGAAATTGTGAGTTCTGCTTTCCATGTTCCAAAATCTGGCTTCAATATTCTTTAAGCTATATTTTTTATTCTGTTTTCTACATTCTATATTCTAAATTATATATTCAGTATTATGTATTTTATATTCTATATTCTGTGTTCTACATTCAATTTTTTATTTGTTTATTAAGTATACTGTATACTATATCATAAATTCAGTGTTCTGCAATTCAATGTTCTAAATTCTGGTTTCTATATTCTCTATTCTATATTTTCTATTTTGTGTTCTTCATTTTATATTCTACATTCTATATTCTGCATTCCGTATTCTATATTCTTTATACTATGTTCTACATTCTATATTGTAAATACTATCTTCAGTATTCTGTGTTCTATATTGTAGAATCTGTGTTCTGATTTACATGTTCTAAATTACGGGTTCAATATTCTTTATTCTATATTCAATATACTGTGTTCCTCACACTATACTCTAAATTCTATATTCAGTATTCTGTATTCTATATTCTAAATAATGTGTTCTGCATTGCATGTTCTAAATTCTATATTCAGTATTCTGTATTCTATATTCTAAAATCTGTGTTCCGCATTCCACATTCTAAATTCTATATGCACTATTCTCTATTCTATATTCTAAATACTGTGTTCTGCATTCCATGTTCTAAATTCTGTTTTCTGTATTCTTTTTTCCATATTCTATAATCTGTTTTCTACATTCTATATTCTGTATTCTAAATTCTGCATTTCGTGTTCTATATTGTATATTCTGTGTTCTACATTCTATATTCTAAATTCTATATTCAGTATTATTTAATCTATATTCTAAATTCTGTGTTCTGCATAGCATGTTCTTTATTCTGGATTCTATATTCTGTGTTCTACATTCTATATTCTGTGTTCTACATTCTATATTCTAAATTCTATATTCAGTATTCTTTATTCTACATCCTAAATTCTGTGTTCTACATTCTATATTCTAAATTGTATATTCAGTATTCTGTATTCTATATTCTAAATTCTGATTTCTGCTTTCTATGTTCCAAAATCTGGCTTCTTTATTCTCTAAGCTATATTTTTTATTCTGTTTTCTACATTCTATATTCTAAATTATATATTCAGTATTATGTATTTTATATTCTTTATTCTGTGTTCTACATTCAATATTTTAATTGTTTATAAAGTATACTGTATATTATATTCTAAATTCTGTGTTCTGCTTTCCATGTTCTAAATTCTGGGTTCTATATTCTCTTTTCTATTTTCTATATTCTGTGTTCTACATTCTATATTGTAAATTCTATATTCAGCATTCTGTATTCTATATTCTAAATTTTGTGTTCTACATTCTATATTCTAAATTCTATGTTCAGTTTTATGTATTCTGTAACCTAAATTCTGTGTTCTGAATTCCATGTTCTAAATACTGGGTTCTTTATTCTCTATTCTCTATTCTATATTCTTTGTTCTACATTCAATATTCTAAATTCTATATTCATTATTCTGTATTCTATATTCTATATTCTGTATTCTACATTCTATATTCTAAATTCTATATTCAGTATTCTGTATTCTATATTCTAAATTCTGTGTCCCGCATTCTATGTTCTAAATTCTATATTAAGTATCTGTATTGTATATTCTATATACTGTGTTCTGCATTCAATGTTTAAATTCTGTATTCTTCATTCCATGTTCTAAATTCTTGGTTCTATATTCTCTCTTCTTTATTCTATATTATGTGTTCTTCTTTCGATATCTGAATTCCATATTCAGTATTCTGTATTCTATATTTTTAATTCTGTGTTCTGCTTTCCATGTTCTAAATTCAGTGTTCTGTATTCTGTTTTCCATATTCAATATTCTGTGTTCTAAATTCTATATTGTGTATTCTTTGTCCTATATTCCGTATTCTATTATCTATATTCTGTGTTCTGCATTCTATATTCTTAATTCTATATACAGTTTTCTCTTTTCCATATTCTTAATTCTGTTTTTGAATTCCGAGTTCTAAATTCTGGGTTCTATATTCTGTATTTTATATTGTATAATTTGTGTTATTCATTCTATTTTCTAAATGCTTTATTCTGCTTTCAAAACTCAATGTTCTAATTTCTGTGTTCTACATTCTATATTATAAATTCTATATTCAGTATTCTTTATTCTATATTCTAAATTCTGTGTTCTACATTCCGTGTTCTAAATTCTGGGTTCTATATTCTGTGTTCTACATTGTATATTCTGTGTTATACATTCCATAATCTCAATTCCATATTCAGTATTCTATCTTCAATTTTCTAAATTGTGGGATCTGATTCCATATACTAAATTCTGGGTTTTACATTCTCTATTCTATATTCTATATTCTGTGTTCTACATTATATATTCTAAATTCTATTTACAGTATTCTGTATTCCATATTCTAAATTCTGTGTACTACATTCTATATTCTAAATTCTTTATTCAGTATCCTGTATTCTATATTCTAAATTCTGTGTTCTGCCTGCCATGATCTAAATTCTGGGTTCTACATTCTGTTTTCCATATTCTATATCCTGTGTTCTACATTCTATATTCTGTATACTCTTTTCTGCATTCCGTTTTCTACATTCTATATTCTGTGTTCTACATGCTATATTATAAATTCTATATTCAGTATTCTGTATTCTATATTCTAAATTCGGTGTACTGCATTCAATGTACTAAATACTGTGTTCTGCATTTAATGTTCTAATTCCTGGGTTCTATATTCTCTATTCTATATTATATATTCTGTGTTCCGCATTCTATGTTCCAAATTGTATATTCAGTATTCTGTGTTCTATATACGAAATTCTGTGTTCTGCATCCCATGTTCTAAATTCTGTGTTCTGTATTCTGTTTTCAATAGTCTATATACTGTTTTCTGCATTCTATATACTGTATACTATATTCTGTATTCCGTATTCTATATTCTATATTCTGTGTACTACATTCTATATTCTAAATACTTTATTCACTATTCCGTATTCTATATTCTAATTTCTGTGTTCTGAATTCCATGTTCTAAATTCTGCGTTCTGTATTCTGTTTTCCGTATTCTATATTCTGTGTTCTATATTCAATATTCTGTATTCTATATTCTACATTCCGTATTCTGTACTCTATATAATGTGTTCTTCATTCTATATTCTACATTCTATATTCTGAATTCCGTAATCTATATTCTATATACTCTGTTCTACATTCTTATTTTAAATTCTATATTCAGCTTTCTGTATTTTATATTCTATATTCTGTGTTCTGGATTCCATGTTCTAAATTCTGGGTTCAATAATCTATATCCTATATTCTATATGCTGTGTTCTATATTCTATATTCTAAATACTATATTCAACTTTCTGTATTTTATATTCTATATTCTGTGTTCTGGATTCCATGTTTTAAATTCTGGGTTCTATACTCTGTTTTCCATATTTTTTATTCTGTGTTCTAAATTCTATATTCTGTATTCTATATTCTGCATTCCGTTTTCTACATTATATATACTGTGTTCTACTTTCTATATTCCAAATTCTATATTCAGTATTCTGTATTCTAAATTTATATTCTGTGTTCTGCATTCCATGTTATAAATTCTCTATTCTATATTCTATATTCTGTGTTCTTCTTTCTATATTCTAAATTCTATATTCAGTATTCTGTATTCTATATTCTAAATTCTGTGTTCTGCACTCAATGTTCTCAATTCTATATTCAGTATTCTGTATTCCATATTCTAAATTCTCTGTTCTGCATTCTATGTTTCAAGTTCTATGTTCAATATACTGTATTATATATTCTAATTTCTGTGTTTTGCATTCCATGTTCTAAATTCTGGTTCTTTAATGTATATTCTATATTCTATATCTGTGTTCTACATTCTAAATTCAAAACACTATATTCAGCTTTCTGTTTTCTCTATTATAAATTTGGTGTTCTACATTCTATATTCTAAATTCTATATTCAGTGTTATGTAATCTATATTCTAAATTCTGTGTTCTGCTAGCATGTTCTTTATTCTGCATTCTATATTCTGTATTCTACATTCTATATTCAGTGTTCTACATTCTATATTCTAAATTCTATATTCAGTAATCTTTATTCTATATTCTAAATTCTGTGTTCTACATTCTATATTCTGTGTTCTACATTCTATATTCTAAATTCTATATTCAGTAATCTTTATTCTATATTCTAAATTCTGTGTTCTACATTCTATATTCTTAATTGCATATTCAGTATTCTGTATTCTATATTCTAAATTCTGAGTTCTGCTTTCCATGTTCCAAAATCTGGCTTCAATATCCTCTAAGCTATATTTTTTATTCTGTTTTCTACATTCTTTATTCTAAATTATATATTCAGTGTTATGTATTTTATATTCTATATTCTGTGTTCTACATTCAATTATTTAATTGTTTATAAAGTGTTCTGTATATTATATTCAAAATTATGTGTTCTTCATTCCATGTTCTAAATTCTGGGTTCTATATTCTGTATTCTATATTCTATATTCTGTTTTCTACATTCTATATTCTAAATTATATATTCAGTATTATGTATTTTATATTCTATATTCTGTGTTCTACATTCAATTTTTATTTGTTTATTAAGTATACTGTATACTATATCCTAAATTCAGTGTTCTGCAATTCAATGTTCTAAATTCGGGGTTCTATATACTCTATTCTATATTTTCTATTTTGTGTTCTTCATTTTATATTCTACATTCTATATTCTGCATTCCGTATTCTATATCCTTTATACTATGTTCTACATCCTATATTGTAAATAATATCTTCAGTATTCTGTTTTCTATATTGTAGATTCTGTGTTCTGCATTCCATGTTCTAAATTATTGGTTCAATATTCTTTATTCTATATTCTATATACTCTGTTCCTCACACTATATTCTAAATTCTATATTCAGTATTCTCTATTCTATATTCTTAATAATGTGTTCTGCATTGCATGTTCTAAATTCTATATTCAGTATTCTGTATTCTATATTCTAAAATCTGTGTTCCGCATTCCACATTCTAAATTCTATATGCACTATTCTCTATTCTATATTCTAAATACTGTGTTCTGCATTCCATGTTCTAAATTCTGTATTCTGTATTCTATATTCTGCATTCCGTTTTCTACATTATATATACTGTGTTCTACTTTCTATATTCCAAATTCTATATTCAGTATTCTGTATTCAAAATTTATATTCTGTGTTCTGCATTCCATGTTATAAGTTCTCTATTCTATATTCTATATTCTGTGTTCTTCTTTCTATATTCTAAATTCTATATTCAGTATTCTGTATTCTATATTCTAAATTCTGTGTTCTGCACTCAATGTTCTCAATTCTATATTCAGTATTCTGTATTCCATATTCTAAATTCTCTGTTCTGCATTCTATGTTTCAAGTTCTATGTTCAATATACTGTATTATATATTCTAATTTCTGTGTTTTGCATTCCATGTTCTAAATTCTGGTTCTTTAATGTATATTCTATATTCTATATCTGTGTTCTACATTCTAAATTCAAAACACTATATTCAGCTTTCTGTTTTCTCTATTATAAATTTGGTGTTCTACATTCTATATTCTAAATTCTATATTCAGTGTTATGTAATCTATATTCTAAATTCTGTGTTCTGCTAGCATGTTCTTTATTCTGGATTCTTTATTCTGTATTCTATATTCTATATTGTTTGTTCTATATTCTATATTCCAAACTCTATATTCAGTATTCTTTATTATATATTCTAAATTCTGTGTTCTAAATTCTATATTCTAAATTGTATATTCAGTATTCTATATTCTATATTCTAAATACTGAGCTCTGATATCCATGTTCCAAAATCTGGCTTCAATATTCTCTAAGATATATTTTTTTTTCTGTTTTCTACATTCTATATTCTAAATTATATATTCAGTATTATGTGTTTAATATTCTATATTCTGTGATCTACATTCAATTTTTTAATTGCTTATAAAGTATTCTGTATTCTATTATCTAAATTCTGTGTTCTGCATTCCATGTTCTAAATTCTGGGTTCTATATTCACTTTTTTATTTTCTATATTCTGTGTTCTACATTCTATATTCAGCATTCTGTATTCTATATTCTAAATTTTGTGTCCTACATTCTATATTCTAAATTCTATATTCAGTATTCTGTATTCTATATTCTAAATTCTGTGTTCTGCATTCCATGTTGTAAATTCTATATTCAGTATTCTCTATTCTATATTCTAAATTCTGTGTTCTGCATTCTATATTTTAAATTCTATATTCAGTATTCAGTATTCTATAATCTAAATTCTGTGTTCTGCATTCCATGTTCTAAATTCTGGGTTCTGTATTAAGTTTCCATAATCTATATTCTGTGTTCTAAATTCTATATTCTGTATTCTATATTCTGCATTCCGTATTCTATATTCTATATTCTGTGATCAACATTCTGTATTCTAAATTCTATATTCAGTAATCTCTACACTATATTCTAAATTCTGTGTTCTGCATATCTTGTTCTAAATTCTGGGTCCTATATTCTATTTTCCATATTTTATATTCTGTGTTCTAAATTCTATACTCTGTATTCTATATTCTGCCTTCCGTATTCTACATTATATATTCTGTGTTCTACATTCTATATTCCAAAATCTATATTCAGTATTCTGTATTCTATATTCTAAATTCTGTGTTCTTCATTCAATGTTCTAAATTCTCTATTCTATATTCTATATTCTGTGTTCTAATTTCTATATTCTAAATTCTATATTCAGTATTCTTTATTCTATACTCTAAATTCTGTGTTCTGCATTCCATGTTCTAAATTCTCTATTGTATATTCTATATTCTGTGTTCTGCTTTCTATATTCTAAATTCTATATTCAGTATTCTGTATTCTATATTCTAAATTCTGTGTTCTGCACTCCATGTTCTCCATTCTATATTCAGTATTCTGTATTCCATATTCTAAATTCTGTGTTCTGCATTCTATTTTCTAAGTTCTATGATCAGTATACTGTATTATATATTCTAATTACTGTGTTTTGCATTCCATGTTCTAAATTCTTGGTTCTATAATCTATATTCTATATTCTATATCTGTGTTCTACATTCTATATTCTAAATACTATATTCAGCTTTCTGTATTCTATATTATAAATTCTGTATTCTACATTCTATATTCTAAATTCTATCTTCAGAATTATGTAATATATATTCTGAATTCTGTGTTCTGCATAGTATGTTCTTTATTCTGGATTCTTTATTCTGTATTCTACAATCTATATTCTGTGTTCTACATTCTATATTCTAAAATCTATATTCAGTATTCTTTATTATATATTCTAAATTCTGTGTTCTACATTCTATATTTTAAATTGCATATTCAGTATTCTGTATTCTATATTCTAAATACTGAGTTCTGATTTCCATGTTCCAAAATCTGGCTTCAATATTCTCTAAGCTATATTTTTTATTCTGTTTTCTACATTCTATTTTCTAAATTATATATTCAGTATTATGTGTTTTATATTCTATATTCTGTGTTCTACATTCAATTTTTTAATAGTTTATTAAGTATTCTGTATTCTATAATCTAAATTCTGTGTTGTGCATTCCATGTTCTAAATTCTGGGTTCTTTATTCTCTATTCTCTATTCTATATTCTGTGTTCTACATTCTATATTCTGTAGTCTGTATTGTATATTCTAAATTCAGTGTTCTGCATTTCATGTTCTAAATCTGGCTTCTATAATCTTTATTCTATTTTCTATATTTTGTGTTATTCATTCTATATTTTACATTCTATATACTGCTTTCCGTTTACTATAATCTATATTCTGTTTTCTGCTATCTATATTCTAAATTCTATATTCAGGATTCCGTATGCTATATTCTAAACTTTGTGTTCTGCATTCCATGTTCTATATTCTGTGTTCTGTAATCAATATTCTATATTCTATATTCTGTGTTCTACATTCTATACTCTAAATACTATATTCAGCTTTCTGTATTCTATATTATAAATTCGGTGTTCTACATTCAATATTCTAAATTCTATATTCAGTATTATGTAATCTATATTCTAAATTCTGTATACTGCATAGCATTTTCTTTATTCTGGATTCTATATTCTGTATTCTACATTCTATATTCTGTGTTCTACATTCTATATTCTAAACTCTATATACAGTATTCTCTATTCTGTATTCTAAATTCTGAGTTCTACTTTCCAAGCTCCAAAATCTGGATTCAATATTCTCTAAGGTATATTTTTTTCTGTTTTCTACATTCTATATTCAAAATTATTTATTCAGTATTATGTATACTATATACTATATCCTCTGTTCTACATTCAATTTTTAATTGTCTATTAAATATTCTTTATACTATATTCTAAATTCAGTGTTCTGCATTCCATGTTGTAAATCCTGGGTTCTTTATTCTCTTTTCTATATTCTATATTCTGTGTTCTTCATTGTATATTCTAAATTCTATATTCAGCATTCTGTATTCTATATTCTAAATTTTGTGTTCTACATTCTTTATTCTATATTCTAAATTCAGTATTATGTATTCTATAAACTAAATTCTCTGTTCTGCATTCCATATTCTAAATTCTCTGTTCTTTATTCTATATTCTGTGTTATTCTTTCTATATTCTAAATTCTATATACAGTATTCAGTATTCTGTCTTCTATATTCTGGGTTCTGCATTCAATGTTATAAATTCTGGGTTCTACATTCTCTATTCTATATTCTAAATTGCGTGTTTTTCATTCTAGATTCTACAAATTATATTCTGTATTAGGTATTCTATATTCTATATTCTGTGTTATACATTCTATATTCTAAATTCTATATTCAGTATTCTGTATTCTATACTCTATATTGTGTGTTCTTCATTCCATGTTCTAAATTCTGGGTTGTGTATTCTGATTTCCATATTCTATATTCTGTGCTCTATATTCTATATTCTGTATTCTATATTCTACATTCCGTATTCTATATTCTATATTCTGTGTACTATATTCTTTATTTTATATCTATGTTCAGTATTCTGTATTCTATATTCTAAATTCTGTGTTCTGCATGCCATGTTCTAAATTCTGGCTTCTATATTCTCTATTCTATATTGTATATTTTGTGTTTTCATTATATATTCTACATTCTGTATTCTGTATTCCGTATTCTATATTCTTTATACTGTGTTCTACATTCTATATTCTAAATTGTATATTCAGTATTCTGTATTCTATATTCTAAATTCTGTTTTCTGCATTCCATGTTCAAAATTCTGTGTTCAATATTCTTTATTCTATATTCTACATTCTGTGTTCTACATTCTATATTCTAAATTCTATATTCAGCATTCTGTATTCTATATTCTTAATTCTGTGTTCTGCATTCCATGTTCAAAATTCTATATTCAGTATTCTGTGTTCTATATACGAAATTCTGCGTTCTGCATTCCATCTTCTAAATTCTGGGTTCTGTATTCTCTATTCTATATTCTGTGTTCTGCATTCTATATTCTAAATTCTATATTCAGTATTCTGTATTCTACATTCTAAATTCTGTGTTTTGAATTACATGTTCTAAATTCTGGGTTCTATATTCTCTATTCTGTATTCTAAATTTTGTGTCTTCATTCTATATTCTACAATCAATATTCTGTATTAGGTATTCTATATTCTATATTCTGTGTTCTACTTTCCATATTCTAAATTCTATATGCATTATTCTGTATTCTATATTCTAAATACTGTGTTCTGCATTCCATGTTCTAAATTCTGTGTTCTATATTTTCTTTTATATTTTCTTTATTTTGTGTTCTACATTCTATATTTAAATTCTATATTCAGCATTCTGTATTCTATATTCTAAATTCTGTGTTCCGCATTCTATATTCTAAATTCTCTATTCTATAATCTAAATTCTGTGTTCTACTTTCTATATTTTTAATTCTATATTCAGTATTCTGTATTCTATATTTTAAATTCTGTGTTCTACATTCTATATTCTAAATCCTATATTAGGTATACTGTATTCTATATTATAAATTCTGTGTTCTGCATACCATGTTCTAATTTCTGGGTTCTATATTCTCTTTTCCATATTTTATATACTGTGTTCAAAATTCTATATTCTGTATTCTATATTCTGCATTCCGTATTCTACATTATATATTCTGTGTTCTACCTTTAATATTCCAAATTCTATATTCAGTGTTCCATATTCTATATTCTATATTCTGTGTTCTACATTCCATATTCTTAATTCTATAAGCACTATTCTGTATTCTATATTCTAAATACTGTGTTCTGCATTCCATGTTCTAAATTCTGGGGTGTGTATTCTGTTTTCCGTATTCTATATTCTGTGTTCTATATTCAATATTATGTATTCTACATTCTACATTCCGTATTTTATATTCTATATTCTGTGTTCTACATTTTATATTTTAAATTCTATATTCAGTATTCTGTATTCCATATTCTAAATTCTATGTTCTGCATTCCATCTTCTAAATTCTGTGTTGTATTTCTCTATTCTATATTCTATATTTTGTGTTCTTCATTCTATATAGTACATTCTATATTCTGCATTCCGTATTCTATATTTTGTGTTCTGCATTGTATATTCTCAATTCTATATTCAGTATTCTGTACTGTATATTCTAAATTCTGTGTTCTGGATTCCATGTTTTAAATTCTGGGTCCTGTATACTCTATTATATATTCTGTGTTCTGCATGCTATGTTCTAAATTCTATGTTCAGTATGCTGTATTATATATTCTAAATTCTGTGTTCTGCATTCCATGTTCTAAATTCTGTTTTCTGTATTCTTTTTTCCATATTCTATATTCTGTTTTCTACATTCTATTTTATGTATCCTTTATTCTGAATTCCGTATTCTATATTCAATATTCTGTGTTCTTCTTTCTATATTCTAAATTCTATATTCAGTATTTTGTATTCTATATTCTAAATTTTGTGTTCTGGATTCCATGTTTTAAATTCTGGGTTCTGTATTCTCTATTATATATCCTGTGTACTTCATTCTCTATTCAAAATCCTACATTCAGTATTCTGTATTTATATTCGAAATTCTGTGTTCTGCATTCCATGTTCTAAATTCTGGCTTCTATATTCTCTATTCTATATTGTATATTTTGCGTACTTCATTCTATAGTCTGCAATCTATATTTTGCATTACGTATCCCATATTCTATATTCTGTGTTCTACATTCTATATTCTAAGTTATTTATTCAGTATTCTGTAATCTACATTCTAAATTCTGTGTTCTACATTCTATATTCTAAATTCTATATTCAGTAATCTCTATAGTATATTCTAAATTCTGTGTTCTGCATTCCATGTTCTAAGTTCTGTGTTCTATATTCTGTTTTCCATATTTTATATTCTGCGTTCTAAATTCTATATTCTGTATTCTATATTCTGCATTCCGTATTCTACATTATATATTCTGTGTTCTACCTTCTATATTCCAAATTCTATATTCAGTATTCTGAATTCTATATTTTAAATTCTGTGTTCTGCATTCCATGTTCTAAATTCTCTATTCTATATTATATATTCTGTGTTCTGCTTTCTATATTCTAAATTCTGTATTCAGTATTCTGTAATCTATATTCTAAATTCTGTGTTCTGCACTCCATGTTCTCCATTCTATATTCTGTATTCCATATTCTAAATTCTGTGTTCTGCATTCTATTTTCAAAGTTCTATGATCAGTATACTGTATTATATATTCTAATTACTGTGTTTTGCATTCCATGTTCTTAATTCTGGTTTCTATAATCTATATTCTATATTCTATATCTGTGTTCTACATTCTATATTCAAAATACTATATTCAGCTTTCTGTATTCTATATTCTAAATTTTGTGTTCTACATTCTATATTCTAAATTCTAAATTCAGTATTATGTATTCTATAATCTAAACTCTCTGTTCTGCATTCCATGTTCTAAATTCTCTATTCTTTATTCTATATTCTGTGTTCTTCTTTCTATATTCTAAATTCTATATTCAGTATTCTGTATTCTATATTCTAAATTATGTGTTCAGCATTCCATGTTATAAATTCTGGGTTCTACATTCTGTATTCTATATTCTAAATTGTGTGTTTTTCATTCTAGATTCTACATCCTATATTTTGCATTCCGTATACTGTATTCTATATTCTGTGTTCTACATTATTTATTCTAAATTCTATATTCAGTATTCCGTATACTACATTCTTTTCTGTGTTATGCATTCCATTTTCTAAATTCGGGGTTCTATAATCTATATTCTATATACTATATTCTGTGTTCTACTTTCTATATTCTAAATTCTATATTCAGTTTTCTGTATACAATATTATAACTTCTGTGTTCTGCATTCTATATTCTTAATTCTATATTCAGAATTATGTAATCTATATTCTTAATTGTGTGTTCTGCATAGAATGTTCTTAATTCTGGATTCTATAATCTGTATTCTACATTCTATATTCTGTGTTCTACATTCTATACTCTAAATACTATATTCAGTATTCTTTATTCTATATTCTATATTCTGTGTTCTACATTCTATATTCTAAATTGTATATTAAGTATTCTGTATTCTATATACGAAATTGTGAGTTCTGCTTTCCATGTTCCAAAATCTAGCTTCAATATTCTTTAAGCTATATTTTTTATTCTGTTTTCTACATTCTATATTCTAAATTATATATTCAGTATTATGTATTTTATATTCTATATTCTGTGTTCTACATTCAATTTTTTATTTGTTTATTAAGTATACTGTATACTATATCCTAAATTCAGTGTTCTGCAATTCAATGTTCTAAATTCTGGGTTCTATATACTGTATTCTATATTTTCTATTTTGTGTTCTTCATTTTATATTCTACATTCTATATTCTGCATTCCATATTCTATATTCTTTATACTATGTTCTACATTCTATATTATAAATACTATCTTCAGTATTCTGTGTTCTATATTGTAGATTCTGTGTTCTGCATTCCAGGTTCTAAATTATGGGTTCAATATTCTTTATTCTATATTCTATGTACTGTGTTCCTCACACTATATTCTAAATTCTATATTCAGTATTCTGTATTCTATTTTCTAAATAATGTGTTCTGCATTCCATGTTCTAAATTCTATATTCAGTATTCTGTATTCTATATTCTAAAATCTGTGTTCCGCATTCCACATTCTAAATTCTAAATGCACTATTCTGTATTCTATATTCTAAACACTGTGTTCTGCATTCCATGTTCTAAATTCTGTTTTCTGTATTCTTGTTTCCATATTCTATAATCTGTTTTCAAAATTCTATATTCTGTATTCTATATTCTGCATTTCGTATTCTATATTGTATATTCTGTGTTCTACATTTTATATTCTAAATTCTATATTCAGTGTTATTTAATCTATATTCTTAATTCTGTGTTCTGCATAGCATGTTCTTTATTCTGAATTCTATATTCTGTATTCTACATTCTATAATCTGTGTTCTACATTCTATATTCTAAATTCTATATTCAGTATTCTTTATTCTACATTCTAAATTCTGTGTTCTACATTCTATATTCTAAATTGTATATTCAGTATTCTGTATTCTATATTCTAAATTCTGATTTCTGCTTTCTATGTTCCAAAATCTGGCTTTTATATTCTCTAAGCTATATTTTATATTCTATTTTCTACATTCTATATTCTAAATTATATATTCAGTATTATGTATTTTATATTCTTTATTCTGTGTTCTACATTCAATATTTTAATTGTTTATAAATTATACTGTATAATATATTCTAAATTCTGTGTTCTGCATTCCATGTTCTAAATTCTGGGTTCTATATTCTCTTTTCTATTTTCTGTATTCTGTGTACTACATTCTATTTTGTAAATTCTATATTCAGCTTTCTGTATTCTATATTCTAAATTTTGTGTTCTACATTCTTTATTCTATATTCTATATTCAGTATTATGTATTCTGTAACCTAAATTCTGTGTTCTGTATTCCATGTTCTAAATACTGGGTTCTTTATTCTCTATTCTCTATTCTATACTCTTTGTTCTACATTCAATATTCTAAATTCTATATTCATTATTCTGTATTCTATATTCTATATTCTGTATTCTACATTCTATATTCTAAATTTTATATTCAGTATTCTGTATTCTACATTCTAAATTCTGTGTTCTACATTCTTTATTCTAAATTCTATATTCAGTGTTCTGTATGCTATATTCTTTTCTGTGTTATGCATTCCATGTTCTAAATTCTGGGTTCTATAGTCTATATTCTATATACTATATTCTGTGTTCTACTTTCTTTATTCTAAATACTATATTCAGTTTTCTGTATACAATATTATAAATTCTGTGTTCTGCATTCTATATTCTTAATTCTATATTCAGTATTATGTAATCTATATTCTTAATTCTGTGTTCTGCATAGAATGTTCATAATTCTGGACTCTATAATCTGTATTCAACATTCTATATTCTGTGTTCTACATTCTATACTCTAAATTCTATATTCAGTATTCTTTATTCTATATACGAAATTGTGAGCTCTGCTTTCCATGTTCCAAAATCTGGCTTCAATATTCTTTAAGCTATATTTTTTATTCTGTTTTCTACATTCTATATTCTCAATTATATATTCAGTATTATGTATTTTATATTCTATATTCTGTGTTCTACATTCAATTTTTTATTTGTTTATTAAGTATACTGTATAGTATATCCTAAATTCAGTGTTCTGCAATTCAATGTTCTAAATTCTGAGTTCCATATACTCTATTCTATATTTTCTATTTTGTGTTCTTCATTTTATATTCTACATTCTATATTCTGCATTCCGTATTCTATATTCTTTATACTATGTTCTACATTCTATATTGTAAATACTATCTTCAGTATTCTGTGTTCTTTATTGTAGATTCTGTGTTCTGCATTCCATGTTCTAAATTATGGGTTCAATATTCTTTATTCTATATTCTATATACTGTGTTCCTCACACTATATTCTAAATTCTATATTCAGTATTCTGTATTCTATATTCTAAATAATGTGTTCTGCATTCCATGTTCTAAATTCTATATTCAGTATTCTGTATTCTATATTCTAAAATCTGTGTTCCGCATTCCACATTCTAAATTCTATATGCACTATTCTGTATTCTATATTCTAAATACTGTGTTCTGCATTCCATGTTCTAAATTCTGTTTTCTGTATTCTTTTTTCCATATTCTATAATCTGTTTTCTACATTCTATATTCTGTATTCTATATTCTGCATTTCGTGTTCTATATTGTATATTCTGTGTTCTACATTCTATATTCTAAATTCTATATTCAGTATTATTTAATCTATATTCTAAATTCTGTGTTCTGCATAACATGTTCTTTATTCTGGATTCTATATTCTGTATTCTACATTCTATATTCTGTGTTCTACATTCTATATTCTAAATTCTATATTCAGTATTCTTTATTCTACATCCTAAATTCTGTGTTCTAAATTCTATATTCTAAATTGTATATTCAGTATTCTGTATTCTATATTCTAAATTCTGATTTCTGCTTTCTATGTTCCAAAATCTGGCTTCTATATTCTCTAAGCTATTTTTTTATTCTGTTTTCTACATTCTATATTCTAAATTATATATTCAGTATAATGTATTTTATATTCTTTATTCTGTGTTCTACATTCAATATTTTAATTGTTTATAAAGTATACTGTTTATTATATTCTAAATTCTGTGTTCTGCATTCCATGTTCTAAATTCTGGGTTCTATATTCTCTTTTCTATTTTCTATATTCTGTATTCTACATTCTATATTTTAAATTCTATATTCAGCATTCTGTATTCTATATTCTAAATTTTGTGTTCTACATTCTATATTCTAAATTCTATATTCAGTATTATGTATTCTGTAACCTAAATTCTGTGTTCTGTATTCCATGTTCTAAACACTGGGTTCTTTATTCTCTATTCTATATTCTATATTCTTTGTCCTACATTCAATATTCTAAATTCTATATTCATTATTCTGTATTCTATATTCTATATTCTGTGTTCTTCATGCTATATTATAAATTCTATATTCAGTATCCTGTATTCTATATTCTAATTTCGGTGTACTGCATTCTATGTACTAAATACTGTGTTCTGCATTTAATGTTCTAAATCCTCTGTTCTATATTCTCTATTCTATATTATATATTCTGTGTTCCGCATTCTATGTTCCAAACTGTATATTCAGTATTCTGTGTTCTATATACGAAATTCTGTTTTCTGCATCCCATGTTCTAAATTCTGTGTTCTGTATTCTGTTTTCAATAGTCTATATACTGTTTTCTGCATTCTATATACTGTATTCTATATTCTGTATTCCGTATTCTATATTCTATATTCTGTGTTCTACATTCTATATTCTAAATACTTTATTCACTATTCCGTATTCTATATTCTAAATTCTGTGTTCTGAATTCCATGTTCTAAATTCTGGGTTCTGAATTCTGTTTTCCTTATTCTATATTCTGTGTTGCATATTCAATATTCTGTATTTTATATTCTACATTCCGTATTCTGTACTCTATATTATGTGTTCTTCATTCTATATTCTACATTTTATTCTGAATTCCGTAATCTCTATTCTATATACTCTGTTCTACATTCTTATTTTAAATTCTATATTCAGCTTTCTTTATTCTATATTCTAAATTCTGTGTCCTACATTCTATATTCTAAATTCTATATTCAGTATTATTTAATCTATATTCAAATTCTGTGTTCTGCATAGCATGTTCTTTATTCTGGATTCTATATTCTGTATTCTACCTTCTATATTCTGTGTTCTACATTCTATATTCTAAATTCTATATTCAGTAATCTTTATTCTACATTCTAAATTCTATGTTCTACATTCTATATTCTTAATTGCATATACAGTATTATGTATTCTATATTCTAAATTCTGAGTTCTGCTTTCCATGTTCCAAAATCTGGCTTCAATATTCTCTAAGCTATATTTTTCATTCTGTTTTCTACATTCTATATTCTAAATTATATATTCAGTGTTATGTATTTTATATTCTATATTCTGTGTTCTACATTCAAATATTTAATTGTTTATAAAGTGTTCTGTATACTATATTCTAAATTCTGTGTTCTGCATTCCATGTTCTAAATTCTGGGTTCTATATTCTGTATTCTATATTCTATATTCTGTGTTCTACATTCTATATTCTAAATTCTATATTCAGTATTCTGTATTCTATATTCTATCTTCTGTGTTCTACATTCTATATTCTAAATTCTATATTCAATATTCTGTATTCTATTTTCTTAATTCTGTGTTCTGCATTCTATATTGTAAATTCTATATTCAGCTTTCTGTATTGTATATTCTAAATTTTGTGTTCTACATTCTTTATTCTAAATTCTATATTCAGTATTATGTATTCTATAATCTAAATTCTGTGTTCTGCATTCCATGTTCTAAATACTGTTTTCTATATTCTCTATGCAATATTAAATATTCTGTGTTTTACATACTATATTTTAAACTCTATATTCAGTATTCTGTATTCTATATTCTAAGTTCTGTGTTCTGCATTGCATTTTCTAAATTCTATATTCAGTATACTGTATTCTATATTCTAAATTGTGTTCTGCATTCAATATTCTAAATTCTGGCTTCTATATTCTTTACTCTATATTCTATATTTTGTGTTAATAATTCTATATTTTACATTCTATATACTTCATTCCGTACACTATATTCTATATTCTGTATGCTACATTCTATATTCTTAATTCTATATTCAGTATTCTGTGTTCTATATTTTAAATTCTGTGTTCTGCACTCCATGTTCTAAATTCAGTGTTCTGTATTCTGTTTCCATATTCTATATTCTGTGTTCTAAATTCTGTATTCTGTATACAGTATTCTGCATTCCGTATCCTTTATTCTATATTCTGTGTTCTACATTCGATATTCTAAATTCAATATTCAGTATTCTGTATTCTATATTCTAAATTCTGTGTTCTGCATTCAATATTCTAAATTCTCTATTTTCTATTCTATATTCTGTGTTCTAATTTCTATATTCTAAATTCTGTATTCAGTGTTCTGTATTCTATATTATAAATCCTGTGTTCTTCATCACATTTTCTAAATTCTATATTCAGTATTCTGTATTCTCTATTCTAAATTCTGTGTTCTGCATTCTATATTCTAAATTCTATATTCAGTATACTTTATTGCATATTGTAAATTCTGTATTCTGAATTTTGTGTTCTAAATTCTGAGTTCTGTATTCTGCTTTCCATATTCTATGTTCTGTTTTCTAAATTCTATATTCTGTATTCTATATTCTGCATTCCGTATTCTATATTTTATATTCTGTGTTCTACATTCTATATTCTAAATTCTATATTCAGTATTCTGTGGTCTATGTTTTAAATTCTGTGTTCTACATTCTATAGTCTAAATCCTATATTCAGTATTCTGTATTCTATATTCTAAATTCTGTGTTCTTCATTCCATGTTCTAAATTCTGGGTTCTATATTCTCTATTCTATATTCTATATTCAGTGTTCTACATTCTATAATCTTAATTCTATATTCAGTATTCTGTATTCTATATTCTTATTTCTGTGTTCTGCATTCCATGTTATAAATTCTATATTGAGTATATTGTATTCTATATTCTAAATTCTGTGTTCTGCATTCAATGTTCTAAATTATGGGTTATGTATTCAGTTTTCAATATTTTATATTCTGCTTTCTACATTCTATATACCGTATTTTATATTCTGCATTCCGTATTCCATGTTCTTTATTGTGTGTTCTACATTATATATTCGAAATTCTATATTCAGTATTCCGTATTGCATATTCTAAATTCTGATTTATGCATTCCATGTTCTAAATTCTGTGTTCTATATTCTCTCTTCTATATTATATATTCTGTTTTCTACTTTGTATTTTCTAAATTCTATATTCAGTATTCTGTAATTTATTGTAAATTCTGTGTTCTGCATTCTATATTCTAAATTCTATATTCAGTATTCTGTATTCTATATTCTAAATTCTCTGTTCTGCATTCCATATTCTAAATTCTGGCTTCTATATTCTCTATTCTCTATTCTATATTTTGTGTTATTAATTCTATATTCTACATTCTTTATCTTGCATTCCGTATTCTATTTTCTTTATTGTGTGTACTACATTATATATTCGATATTCCATATTCAGTATTCCGTATTGCATATTCTAAATTACGATTCTGCATTCCATGTTCTAACTTCTGGGTTCTATATTCTCTTTTCCATATTTTGTATTCTGTGTTCTACATTATATATTCTGCATTCTACATTCTGCATTCCGTATTCTACATTCGATATTCTGTGTTCTATATTCTAAATTCTATATTCTATATTCAGTATTCTGTATTCTATATTCTAAATTCTGTGTTCTGTATACCATGTTCGAAATTCTATATTCTATATTCTATATTCTGTGTTCTACATTATATATTCTTAATTCTTATTCAGTATCCTTTGTTTTATATTCTAAATTCTGTGCTCTGCATTCCATGTTCTAAATTATGGGTTCAATATTCTTTATTCTATATTCTATATACTGTGTTCCTCACACTATATTCTAAATTCTATATTCAGTATTCTGTATTCTATATTCTAAATAATGTGTTCTGCATTCCATGTTCTAAATTCTATATTCAGTATTCTGTATTCAATATTCTAAAATCTGTGTTCCGCATTCCACATTCTAAATTCTATATGCACTATTCTGTATTCTATATTCTAAATACTGTGTTCTGAATTCCATGTTCTAAATTCTGTTTTCTGTATTCTTTTTTCCATATTCTATAATCTGTTTTCTACATTCTATATCCTGTACTCTATATTCTGCATTTCGTATTCTTTATTGTATATTCTGTATTCTACATTCTATATTCTAAATTCTATATTCAGTATTATTTAATCTATATTCTAAATTCTGTGTTCTGCATAGCATGTTCTTTATTCTGGATTCTATATTCTGTATTCTACATTCTATATTCTGTGTTCTACATTCTATATTCTAAATTCTATATTCAGTATTCTTTATTCTACATCCTAAATTCTGTGTTCTACATTCTATATTCTAAATTGTATATTCAGTATTCTGTATTCTATATTCTAAATTCTGTTTTCTGCTTTCTATGTTCCAAAATCTGGCTTCTATATTCTATAAGCTATATTTTTTATTCTGTTTTCTACATTCGATATCCTAAATTCAATATTCAGTATTCTGTATTCTATATTCTAAATTCTGTGTTCTGCATTCAATATTCTAAATTCTCTATTCTCTATTCTATATTCTGTGTTCTAATTTCTATATTCTAAATTCTGTATTCAGTGTTCTGTAGTCTATATTATAAATCCTGTGTTCTTCATCACATTTTCTAAATTCTATATTCAGTATTCTGTATTCTCTATTCTAAATTCTGTGTTCTGCATTCTATATTCTAAATTCTATATTCAGTATACTTTATTGCATATTGTAAATTCTGTATTCTGAATTTTGTGGTCTAAATTCTGAGTTCTGTATTCTGCTTTCCATATTCTATGTTCTGTTTTCTAAATTCTATATTCTGTATTCTATATTCTGCATTCCGTATTCTATATTTTATATTCTGTGTTCTACATTCTATATTCTAAATTCTATATTCAGTATTCTGTGGTCTATGTTTTAAATTCTGTGTTCTACATTCTATAGTCTAAATCCTATATTCAGTATTCTGTATTCTATATTCTAAATTCTGTGTTCTTCATTCCATGTTCTAAATTCTGGGTTCTATATTCTCTATTCTATATTCTATATTCAGTGTTCTACATTCTATAATCTTAATTCTATATTCAGTATTCTGTATTCTATATTCTTATTTCTGTGTTCTGCATTCCATGTTATAAATTCTATATTGAGTATATTGTATTCTATATTCTAAATTCTGTGTTCTGCATTCAGTGTTCTAAATTATGGGTTATGTATTCAGTTTTCAATATTTTATATTCTGCTTTCTACATTCTATATACCGTATTTTATATTCTGCATTCCGTATTCCATGTTCTTTATTGTGTGTTCTACATTATATATTCGAAATTCTATATTCAGTATTCCGTATTGCATATTCTAAATTCTGATTTATGCATTCCATGTTCTAAATTCTGTGTTCTATATTCTCTCTTCTATATTATATATTCTGTTTTCTACTTTGTATTTTCTAAATTCTATATTCAGTATTCTGTAATTTATTGTAAATTCTGTGTTCTGCATTCTATATTCTAAATTCTATATTCAGTATTCTGTATTCTATATTCTAAATTCTCTGTTCTGCATTCCATATTCTAAATTCTGGCTTCTATATTCTCTATTCTCTATTCTATATTTTGTGTTATTAATTCTATATTCTACATTCTTTATCTTGCATTCCGTATTCTATTTTCTTTATTGTGTGTACTACATTATATATTCGATATTCCATATTCAGTATTCCGTATTGCATATTCTAAATTACGATTCTGCATTCCATGTTCTAACTTCTGGGTTCTATATTCTCTTTTCCATATTTTGTATTCTGTGTTCTACTTTATATATTCTGCATTCTACATTCTGCATTCCGTATTCTACATTCTATATTCTGTGTTCTATATTCTAAATTCTAAATTCTATATTCAGTATTCTGTATTCTATATTCTAAATTCTGTGTTCTGTATACCATGTTCGAAATTCTATATTCTATATTCTATATTCTGTGTTCTACATTATATATTCTTAATTCTTATTCAGTATCCTTTGTTTTATATTCTAAATTCTGTGCTCTGCATTCCATGTTCTAAATTATGGGTTCAATATTCTTTATTCTATATTCTATATACTGTGTTCCTCACACTATATTCTAAATTCTATATTCAGTATTCTGTATTCTATATTCTAAATAATGTGTTCTGCATTCCATGTTCTTAATTCTATATTCAGTATTCTGTATTCTATATTCTAAAATCTGTGTTCCGCATTCCACATTCTAAATTCTATATGCACTATTCTGTATTCTATATTCTAAATACTGTGTTCTGCATTCCATGTTCTAAATTCTGTTTTCTGTATTCTTTTTTCCATATTCTATAATCTGTTTCCTACATTCTATATTCTGTATTCTATATTCTGCATTTCGTATTCTTTATTGTATATTCTGTGTTCTACATTCTATATTCTAAATTCTATATTCAGTATTATTTAATCTATATTCTAAATTCTGTGTTCTGCATAGCATGTTCTTTATTCTGGATTCTATATTCTGTATTCTACATTCTATATTCTGTGTTCTACATTCTATATTCTAAATTGTATATTCAGTATTCTGTATTCCATATTCTAAATTCTGTGTACTACATTCTATATTCTAAATTCTTTATTCAGTATCCTGTATTCTATATTCTAAATTCTGTGTTCTGCCTGCCATGATCTAAATTCTGGGTTCTACATTCTGTTTTCCATATTCTATATCCTGTGTTCTACATTCTATATTCTGTATTCTCTTTTCTGCATTCCGTTTTCTACATTCTGTATTCTGTGTTCTACATGCTATATTATAAATTCTATATTCAGTATCCTGTATTCTATATTCTAATTTCGGTGTACTGCATTCAATGTACTAAATACTGTGTTCTGCATTTAATGTTCTAAATCCTCTGTTCTATATTCTCTATTCTATATTATATATTCTGTGTTCCGCATTCTATGTTCCAAACTGTATATTCAGTATTCTGTTTTCTATATACGAAATTCTGTGTTCTGCATACCATGTTCTAAATTCTGTGTTCTGTATTCTGTTTTCAATAGTCTATATACTGTTTTCTGCATTCTATATACTGTATTCTATATTCTGTATTCCGTATTCTATATTCTATATTCTGTGTTCTACATTCTATATTCTAAATACTTTATTCACTATTCCGTATTCTATATTCTAAATTCTGTGTTCTGAATTCCATGTTCTAAATTCTGGGTTCTGAATTCTGTTTTCCTTATTCTATATTCTGTGTTGCATATTCAATATTCTGTATTTTATATTCTACATTCCGTATTCTGTACTCTATATTATGTGTTCTTCATTCTATATTCTACATTTTATTCTGAATTCCGTAATCTCTATTCTATATACTCTGTTCTACATTCTTATTTTAAATTCTATATTCAGCTTTCTTTATTCTATATTCTAAATTCTGTGTCCTACATTCTATATTCTAAATTCTATATTCAGTATTATTTAATCTATATTCAAATTCTGTGTTCTGCATAGCATGTTCTTTATTCTGGATTCTATATTCTGTATTCTACCTTCTATATTCTGTGTTCTACATTCTATATTCTAAATTCTATATTCAGTAATCTTTATTCTACATTCTAAATTCTATGTTCTACATTCTATATTCTTAATTGCATATTCAGTATTATGTATTCTATATTCTAAATTCTGAGTTCTGCTTTCCATGTTCCAAAATCTGGCTTCAATATTCTCTAAGCTATATTTTTCATTCTGTTTTCTACATTCTATATTCTAAATTATATATTCAGTGTTATGTATTTTATATTCTATATTCTGTGTTCTACATTCAATTATTTAATTGTTTATAAAGTGTTCTGTATACTATATTCTAAATTCTGTGTTCTGCATTCCATATTCTAAATTTTGGGTTCTATATTCTATATTCTGTGTTCTACATTCTATATTCTAAATTCTATATTCAGTATTCTGTATTCTATATTCTATATTCTGTGTTCTACATTCTATATTCTAAATTCTATATTCAATATTCTGTATTCTAGTTTCTAAATTCTGTGTTCTACATTCTATATTGTAAATTCTATATTCAGCTTTCTGTATTGTATATTCTAAATTTTGTGTTCTACATTCTATATTCTAAATTCTATATTCAGTATTATGTATTCTATAATCTAAATTCTGTGTTCTGCATTCCATGTTCTAAATACTGGGTTCTATATTCTCTATGCAATATTCAATATTCTGTGTTTTACATTCTATATTTTAAACTCTATATTCAGTATTCTGTATTCTATATTCTAAGTTCTGTGTTCTGCATTGCATTTTCTAAATTCTATATTCAGTATACTGTATCCGATATTCTAAATTGTGTTCTGCATTCAATATTCTAAATTCTGGCTTCTATATTCTTTACTCCATATTCTATATTTTGTGTTAATCATTCTATATTTTACATTCTATATACTTCATTCCGTACACTATATTCTATATTCTGTATGCTACATTCTATATTCTTAATTCTATATTCAGTATTCTGTGTTCTATATTCTAAATTCTGTGTTCTGCACTCATTGTTCTAAATTCTGTGTTCTGTATTCTTTTTCCATATTCTATATTCTGTGTTCTAAATTCTGTATTTTGTATACAGTATTCTGCATTCCGTATTCTTTATTCTATATTCTGTGTTCTACATTCGATATTCTAAATTCAATATTCAGTATTCTGTATTCTCTATTCTAAATTCTGTGTTCTGCATTCTATATTCTAAATTCTATATTCAGTATACTTTATTGCATATTGTAAATTCTGTATTCTGAATTTTGTGTTCTAAATTCTGAGTTCTGTATTCTGCTTTCCATATTCTATGTTCTGTTTTCTAAATTCTATATTCTGTATTCTATATTCTGCATTCCGTATTCTATATTTTATATTCTGTGTTCTACATTCTATATTCTAAATTCTATATTCAGTATTCTGTGGTCTATGTTTTAAATTCTGTGTTCTACATTCTATAGTCTAAATCCTATATTCAGTATTCTGTATTCTATATTCTAAATTCTGTGTTCTTCATTCCATGTTCTAAATTCTGGGTTCTATATTCTCTATTCTATATTCTATATTCAGTGTTCTACATTCTATAATCTTAATTCTATATTCAGTATTCTGTATTCTATATTCTTATTTCTGTGTTCTGCATTCCATGTTATAAATTCTATATTGAGTATATTGTATTCTATATTCTAAATTCTGTGTTCTGCATTCAATGTTCTAAATTATGGGTTATGTATTCAGTTTTCAATATTTTATATTCTGCTTTCTACATTCTATATACCGTATTTTATATTCTGCATTCCGTATTCCATGTTCTTTATTGTGTGTTCTAC
The DNA here is from genome assembly GCF_048564905.1 of Vicugna pacos. Classification (NCBI taxonomy): domain Eukaryota; kingdom Metazoa; phylum Chordata; class Mammalia; order Artiodactyla; family Camelidae; genus Vicugna; species Vicugna pacos. Next base: position 52,409,574 of record NW_027328741.1, read on the forward strand.
ATTATATATTCGAAATTCTATATTCAGTATTCCGTATTGCATATTCTAAATTCTGATTTATGCATTCCATGTTCTAAATTCTGTGTTCTATATTCTCTCTTCTATATTATATATTCTGTTTTCTACTTTGTATTTTCTAAATTCTATATTCAGTATTCTGTAATTTATTGTAAATTCTGTGTTCTGCATTCTATATTCTAAATTCTATATTCAGTATTCTGTATTCTATATTCTAAATTCTCTGTTCTGCATTCCATATTCTAAATTCTGGCTTCTATATTCTCTATTCTCTATTCTATATTTTGTGTTATTAATTCTATATTCTACATTCTTTATCTTGCATTCCGTATTCTATTTTCTTTATTGTGTGTACTACATTATATATTCGATATTCCATATTCAGTATTCCGTATTGCATATTCTAAATTACGATTCTGCATTCCATGTTCTAACTTCTGGGTTCTATATTCTCTTTTCCATATTTTGTATTCTGTGTTCTACTTTATATATTCTGCATTCTACATTCTGCATTCCGTATTCTACATTCTATATTCTGTGTTCTATATTCTAAATTCTAAATTCTATATTCAGTATTCTGTATTCTATATTCTAAATTCTGTGTTCTGTATACCATGTTCGAAATTCTATATTCTATATTCTATATTCTGTGTTCTACATTATATATTCTTAATTCTTATTCAGTATCCTTTGTTTTATATTCTAAATTCTGTGCTCTGCATTCCATGTTCTAAATTATGGGTTCAATATTCTTTATTCTATATTCTATATACTGTGTTCCTCACACTATATTCTAAATTCTATATTCAGTATTCTGTATTCTATATTCTAAATAATGTGTTCTGCATTCCATGTTCTTAATTCTATATTCAGTATTCTGTATTCTATATTCTAAAATCTGTGTTCCGCATTCCACATTCTAAATTCTATATGCACTATTCTGTATTCTATATTCTAAATACTGTGTTCTGCATTCCATGTTCTAAATTCTGTTTTCTGTATTCTTTTTTCCATATTCTATAATCTGTTTCCTACATTCTATATTCTGTATTCTATATTCTGCATTTCGTATTCTTTATTGTATATTCTGTGTTCTACATTCTATATTCTAAATTCTATATTCAGTATTATTTAATCTATATTCTAAATTCTGTGTTCTGCATAGCATGTTCTTTATTCTGGATTCTATATTCTGTATTCTACATTCTATATTCTGTGTTCTACATTCTATATTCTAAATTGTATATTCAGTATTCTGTATTCCATATTCTAAATTCTGTGTACTACATTCTATATTCTAAATTCTTTATTCAGTATCCTGTATTCTATATTCTAAATTCTGTGTTCTGCCTGCCATGATCTAAATTCTGGGTTCTACATTCTGTTTTCCATATTCTATATCCTGTGTTCTACATTCTATATTCTGTATTCTCTTTTCTGCATTCCGTTTTCTACATTCTGTATTCTGTGTTCTACATGCTATATTATAAATTCTATATTCAGTATCCTGTATTCTATATTCTAATTTCGGTGTACTGCATTCAATGTACTAAATACTGTGTTCTGCATTTAATGTTCTAAATCCTCTGTTCTATATTCTCTATTCTATATTATATATTCTGTGTTCCGCATTCTATGTTCCAAACTGTATATTCAGTATTCTGTTTTCTATATACGAAATTCTGTGTTCTGCATACCATGTTCTAAATTCTGTGTTCTGTATTCTGTTTTCAATAGTCTATATACTGTTTTCTGCATTCTATATACTGTATTCTATATTCTGTATTCCGTATTCTATATTCTATATTCTGTGTTCTACATTCTATATTCTAAATACTTTATTCACTATTCCGTATTCTATATTCTAAATTCTGTGTTCTGAATTCCATGTTCTAAATTCTGGGTTCTGAATTCTGTTTTCCTTATTCTATATTCTGTGTTGCATATTCAATATTCTGTATTTTATATTCTACATTCCGTATTCTGTACTCTATATTATGTGTTCTTCATTCTATATTCTACATTTTATTCTGAATTCCGTAATCTCTATTCTATATACTCTGTTCTACATTCTTATTTTAAATTCTATATTCAGCTTTCTTTATTCTATATTCTAAATTCTGTGTCCTACATTCTATATTCTAAATTCTATATTCAGTATTATTTAATCTATATTCAAATTCTGTGTTCTGCATAGCATGTTCTTTATTCTGGATTCTATATTCTGTATTCTACCTTCTATATTCTGTGTTCTACATTCTATATTCTAAATTCTATATTCAGTAATCTTTATTCTACATTCTAAATTCTATGTTCTACATTCTATATTCTTAATTGCATATTCAGTATTATGTATTCTATATTCTAAATTCTGAGTTCTGCTTTCCATGTTCCAAAATCTGGCTTCAATATTCTCTAAGCTATATTTTTCATTCTGTTTTCTACATTCTATATTCTAAATTATATATTCAGTGTTATGTATTTTATATTCTATATTCTGTGTTCTACATTCAATTATTTAATTGTTTATAAAGTGTTCTGTATACTATATTCTAAATTCTGTGTTCTGCATTCCATATTCTAAATTTTGGGTTCTATATTCTATATTCTGTGTTCTACATTCTATATTCTAAATTCTATATTCAGTATTCTGTATTCTATATTCTATATTCTGTGTTCTACATTCTATATTCTAAATTCTATATTCAATATTCTGTATTCTAGTTTCTAAATTCTGTGTTCTACATTCTATATTGTAAATTCTATATTCAGCTTTCTGTATTGTATATTCTAAATTTTGTGTTCTACATTCTATATTCTAAATTCTATATTCAGTATTATGTATTCTATAATCTAAATTCTGTGTTCTGCATTCCATGTTCTAAATACTGGGTTCTATATTCTCTATGCAATATTCAATATTCTGTGTTTTACATTCTATATTTTAAACTCTATATTCAGTATTCTGTATTCTATATTCTAAGTTCTGTGTTCTGCATTGCATTTTCTAAATTCTATATTCAGTATACTGTATCCGATATTCTAAATTGTGTTCTGCATTCAATATTCTAAATTCTGGCTTCTATATTCTTTACTCCATATTCTATATTTTGTGTTAATCATTCTATATTTTACATTCTATATACTTCATTCCGTACACTATATTCTATATTCTGTATGCTACATTCTATATTCTTAATTCTATATTCAGTATTCTGTGTTCTATATTCTAAATTCTGTGTTCTGCACTCATTGTTCTAAATTCTGTGTTCTGTATTCTTTTTCCATATTCTATATTCTGTGTTCTAAATTCTGTATTTTGTATACAGTATTCTGCATTCCGTATTCTTTATTCTATATTCTGTGTTCTACATTCGATATTCTAAATTCAATATTCAGTATTCTGTATTCTCTATTCTAAATTCTGTGTTCTGCATTCTATATTCTAAATTCTATATTCAGTATACTTTATTGCATATTGTAAATTCTGTATTCTGAATTTTGTGTTCTAAATTCTGAGTTCTGTATTCTGCTTTCCATATTCTATGTTCTGTTTTCTAAATTCTATATTCTGTATTCTATATTCTGCATTCCGTATTCTATATTTTATATTCTGTGTTCTACATTCTATATTCTAAATTCTATATTCAGTATTCTGTGGTCTATGTTTTAAATTCTGTGTTCTACATTCTATAGTCTAAATCCTATATTCAGTATTCTGTATTCTATATTCTAAATTCTGTGTTCTTCATTCCATGTTCTAAATTCTGGGTTCTATATTCTCTATTCTATATTCTATATTCAGTGTTCTACATTCTATAATCTTAATTCTATATTCAGTATTCTGTATTCTATATTCTTATTTCTGTGTTCTGCATTCCATGTTATAAATTCTATATTGAGTATATTGTATTCTATATTCTAAATTCTGTGTTCTGCATTCAATGTTCTAAATTATGGGTTATGTATTCAGTTTTCAATATTTTATATTCTGCTTTCTACATTCTATATACCGTATTTTATATTCTGCATTCCGTATTCCATGTTCTTTATTGTGTGTTCTACATTATATATTCGAAATTCTATATTCAGTATTCCGTATTGCATATTCTAAATTCTGATTTATGCATTCCATGTTCTAAATTCTGTGTTCTATATTCTCTCTTCTATATTATATATTCTGTTTTCTACTTTGTATTTTCTAAATTCTATATTCAGTATTCTGTAATTTATTGTAAATTCTGTGTTCTGCATTCTATATTCTAAATTCTATATTCAGTATTCTGTATTCTATATTCTAAATTCTCTGTTCTGCATTCCATATTCTAAATTCTGGCTTCTATATTCTCTATTCTCTATTCTATATTTTGTGTTATTAATTCTATATTCTACATTCTTTATCTTGCATTCCGTATTCTATTTTCTTTATTGTGTGTACTACATTATATATTCGATATTCCATATTCAGTATTCCGTATTGCATATTCTAAATTACGATTCTGCATTCCATGTTCTAACTTCTGGGTTCTATATTCTCTTTTCCATATTTTGTATTCTGTGTTCTACATTATATATTCTGCATTCTACATTCTGCATTCCGTATTCTACATTCTATATTCTGTGTTCTATATTCTAAATTCTAAATTCTATATTCAGTATTCTGTATTCTATATTCTAAATTCTGTGTTCTGTATACCATGTTCGAAATTCTATATTCTATATTCTATATTCTGTGTTCTACATTATATATTCTTAATTCTTATTCAGTATCCTTTGTTTTATATTCTAAATTCTGTGCTCTGCATTCCATGTTCTAAATTATGGGTTCAATATTCTTTATTCTATATTCTATATACTGTGTTCCTCACACTATATTCTAAATTCTATATTCAGTATTCTGTATTCTATATTCTAAATAATGTGTTCTGCATTCCATGTTCTTAATTCTATATTCAGTATTCTGTATTCTATATTCTAAAATCTGTGTTCCGCATTCCACATTCTAAATTCTATATGCACTATTCTGTATTCTATATTCTAAATACTGTGTTCTGCATTCCATGTTCTAAATTCTGTTTTCTGTATTCTTTTTTCCATATTCTATAATCTGTTTCCTACATTCTATATTCTGTATTCTATATTCTGCATTTCGTATTCTTTATTGTATATTCTGTGTTCTACATTCTATATTCTAAATTCTATATTCAGTATTATTTAATCTATATTCTAAATTCTGTGTTCTGCATAGCATGTTCTTTATTCTGGATTCTATATTCTGTATTCTACATTCTATATTCTGTGTTCTACATTCTCTATTCTAAATTGTATATTCAGTATTCTGTATTCCATATTCTAAATTCTGTGTACTACATTCTATATTCTAAATTCTTTATTCAGTATCCTGTATTCTATATTCTAAATTCTGTGTTCTGCCTGCCATGATCTAAATTCTGGGTTCTACATTCTGTTTTCCATATTCTATATCCTGTGTTCTACATTCTATATTCTGTATTCTCTTTTCTGCATTCCGTTTTCTACATTCTGTATTCTGTGTTCTACATGCTATATTATAAATTCTATATTCAGTATCCTGTATTCTATATTCTAATTTCGGTGTACTGCATTCAATGTACTAAATACTGTGTTCTGCATTTAATGTTCTAAATCCTCTGTTCTATATTCTCTATTCTATATTATATATTCTGTGTTCCGCATTCTATGTTCCAAACTGTATATTCAGTATTCTGTTTTCTATATACGAAATTCTGTGTTCTGCATACCATGTTCTAAATTCTGTGTTCTGTATTCTGTTTTCAATAGTCTATATACTGTTTTCTGCATTCTATATACTGTATTCTATATTCTGTATTCCGTATTCTATATTCTATATTCTGTGTTCTACATTCTATATTCTAAATACTTTATTCACTATTCCGTATTCTATATTCTAAATTCTGTGTTCTGAATTCCATGTTCTAAATTCTGGGTTCTGAATTCTGTTTTCCTTATTCTATATTCTGTGTTGCATATTCAATATTCTGTATTTTATATTCTACATTCCGTATTCTGTACTCTATATTATGTGTTCTTCATTCTATATTCTACATTTTATTCTGAATTCCGTAATCTCTATTCTATATACTCTGTTCTACATTCTTATTTTAAATTCTATATTCAGCTTTCTTTATTCTATATTCTAAATTCTGTGTCCTACATTCTATATTCTAAATTCTATATTCAGTATTATTTAATCTATATTCAAATTCTGTGTTCTGCATAGCATGTTCTTTATTCTGGATTCTATATTCTGTATTCTACCTTCTATATTCTGTGTTCTACATTCTATATTCTAAATTCTATATTCAGTAATCTTTATTCTACATTCTAAATTCTATGTTCTACATTCTATATTCTTAATTGCATATTCAGTATTATGTATTCTATATTCTAAATTCTGAGTTCTGCTTTCCATGTTCCAAAATCTGGCTTCAATATTCTCTAAGCTATATTTTTCATTCTGTTTTCTACATTCTATATTCTAAATTATATATTCAGTGTTATGTATTTTATATTCTATATTCTGTGTTCTACATTCAATTATTTAATTGTTTATAAAGTGTTCTGTATACTATATTCTAAATTCTGTGTTCTGCATTCCATATTCTAAATTTTGGGTTCTATATTCTATATTCTGTGTTCTACATTCTATATTCTAAATTCTATATTCAGTATTCTGTATTCTATATTCTATATTCTGTGTTCTACATTCTATATTCTAAATTCTATATTCAATATTCTGTATTCTAGTTTCTAAATTCTGTGTTCTACATTCTATATTGTAAATTCTATATTCAGCTTTCTGTATTGTATATTCTAAATTTTGTGTTCTACATTCTATATTCTAAATTCTATATTCAGTATTATGTATTCTATAATCTAAATTCTGTGTTCTGCATTCCATGTTCTAAATACTGGGTTCTATATTCTCTATGCAATATTCAATATTCTGTGTTTTACATTCTATATTTTAAACTCTATATTCAGTATTCTGTATTCTATATTCTAAGTTCTGTGTTCTGCATTGCATTTTCTAAATTCTATATTCAGTATACTGTATCCGATATTCTAAATTGTGTTCTGCATTCAATATTCTAAATTCTGGCTTCTATATTCTTTACTCCATATTCTATATTTTGTGTTAATCATTCTATATTTTACATTCTATATACTTCATTCCGTACACTATATTCTATATTCTGTATGCTACATTCTATATTCTTAATTCTATATTCAGTATTCTGTGTTCTATATTCTAAATTCTGTGTTCTGCACTCATTGTTCTAAATTCTGTGTTCTGTATTCTTTTTCCATATTCTATATTCTGTGTTCTAAATTCTGTATTTTGTATACAGTATTCTGCATTCCGTATTCTTTATTCTATATTCTGTGTTCTACATTCGATATTCTAAATTCAATATTCAGTATTCTGTATTCTCTATTCTAAATTCTGTGTTCTGCATTCTATATTCTAAATTCTATATTCAGTATACTTTATTGCATATTGTAAATTCTGTATTCTGAATTTTGTGTTCTAAATTCTGAGTTCTGTATTCTGCTTTCCATATTCTATGTTCTGTTTTCTAAATTCTATATTCTGTATTCTATATTCTGCATTCCGTATTCTATATTTTATATTCTGTGTTCTACATTCTATATTCTAAATTCTATATTCAGTATTCTGTGGTCTATGTTTTAAATTCTGTGTTCTACATTCTATAGTCTAAATCCTATATTCAGTATTCTGTATTCTATATTCTAAATTCTGTGTTCTTCATTCCATGTTCTAAATTCTGGGTTCTATATTCTCTATTCTATATTCTATATTCAGTGTTCTACATTCTATAATCTTAATTCTATATTCAGTATTCTGTATTCTATATTCTTATTTCTGTGTTCTGCATTCCATGTTATAAATTCTATATTGAGTATATTGTATTCTATATTCTAAATTCTGTGTTCTGCATTCAATGTTCTAAATTATGGGTTATGTATTCAGTTTTCAATATTTTATATTCTGCTTTCTACATTCTATATACCGTATTTTATATTCTGCATTCCGTATTCCATGTTCTTTATTGTGTGTTCTACATTATATATTCGAAATTCTATATTCAGTATTCCGTATTGCATATTCTAAATTCTGATTTATGCATTCCATGTTCTAAATTCTGTGTTCTATATTCTCTCTTCTATATTATATATTCTGTTTTCTACTTTGTATTTTCTAAATTCTATATTCAGTATTCTGTAATTTATTGTAAATTCTGTGTTCTGCATTCTATATTCTAAATTCTATATTCAGTATTCTGTATTCTATATTCTAAATTCTCTGTTCTGCATTCCATATTCTAAATTCTGGCTTCTATATTCTCTATTCTCTATTCTATATTTTGTGTTATTAATTCTATATTCTACATTCTTTATCTTGCATTCCGTATTCTATTTTCTTTATTGTGTGTACTACATTATATATTCGATATTCCATATTCAGTATTCCGTATTGCATATTCTAAATTACGATTCTGCATTCCATGTTCTAACTTCTGGGTTCTATATTCTCTTTTCCATATTTTGTATTCTGTGTTCTACATTATATATTCTGCATTCTACATTCTGCATTCCGTATTCTACATTCTATATTCTGTGTTCTATATTCTAAATTCTAAATTCTATATTCAGTATTCTGTATTCTATATTCTAAATTCTGTGTTCTGTATACCATGTTCGAAATTCTATATTCTATATTCTATATTCTGTGTTCTACATTATATATTCTTAATTCTTATTCAGTATCCTTTGTTTTATATTCTAAATTCTGTGCTCTGCATTCCATGTTCTAAATTATGGGTTCAATATTCTTTATTCTATATTCTATATACTGTGTTCCTCACACTATATTCTAAATTCTATATTCAGTATTCTGTATTCTATATTCTAAATAATGTGTTCTGCATTCCATGTTCTTAATTCTATATTCAGTATTCTGTATTCTATATTCTAAAATCTGTGTTCCGCATTCCACATTCTAAATTCTATATGCACTATTCTGTATTCTATATTCTAAATACTGTGTTCTGCATTCCATGTTCTAAATTCTGTTTTCTGTATTCTTTTTTCCATATTCTATAATCTGTTTCCTACATTCTATATTCTGTATTCTATATTCTGCATTTCGTATTCTTTATTGTATATTCTGTGTTCTACATTCTATATTCTAAATTCTATATTCAGTATTATTTAATCTATATTCTAAATTCTGTGTTCTGCATAGCATGTTCTTTATTCTGGATTCTATATTCTGTATTCTACATTCTATATTCTGTGTTCTACATTCTCTATTCTAAATTGTATATTCAGTATTCTGTATTCCATATTCTAAATTCTGTGTACTACATTCTATATTCTAAATTCTTTATTCAGTATCCTGTATTCTATATTCTAAATTCTGTGTTCTGCCTGCCATGATCTAAATTCTGGGTTCTACATTCTGTTTTCCATATTCTATATCCTGTGTTCTACATTCTATATTCTGTATTCTCTTTTCTGCATTCCGTTTTCTACATTCTGTATTCTGTGTTCTACATGCTATATTATAAATTCTATATTCAGTATCCTGTATTCTATATTCTAATTTCGGTGTACTGCATTCAATGTACTAAATACTGTGTTCTGCATTTAATGTTCTAAATCCTCTGTTCTATATTCTCTATTCTATATTATATATTCTGTGTTCCGCATTCTATGTTCCAAACTGTATATTCAGTATTCTGTTTTCTATATACGAAATTCTGTGTTCTGCATACCATGTTCTAAATTCTGTGTTCTGTATTCTGTTTTCAATAGTCTATATACTGTTTTCTGCATTCTATATACTGTATTCTATATTCTGTATTCCGTATTCTATATTCTATATTCTGTGTTCTACATTCTATATTCTAAATACTTTATTCACTATTCCGTATTCTATATTCTAAATTCTGTGTTCTGAATTCCATGTTCTAAATTCTGGGTTCTGAATTCTGTTTTCCTTATTCTATATTCTGTGTTGCATATTCAATATTCTGTATTTTATATTCTACATTCCGTATTCTGTACTCTATATTATGTGTTCTTCATTCTATATTCTACATTTTATTCTGAATTCCGTAATCTCTATTCTATATACTCTGTTCTACATTCTTATTTTAAATTCTATATTCAGCTTTCTTTATTCTATATTCTAAATTCTGTGTCCTACATTCTATATTCTAAATTCTATATTCAGTATTATTTAATCTATATTCAAATTCTGTGTTCTGCATAGCATGTTCTTTATTCTGGATTCTATATTCTGTATTCTACCTTCTATATTCTGTGTTCTACATTCTATATTCTAAATTCTATATTCAGTAATCTTTATTCTACATTCTAAATTCTATGTTCTACATTCTATATTCTTAATTGCATATTCAGTATTATGTATTCTATATTCTAAATTCTGAGTTCTGCTTTCCATGTTCCAAAATCTGGCTTCAATATTCTCTAAGCTATATTTTTCATTCTGTTTTCTACATTCTATATTCTAAATTATATATTCAGTGTTATGTATTTTATATTCTATATTCTGTGTTCTACATTCAATTATTTAATTGTTTATAAAGTGTTCTGTATACTATATTCTAAATTCTGTGTTCTGCATTCCATATTCTAAATTTTGGGTTCTATATTCTATATTCTGTGTTCTACATTCTATATTCTAAATTCTATATTCAGTATTCTGTATTCTATATTCTATATTCTGTGTTCTACATTCTATATTCTAAATTCTATATTCAATATTCTGTATTCTATTTTCTAAATTCTGTGTTCTACATTCTATATTGTAAATTCTATATTCAGCTTTCTGTATTGTATATTCTAAATTTTGTGTTCTACATTCTATATTCTAAATTCTATATTCAGTATTATGTATTCTATAATCTAAATTCTGTGTTCTGCATTCCATGTTCTAAATACTGGGTTCTATATTCTCTATGCAATATTCAATATTCTGTGTTTTACATTCTATATTTTAAACTCTATATTCAGTATTCTGTATTCTATATTCTAAGTTCTGTGTTCTGCATTGCATTTTCTAAATTCTATATTCAGTATACTGTATCCGATATTCTAAATTGTGTTCTGCATTCAATATTCTAAATTCTGGCTTCTATATTCTTTACTCCATATTCTATATTTTGTGTTAATCATTCTATATTTTACATTCTATATACTTCATTCCGTACACTATATTCTATATTCTGTATGCTACATTCTATATTCTTAATTCTATATTCAGTATTCTGTGTTCTATATTCTAAATTCTGTGTTCTGCACTCCATGTTCTAAATTCTGTGTTCTGTATTCTTTTTCCATATTCTATATTCTGTGTTCTAAATTCTGTATTTTGTATACAGTATTCTGCATTCCGTATTCTTTATTCTATATTCTGTGTTCTACATTCGATATTCTAAATTCAATATTCAGTATTCTGTATTCTATATTCTAAATTCTGTGTTCTGCTTTCAATATTCTAAATTCTCTATTCTCTATTCTATATTCTGTGTTCTAATTTCTATATTCTAAATTCTGTATTCAGTGTTCTGTAGTCTATATTATAAATCCTGTGTTCTTCATCACATTTTCTAAATTCTATATTCAGTATTCTGTATTCTCTATTCTAAATTCTGTGTTCTGCATTCTATATTCTAAATTCTATATTCAGTATACTTTATTGCATATTGTAAATTCTGTATTCTGAATTTTGTGTTCTAAATTCTGAGTTCTGTATTCTGCTTTCCATATTCTATGTTCTGTTTTCTAAATTCTATATTCTGTATTCTATATTCTGCATTCCGTATTCTATATTTTATATTCTGTGTTCTACATTCTATATTCTAAATTCTATATTCAGTATTCTGTGGTCTATGTTTTAAATTCTGTGTTCTACATTCTATAGTCTAAATCCTATATTCAGTATTCTGTATTCTATATTCTAAATTCTGTGTTCTTCATTCCATGTTCTAAATTCTGGGTTCTATATTCTCTATTCTATATTCTATATTCAGTGTTCTACATTCTATAATCTTAATTCTATATTCAGTATTCTGTATTCTATATTCTTATTTCTGTGTTCTGCATTCCATGTTATAAATTCTATATTGAGTATATTGTATTCTATATTCTAAATTCTGTGTTCTGCATTCAATGTTCTAAATTATGGGTTATGTATTCAGTTTTCAATATTTTATATTCTGCTTTCTACATTCTATATACCGTATTTTATATTCTGCATTCCGTATTCCATGTTCTTTATTGTGTGTTCTACATTATATATTCGAAATTCTATATTCAGTATTCCGTATTGCATATTCTAAATTCTGATTTATGCATTCCATGTTCTAAATTCTGTGTTCTATATTCTCTCTTCTATATTATATATTCTGTTTTCTACTTTGTATTTTCTAAATTCTATATTCAGTATTCTGTAATTTATTGTAAATTCTGTGTTCTGCATTCTATATTCTAAATTCTATATTCAGTATTCTGTATTCTATATTCTAAATTCTCTGTTCTGCATTCCATATTCTAAATTCTGGCTTCTATATTCTCTATTCTCTATTCTATATTTTGTGTTATTAATTCTATATTCTACATTCTTTATCTTGCATTCCGTATTCTATTTTCTTTATTGTGTGTACTACATTATATATTCGATATTCCATATTCAGTATTCCGTATTGCATATTCTAAATTACGATTCTGCATTCCATGTTCTAACTTCTGGGTTCTATATTCTCTTTTCCATATTTTGTATTCTGTGTTCTACATTATATATTCTGCATTCTACATTCTGCATTCCGTATTCTACATTCGATATTCTGTGTTCTATATTCTAAATTCTATATTCTATATTCAGTATTCTGTATTCTATATTCTAAATTCTGTGTTCTGTATACCATGTTCGAAATTCTATATTCTATATTCTATATTCTGTGTTCTACATTATATATTCTTAATTCTTATTCAGTATCCTTTGTTTTATATTCTAAATTCTGTGCTCTGCATTCCATGTTCTAAATTATGGGTTCAATATTCTTTATTCTATATTCTATATACTGTGTTCCTCACACTATATTCTAAATTCTATATTCAGTATTCTGTATTCTATATTCTAAATAATGTGTTCTGCATTCCATGTTCTAAATTCTATATTCAGTATTCTGTATTCAATATTCTAAAATCTGTGTTCCGCATTCCACATTCTAAATTCTATATGCACTATTCTGTATTCTATATTCTAAATACTGTGTTCTGAATTCCATGTTCTAAATTCTGTTTTCTGTATTCTTTTTTCCATATTCTATAATCTGTTTTCTACATTCTATATTCTGTATTCTATATTCTGCATTTCGTATTCTTTATTGTATATTCTGTATTCTACATTCTATATTCTAAATTCTATATTCAGTATTATTTAATCTATATTCTAAATTCTGTGTTCTGCATAGCATGTTCTTTATTCTGGATTCTATATTCTGTATTCTACATTCTATATTCTGTGTTCTACATTCTATATTCTAAATTCTATATTCAGTATTCTTTATTCTATATTCTAAATTCTGATTTCTGCTTTCTATGTTCCAAAATCTGGCTTCTATATTCTATAAGCTATATTTTTTATTCTGTTTTCTACATTCGATATTCTAAATTCTATATTCAGTATTCTGTATTCTATATTCTAAATTCTGTGTTCTGCATTCAATATTCTAAATTCTCTATTTTCTATTCTATATTCTGTGTTCTAATTTCTATATTCTAAATTCTGTATTCAGTGTTCTGTAGTCTATATTATAAATCCTGTGTTCTTCATCACATTTTCTAAATTCTATATTCAGTATTCTGTATTCTCTATTCTAAATTCTGTGGTCTGCATTCTATATTCTAAATTCTATATTCAGTATACTTTATTGCATATTGTAAATTCTGTATTCTGAATTTTGTGTTCTAAATTCTGAGTTCTGTATTCTGCTTTCCATATTCTATGTTCTGTTTTCTAAATTCTATTTTCTGTATTCTATATTCTGCATTCCGTATTCTATATTTTATATTCTGTGTTCTACATTCTATATTCTAAATTCTATATTCAGTATTCTGTGGTCTATGTTTTAAATTCTGTGTTCTACATTCTATAGTCTAAATCCTATATTCAGTATTCTGTATTCTATATTCTAAATTCTGTGTTCTGCATTCCATGTTCTAAATTCTGGGTTCTATATTCTCTATTCTATATTCTATATTCAGTGTTCTACATTCTATAATCTTAATTCTATATTCAGTATTCTGTATTCTATATTCTTATTTCTGTGTTCTGCATTCCATGTTATAAATTCTATATTGAGTATATTGTATTCTATATTCTAAATTCTGTGTTCTGCATTCAATGTTCTAAATTATGGGTTATGTATTCAGTTTTCAATATTTTATATTCTGCTTTCTACATTCTATATACCGTATTTTATATTCTGCATTCCGTATTCCATGTTCTTTATTGTGTGTTCTACATTATATATTCGAAATTCTATATTCAGTATTCCGTATTGCATATTCTAAATTCTGATTTATGCATTCCATGTTCTAAATTCTGTGTTCTATATTCTCTCTTCTATATTATATATTCTGTTTTCTATTTTGTATTTTCTAAATTCTATATTCAGTATTCTGTAATGTTTTGTAAATTCTGTGTTCTGCATTCTATATTCTAAATTCTATATTCAGTATTCTGTATTCTATATTCTAAATTCTCTGTTCTGCATTCCATATTCTAAATTCTGGCTTCTATATTCTCTATTCTCTATTCTATATTTTGTGTTATTAATTCTATATTCTACATTCTTTATCTTGCATTCCGTATTCTATTTTCTTTATTGTGTGTACTACATTATATATTCGATATTCCATATTCAGTATTCCGTATTGCATATTCTAAATTACGATTCTGCATTCCATGTTCTAATTTCTGGGTTCTATATTCTCTTTTCCATATTTTGTATTCTGTGTTCTACATTATATATTCTGCATTCTACATTCTGCATTCCGTATTCTACATTCGATATTCTGTGTTCTATATTCTAAATTCTATATTCTATATTCAGTATTCTGTATTCTATATTCTAAATTCTGTGTTCTGTATACCATGTTCGAAATTCTATATTCTATATTCTATATTCTGTGTTCTACATTATATATTCTTAATTCCTATTCAGTATCCTTTGTTTTGTATTCTAAATTCTGTGCTCTGCATTCCATGTTCTAAATTATGGGTTCAATATTCTTTATTCTATATTCTATATACTGTGTTCCTCATAATATATTCTAAATTCTATATTCAGTATTCTGTATTCTATATTCTAAATAATGTGTTCTGCATTCCATGTTCTAAATTCTATATTCAGTATTCTGTATTCTATATTCTAAAATCTGTGTTCCGCAATCCACATTCTAAATTCTATATGCACTATTCTGTATTCTATATTCTAAATACTGTGTTTTGCATTCCATGTTCTAAATTCTGTTTTCTGTATTCTTTTTTCCATATTCTATAATCTGTTTTCTACATTCTATATTCTGTATTCTATATTCTGCATTTCATATTCTTTATTGTATATTCTGTGTTCTACATTCTATATTCTAAATTCTATATTCAGTATTATTTAATCTATATTCTAAATTCTGTGTTCTGCATAGCATGTTCTTTATTCTGGATTCTATATTCTGTATTCTACATTCTATATTCTGTGTTCTACATTCTATATTCTAAATTCTATATTCAGTATTCTTTATTCTACATCCTAAATTCTGTGTTCTACATTCTATATTCTAAATTGTATATTCAGTATTCTGTATTCTATATTCTAAATTCTGATTTCTGCCTTCTATGTTCCAAAATCTGGCTTCTATATTCTCTAAGCTATATTTTTTATTCTGTTTTCTACATTCTATATTCTAAATTATATATTCAGTATTATGTATTTTATATTCTTTATTCTGTGTTCTACATTCAATATTTTAATTGTTTATAAAGTATACTGTATATTATATTCTAAATTCTGTGTTCTGCATTCCATGTTCTATATTCTGGGTTCTATATTCTCTTTTCTATTTTCTATATTCTGTGTTCTACATTCTATATTGTAAATTCTATATTCAGCATTCTGTATTCTATATTCTAAATTTTGTGTTCTACATTCTATATTCTAAATTCTATATTCAGTATTATGTATTCTGTAACCTAAATTCTGTGTTCTGTATTCCATGTTCTAAATACTGGGTTCTTTATTCTCTATTCTATATTCTATATTCTTTGTTCTTCATTCAATATTCTAAATTATATATTCATTATTCTGTATTCTATATTCTATATTCTGTGTTCTACATTCTATATTCTAAATTCTATATTCAGTATTCTGTATTCTATATTCTAAATTCTGTGTCCCGCATTCTATGTTTTAAATTCTATATTAAGTATCTGTATTGTATATTCTATATACTGTGTTCTGCATTCAATGTTTAAATTCTGTATTCTTCATTACATGTTCTAAATTCTTCGTTCTATATTCTCTCTTCTTTATTCTATATTATGTGTTCTTCATTCTATATCTGAATTCCATATTCAGTATTCTGTATTCTATATTTTTAATTCTGTGTTCTGCTTTCCATGTTCTAAATTCAGTGTTCTGTATTCTGTTTTCCATATTTAATATTCTGTGTTCTAAATTCTATATTCTGTATTCTTTGTCCTATATTCCGTATTCTATTATCTATATTCTGTGTTCTTCATTCTTTATTCTTAATTCTATATTCAGTTTTCTCTTTTCCATATTCTTAATTCTGTTTTTGAATTCCGAGTTCTAAATTCTGGGTTCTATATTCTGTATTTTATATTGTATAATTTGTGTTATTCATTCTATATTCTAAATGCTATATTCTGCATTCAAAACTCAATGTTCTAATTTCTGTGTTCTACATTCTATATTATAAATTCTATATTCAGTATTCTTTATTCTATATTCTAAATTCTGTGTTCTACATTCCGTGTTCTAAATTCTGGGTTCTATATTCTGTGTTCTACATTGTATATTCTGTGTTCTACATTCCATAATCTCAATTCCATATTCAGTATTCTATATTCAATATTCTAAATTCTGGGATCTGATTCCATATACTAAATTCTGGGTTTTACATTCTCTATTCTATATTCTATATTCTGTGTCCTACATTATATATTCTAAATTCTATTTTCAGTATTCTGTATTCCATATTCTAAATTCTGTGTACTACATTCTATATTCTAAATTCTTTATTCAGTATCCTGTATTCTATATTCTAAATTCTGTGTTCTGCCTGCCATGATCTAAATTCTGTTTTCTACATTCTGTTTTCCATATTCTATATCCTGTTTTCTACATTCTATATTCTGTATACTCTTTTCTGCATTCCGTTTTCTACATTCTATATTCTGTGTTCTACATGCTATATTATAAATTCTATATTCAGTATTCTGTATTCTATATTCTAAATTCGGTGTACTGCATTCAATGTACTAAATACTGTGTTCTGCATTTAATGTTCTAAATCCTCGGTTCTATATTCTCTATTCTATATTATATATTCTGTGTTCCGCATTCTATGTTCCAAATTGAATATTCAGTATTCTGTGTTCTATATACGAAATTCTGTGTTCTGCATCCCATGTTCTAAATTCTGTGTTCTGTATTCTGTTTTCAATAGTCTATATACTGTTTTCTGCATTCTATATACTGTATTCTATATTCTGTATTCCGTATACTATATTCTATTTTCTGTGTTCTACATTCTATATTCTAAATACTTTATTCACTATTCCGTATTCTATATTCTAAATTCTGTGTTCTGAATTCCAGGTTCTAAATTCTGGGTTCTGTATTCTGTTTTCCGTATTCTATATTCTGTGTTGTATATTCAGTATTCTGTATTCTATATTCTACATTCCGTATTCTGTACTCTATATTATGTGTTCTTCATTCTATATTCTACATTCTATATTCTGAATTCCGTTATCTATATTCTATATACTCTGTTCTACATTCTTATTTTAAATTCTATATTCAGCTTTCTGTATTCTATATTATAAATTCTGTGTTCTACATTCTATATTCTAAATTCTATATTCAGTATTATTTAATCTATATTCAAATTCTGTGTTCTGCATAGCATGTTCTTTATTCTGGATTCTATATTCTGTATTCTACATTCTATATTCTGTGTTCTACATTCTATAGTCTAAATTCTATATTCAGTAATCTTTATTCTATATTCTAAATTCTGTGTTCTACATTCTATATTCTATATTGCATATTCAGTATTCTGTATTCTATATTCTAAATTCTGAGTTCAGCTTTCCATTTTCCAAAATCTGTCTTCAATATTCTCTAAGCTATATTTTTTATTCTGTTTTCTACATTCTATATTCTAACTTATATATTCAGTGTTAAGTATTTTATATTCTATATTCTGTGTTCTACATTCAATTATTTAATTGTTTATAAAGTGTTCTGTATACTATATTCTAAATTCTGTGTTCTGCATTCCATGTTCTAAATTCTGGGTTCTATATTCTGTATTCTATATTCTATATTCTGTGTTCTACATTCTATATTCTAAATTCTATATTCAGTATTCTGTATTCTATATTCTATATTCTGTGTTCTATATTCTGTATTCTAAATTCTATATTCAATATTCTGTATTCTATTTTCTATATTCTGTGTTCTACATTCTATATTGTAAATTCTATATTCAGCTTTCTCTATTCTATATTCTAAATTTTATGTTTTTAATTCTATATTCTACAATCTATATTCTGTATTAGGTATTCTATATTCTATATTCTGTGTTTTACATTCAATTTTCTAAATGCTATATTCAGAATTCTGTATTCTATATTCTTAATTCTGTGTTCTGCCTTCCATGTTCTAAATTCTGGGATGTGTATTCTGTATTCCATATTCTATATTCTATGTTCTATATTCTATATTCTGTATTCTATATTCTAAATTCTGAGTTCTGATTTCCATGTTCTAAAATCAGGCTTCAATATTCTCTAAGCTATATTTTTTTTTCTGTTTTCTATATTCTATATTCTAAAATATATATTCAGTATTATGTATTTTATATTCTATATTCTGTGTTCTACAATCAATTTTTCAATTGTTTATTGTGTATTCTGTATTCTATATTCTAAATTCTGTGTTCTGCATTCTATGTTCTAAATTCTATGTTCAGTATACAGTATTATATATTCTAAATTCTGTGTTCTGCATTCCATGTTCTAAATTGTTTCCTGTATTCTTTTTCCATATTCTATACTCTGTTTCCAACATTCTATATTTTGTATTCTATATTCTGCATTCCGTATTCTATATACAATATTCTGTGTTCTACATTCTATATTCTAAATTCTATATTCAGCATTCCGTATGCTATATTCTAAATTCTGTGTTCTGCATTCCATGTTCTAAATTCTGGGATCCATAATCTATATTCTATATTATAAATTCTGTGTTCTACATTCTATATCCTAATTAGTATATTCAGCTTTCTGTATTCTATATTATAAATTCTGTGTTCTACATTCTTTATTCTAAATTCTATATTCAGTATTAATTATTCTATATTCTAAATTCTGTGTTCTGCATAGCATATTCTTTATACTGGATTCTATATTCTGTATTCTACATTCTATATTCCGTGTTCTACATTCTATATTCTAAATTCTATATTCAATATTCTGTATTCTATATTCTAAATTCTGTTTTCTACATTCTGAATTCTAAATTAAATATTCAGTATTCTGTATTCTATATTCTAAATTCTGTGTTCTGCGTTCCATGCTCTAAATTCTGTGTTCTATATTCTCTATTCTATACTCTAAATTTTGTGTTTTTAATCTATATTCTACAATCTATATTCTGTATTAGGTATTCTATATTCTATATTCTGTGTTATACATTCTATATTCTAAATTCTACATTCAGTATTCTGTATTCTATATTCTATATTCTGTATTCTGCATTCCATGTTCTAAATTCTGGTTTGTGTTCTGCTTTCCATTTTCTATATTCTGTGTTCTATATTCTACATTCCGTATTCTATATTCTATATTCTGGGTTCTTCATTCTATATTCTAAATTCTATATTCAGTATTCTGTATTCTATATTCTAAATTCTGTGTTCTGCATTCCATGTTCTAAATTCTAACTTCTATATTCTCTATTATATATTGTATATTTTGTGTTTTCATTATATATTCTAAATTCTATATTCTGCCTTCCGCATTATATATTCTTTATACTGTGTTCGACATTCAATATTCTAAAGTCTATATTCAGTATTCTGCATTCTATATCCTAAATTCTGTGTTCTGCATTCCATGTTCAATATTCAGGGTTCAATATTCTTTATTCTATATTCTATATTCTGTGTTCTACATTCTATATTCTAAATTCTATATTCAGCTTTCTATATTCTCTATTCTAAATTCTGTGTTCTGCATTCCATGTTTAAAATTCTATATTCAGTATTCTGTATTCTATATTCAAAAATATGTGTTCCGCATTCTCTGTTCTAAATTCTATATTCAGTATTCTGTGTTCTATAAACGAAATTCTGTGCTCTGCATTCCATGCTCTAAATTCTGGGTTCTGTATTCTCTATTCTATATTCTGTGTTCTGCATTCTATATTCTAAATTCTATATTCAGTATTATTTAATCTATATTCTAAATTCTGTGTTCTGCATAGCATGTTGTTTATTTTGGATTCTATATTCTGTATTCTACATTCTATATTCTGTCTTCTACATTCTATATTCTACATACTATATTCAGCATTCTGTATACTATATTCTAAATTCTGTGTTCTACATTCTATATTCTCAATTGTATATTCAGTATTCTGTATTCTATATTTTAAATTCTGAGTTCTGATTTCCATGTTCCAAAATCAGGCTTCAATATTCTGTAAGCTATATTTTTTATTCTGTTTCCTACATTCTATATTCTAAATTCAATATTCAGTATTCTGTATTCTATATTCTTAATTCTGTGTTCTGCATTCAATATTCTAAATTCTCTATTCTCTATTCTATATTCTGTGTTCTAATTTCTATATTCTAAATTCTGTATTCAGTGTTCTGTAGTCTTTATTATAAATCCTGTGTTCTTCATCACATTTTCTAAATTCTATATTCAGTATTCTGTATTCTCTATTCTAAATTCTGTGTTCTGCATTCTATATTCTAAATTCTATATTCAGTATACTTTATTGCATATTGTAAATTCTGTATTCTGAATTTTGTGTTCTAAATTCTGAGTTCTGTATTCTGCTTTCCATATTCTATGTTCTGTTTTCTAAATTCTATATTCTGTATTCTATATTCTGCATTCCGTATTCTATATTTTATATTCTGTGTTCTACATTCTATATTCTAAATTCTATATTCAGTATTCTGTGGTCTATGTTTTAAATTCTGTGTTCTACATTCTATAGTCTAAATCCTATATTCAGTATTCTGTATTCTATATTCTAAATTCTGTGTTCTTCATTCCATGTTCTAAATTCTGGGTTCTATATTCTCTATTCTATATTCTATATTCAGTGTTCTACATTCTATAATCTTAATTCTATATTCAGTATTCTGTATTCTATATTCTTATTTCTGTGTTCTGCATTCCATGTTATAAATTCTATATTGAGTATATTGTATTCTATATTCTAAATTCTGTGTTCTGCATTCAATGTTCTATATTATGGGTTATGTATTCAGTTTTCAATATTTTATATTCTGCTTTCTACATTCTATATACCGTATTTTATATTCTGCATTCCGTATTCCATGTTCTTTATTGTGTGTTCTACATTATATATTCGAAATTCTATATTCAGTATTCCGTATTGCATATTCTAAATTCTGATTTATGCATTCCATGTTCTAAATTCTGTGTTCTATATTCTCTCTTCTATATTATATATTCTGTTTTCTACTTTGTATTTTCTAAATTCTATATTCAGTATTCTGTAATTTATTGTAAATTCTGTGTTCTGCATTCTATATTCTAAATTCTATATTCAGTATTCTGTATTCTATATTCTAAATTCTCTGTTCTGCATTCCATATTCTAAATTCTGGCTTCTATATTCTCTATTCTCTATTCTATATTTTGTGTTATTAATTCTATATTCTACATTCTTTATCTTGCATTCCGTATTCTATTTTCTTTATTGTGTGTACTACATTATATATTCGATATTCCATATTCAGTATTCCGTATTGCATATTCTAAATTACGATTCTGCATTCCATGTTCTAACTTCTGGGTTCTATATTCTCTTTTCCATATTTTGTATTCTGTGTTCTACATTATATATTCTGCATTCTACATTCTGCATTCCGTATTCTACATTCTATATTCTGTGTTCTATATTCTAAATTCTAAATTCTATATTCAGTATTCTGTATTCTATATTCTAAATTCTGTGTTCTGTATACCATGTTCGAAATTCTATATTCTATATTCTATATTCTGTGTTCTACATTATATATTCTTAATTCTTATTCAGTATCCTTTGTTTTATATTCTAAATTCTGTGCTCTGCATTCCATGTTCTAAATTATGGGTTCAATATTCTTTATTCTATATTCTATATACTGTGTTCCTCACACTATATTCTAAATTCTATATTCAGTATTCTGTATTCTATATTCTAAATAATGTGTTCTGCATTCCATGTTCTAAATTCTATATTCAGTATTCTGTATTCAATATTCTAAAATCTGTGTTCCGCATTCCACATTCTAAATTCTATATGCACTATTCTGTATTCTATATTCTAAATACTGTGTTCTGCATTCCATGTTCTAAATTCTGTTTTCTGTATTCTTTTTTCCATATTCTATAATCTGTTTCCTACATTCTATATTCTGTATTCTATATTCTGCATTTCGTATTCTTTATTGTATATTCTGTGTTCTACATTCTATATTCTAAATTCTATATTCAGTATTATTTAATCTATATTCTAAATTCTGTGTTCTGCATAGCATGTTCTTTATTCTGGATTCTATATTCTGTATTCTACATTCTATATTCTGTGTTCTACATTCTCTATTCTAAATTGTATATTCAGTATTCTGTATTCCATATTCTAAATTCTGTGTACTACATTCTATATTCTAAATTCTTTATTCAGTATCCTGTATTCTATATTCTAAATTCTGTGTTCTGCCTGCCATGATCTAAATTCTGGGTTCTACATTCTGTTTTCCATATTCTATATCCTGTGTTCTACATTCTATATTCTGTATTCTCTTTTCTGCATTCCGTTTTCTACATTCTGTATTCTGTGTTCTACATGCTATATTATAAATTCTATATTCAGTATCCTGTATTCTATATTCTAATTTCGGTGTACTGCATTCAATGTACTAAATACTGTGTTCTGCATTTAATGTTCTAAATCCTCTGTTCTATATTCTCTATTCTATATTATATATTCTGTGTTCCGCATTCTATGTTCCAAACTGTATATTCAGTATTCTGTTTTCTATATACGAAATTCTGTGTTCTGCATACCATGTTCTAAATTCTGTGTTCTGTATTCTGTTTTCAATAGTCTATATACTGTTTTCTGCATTCTATATACTGTATTCTATATTCTGTATTCCGTATTCTATATTCTATATTCTGTGTTCTACATTCTATATTCTAAATACTTTATTCACTATTCCGTATTCTATATTCTAAATTCTGTGTTCTGAATTCCATGTTCTAAATTCTGGGTTCTGAATTCTGTTTTCCTTATTCTATATTCTGTGTTGCATATTCAATATTCTGTATTTTATATTCTACATTCCGTATTCTGTACTCTATATTATGTGTTCTTCATTCTATATTCTACATTTTATTCTGAATTCCGTAATCTCTATTCTATATACTCTGTTCTACATTCTTATTTTAAATTCTATATTCAGCTTTCTTTATTCTATATTCTAAATTCTGTGTCCTACATTCTATATTCTAAATTCTATATTCAGTATTATTTAATCTATATTCAAATTCTGTGTTCTGCATAGCATGTTCTTTATTCTGGATTCTATATTCTGTATTCTACCTTCTATATTCTGTGTTCTACATTCTATATTCTAAATTCTATATTCAGTAATCTTTATTCTACATTCTAAATTCTATGTTCTACATTCTATATTCTTAATTGCATATTCAGTATTATGTATTCTATATTCTAAATTCTGAGTTCTGCTTTCCATGTTCCAAAATCTGGCTTCAATATTCTCTAAGCTATATTTTTCATTCTGTTTTCTACATTCTATATTCTAAATTATATATTCAGTGTTATGTATTTTATATTCTATATTCTGTGTTCTACATTCAATTATTTAATTGTTTATAAAGTGTTCTGTATACTATATTCTAAATTCTGTGTTCTGCATTCCATATTCTAAATTTTGGGTTCTATATTCTATATTCTGTGTTCTACATTCTATATTCTAAATTCTATATTCAGTATTCTGTATTCTATATTCTATATTCTGTGTTCTACATTCTATATTCTAAATTCTATATTCAATATTCTGTATTCTATTTTCTAAATTCTGTGTTCTACATTCTATATTGTAAATTCTATATTCAGCTTTCTGTATTGTATATTCTAAATTTTGTGTTCTACATTCTATATTCTAAATTCTATATTCAGTATTATGTATTCTATAATCTAAATTCTGTGTTCTGCATTCCATGTTCTAAATACTGGGTTCTATATTCTCTATGCAATATTCAATATTCTGTGTTTTACATTCTATATTTTAAACTCTATATTCAGTATTCTGTATTCTATATTCTAAGTTCTGTGTTCTGCATTGCATTTTCTAAATTCTATATTCAGTATACTGTATCCGATATTCTAAATTGTGTTCTGCATTCAATATTCTAAATTCTGGCTTCTATATTCTTTACTCCATATTCTATATTTTGTGTTAATCATTCTATATTTTACATTCTATATACTTCATTCCGTACACTATATTCTATATTCTGTATGCTACATTCTATATTCTTAATTCTGTATTCAGTATTCTGTGTTCTATATTCTAAATTCTGTGTTCTGCACTCCATGTTCTAAATTCTGTGTTCTGTATTCTTTTTCCATATTCTATATTCTGTGTTCTAAATTCTGTATTTTGTATACAGTATTCTGCATTCCGTATTCTTTATTCTATATTCTGTGTTCTACATTCGATATTCTAAATTCAATATTCAGTATTCTGTATTCTATATTCTAAATTCTGTGTTCTGCTTTCAATATTCTAAATTCTCTATTCTCTATTCTATATTCTGTGTTCTAATTTCTATATTCTAAATTCTGTATTCAGTGTTCTGTAGTCTATATTATAAATCCTGTGTTCTTCATCACATTTTCTAAATTCTATATTCAGTATTCTGTATTCTCTATTCTAAATTCTGTGTTCTGCATTCTATATTCTAAATTCTATATTCAGTATACTTTATTGCATATTGTAAATTCTGTATTCTGAATTTTGTGTTCTAAATTCTGAGTTCTGTATTCTGCTTTCCATATTCTATGTTCTGTTTTCTAAATTCTATATTCTGTATTCTATATTCTGCATTCCGTATTCTATATTTTATATTCTGTGTTCTACATTCTATATTCTAAATTCTATATTCAGTATTCTGTGGTCTATGTTTTAAATTCTGTGTTCTACATTCTATAGTCTAAATCCTATATTCAGTATTCTGTATTCTATATTCTAAATTCTGTGTTCTTCATTCCATGTTCTAAATTCTGGGTTCTATATTCTCTATTCTATATTCTATATTCAGTGTTCTACATTCTATAATCTTAATTCTATATTCAGTATTCTGTATTCTATATTCTTATTTCTGTGTTCTGCATTCCATGTTATAAATTCTATATTGAGTATATTGTATTCTATATTCTAAATTCTGTGTTCTGCATTCAATGTTCTAAATTATGGGTTATGTATTCAGTTTTCAATATTTTATATTCTGCTTTCTACATTCTATATACCGTATTTTATATTCTGCATTCCGTATTCCATGTTCTTTATTGTGTGTTCTACATTATATATTCGAAATTCTATATTCAGTATTCCGTATTGCATATTCTAAATTCTGATTTATGCATTCCATGTTCTAAATTCTGTGTTCTATATTCTCTCTTCTATATTATATATTCTGTTTTCTACTTTGTATTTTCTAAATTCTATATTCAGTATTCTGTAATTTATTGTAAATTCTGTGTTCTGCATTCTATATTCTAAATTCTATATTCAGTATTCTGTATTCTATATTCTAAATTCTCTGTTCTGCATTCCATATTCTAAATTCTGGCTTCTATATTCTCTATTCTCTATTCTATATTTTGTGTTATTAATTCTATATTCTACATTCTTTATCTTGCATTCCGTATTCTATTTTCTTTATTGTGTGTACTACATTATATATTCGATATTCCATATTCAGTATTCCGTATTGCATATTCTAAATTACGATTCTGCATTCCATGTTCTAACTTCTGGGTTCTATATTCTCTTTTCCATATTTTGTATTCTGTGTTCTACATTATATATTCTGCATTCTACATTCTGCATTCCGTATTCTACATTCGATATTCTGTGTTCTATATTCTAAATTCTATATTCTATATTCAGTATTCTGTATTCTATATTCTAAATTCTGTGTTCTGTATACCATGTTCGAAATTCTATATTCTATATTCTATATTCTGTGTTCTACATTATATATTCTTAATTCTTATTCAGTATCCTTTGTTTTATATTCTAAATTCTGTGCTCTGCATTCCATGTTCTAAATTATGGGTTCAATATTCTTTATTCTATATTCTATATACTGTGTTCCTCACACTATATTCTAAATTCTATATTCAGTATTCTGTATTCTATATTCTAAATAATGTGTTCTGCATTCCATGTTCTAAATTCTATATTCAGTATTCTGTATTCAATATTCTAAAATCTGTGTTCCGCATTCCACATTCTAAATTCTATATGCACTATTCTGTATTCTATATTCTAAATACTGTGTTCTGAATTCCATGTTCTAAATTCTGTTTTCTGTATTCTTTTTTCCATATTCTATAATCTGTTTTCTACATTCTATATTCTGTATTCTATATTCTGCATTTCGTATTCTTTATTGTATATTCTGTATTCTACATTCTATATTCTAAATTCTATATTCAGTATTATTTAATCTATATTCTAAATTCTGTGTTCTGCATAGCATGTTCTTTATTCTGGATTCTATATTCTGTATTCTACATTCTATATTCTGTGTTCTACATTCTATATTCTAAATTCTATATTCAGTATTCTTTATTCTACATCCTAAATTCTGTGTTCTACATTCTATATTCTAAATTGTATATTCAGTATTCTGTATTCTATATTCTAAATTCTGATTTCTGCTTTCTATGTTCCAAAATCTGGCTTCTATATTCTATAAGCTATATTTTTTATTCTGTTTTCTACATTCGATATTCTAAATTCTATATTCAGTATTCTGTATTCTATATTCTAAATTCTGTGTTCTGCATTCAATATTCTAAATTCTCTATTTTCTATTCTATATTCTGTGTTCTAATTTCTATATTCTAAATTCTGTATTCAGTGTTCTGTAGTCTATATTATAAATCCTGTGTTCTTCATCACATTTTCTAAATTCTATATTCAGTATTCTGTATTCTCTATTCTAAATTCTGTGGTCTGCATTCTATATTCTAAATTCTATATTCAGTATACTTTATTGCATATTGTAAATTCTGTATTCTGAATTTTGTGTTCTAAATTCTGAGTTCTGTATTCTGCTTTCCATATTCTATGTTCTGTTTTCTAAATTCTATTTTCTGTATTCTATATTCTGCATTCCGTATTCTATATTTT
The DNA here is from genome assembly GCF_048564905.1 of Vicugna pacos. Taxonomy (NCBI): domain Eukaryota; kingdom Metazoa; phylum Chordata; class Mammalia; order Artiodactyla; family Camelidae; genus Vicugna; species Vicugna pacos. The sequence continues at coordinate 52,437,726 of NW_027328741.1, forward strand.
ATATTCTGTGTTCTACATTCTATATTCTAAATTCTATATTCAGTATTCTGTGGTCTATGTTTTAAATTCTGTGTTCTACATTCTATAGTCTAAATCCTATATTCAGTATTCTGTATTCTATATTCTAAATTCTGTGTTCTGCATTCCATGTTCTAAATTCTGGGTTCTATATTCTCTATTCTATATTCTATATTCAGTGTTCTACATTCTATAATCTTAATTCTATATTCAGTATTCTGTATTCTATATTCTTATTTCTGTGTTCTGCATTCCATGTTATAAATTCTATATTGAGTATATTGTATTCTATATTCTAAATTCTGTGTTCTGCATTCAATGTTCTAAATTATGGGTTATGTATTCAGTTTTCAATATTTTATATTCTGCTTTCTACATTCTATATACCGTATTTTATATTCTGCATTCCGTATTCCATGTTCTTTATTGTGTGTTCTACATTATATATTCGAAATTCTATATTCAGTATTCCGTATTGCATATTCTAAATTCTGATTTATGCATTCCATGTTCTAAATTCTGTGTTCTATATTCTCTCTTCTATATTATATATTCTGTTTTCTATTTTGTATTTTCTAAATTCTATATTCAGTATTCTGTAATGTTTTGTAAATTCTGTGTTCTGCATTCTATATTCTAAATTCTATATTCAGTATTCTGTATTCTATATTCTAAATTCTCTGTTCTGCATTCCATATTCTAAATTCTGGCTTCTATATTCTCTATTCTCTATTCTATATTTTGTGTTATTAATTCTATATTCTACATTCTTTATCTTGCATTCCGTATTCTATTTTCTTTATTGTGTGTACTACATTATATATTCGATATTCCATATTCAGTATTCCGTATTGCATATTCTAAATTACGATTCTGCATTCCATGTTCTAATTTCTGGGTTCTATATTCTCTTTTCCATATTTTGTATTCTGTGTTCTACATTATATATTCTGCATTCTACATTCTGCATTCCGTATTCTACATTCGATATTCTGTGTTCTATATTCTAAATTCTATATTCTATATTCAGTATTCTGTATTCTATATTCTAAATTCTGTGTTCTGTATACCATGTTCGAAATTCTATATTCTATATTCTATATTCTGTGTTCTACATTATATATTCTTAATTCCTATTCAGTATCCTTTGTTTTGTATTCTAAATTCTGTGCTCTGCATTCCATGTTCTAAATTATGGGTTCAATATTCTTTATTCTATATTCTATATACTGTGTTCCTCATAATATATTCTAAATTCTATATTCAGTATTCTGTATTCTATATTCTAAATAATGTGTTCTGCATTCCATGTTCTAAATTCTATATTCAGTATTCTGTATTCTATATTCTAAAATCTGTGTTCCGCAATCCACATTCTAAATTCTATATGCACTATTCTGTATTCTATATTCTAAATACTGTGTTTTGCATTCCATGTTCTAAATTCTGTTTTCTGTATTCTTTTTTCCATATTCTATAATCTGTTTTCTACATTCTATATTCTGTATTCTATATTCTGCATTTCATATTCTTTATTGTATATTCTGTGTTCTACATTCTATATTCTAAATTCTATATTCAGTATTATTTAATCTATATTCTAAATTCTGTGTTCTGCATAGCATGTTCTTTATTCTGGATTCTATATTCTGTATTCTACATTCTATATTCTGTGTTCTACATTCTATATTCTAAATTCTATATTCAGTATTCTTTATTCTACATCCTAAATTCTGTGTTCTACATTCTATATTCTAAATTGTATATTCAGTATTCTGTATTCTATATTCTAAATTCTGATTTCTGCCTTCTATGTTCCAAAATCTGGCTTCTATATTCTCTAAGCTATATTTTTTATTCTGTTTTCTACATTCTATATTCTAAATTATATATTCAGTATTATGTATTTTATATTCTTTATTCTGTGTTCTACATTCAATATTTTAATTGTTTATAAAGTATACTGTATATTATATTCTAAATTCTGTGTTCTGCATTCCATGTTCTATATTCTGGGTTCTATATTCTCTTTTCTATTTTCTATATTCTGTGTTCTACATTCTATATTGTAAATTCTATATTCAGCATTCTGTATTCTATATTCTAAATTTTGTGTTCTACATTCTATATTCTAAATTCTATATTCAGTATTATGTATTCTGTAACCTAAATTCTGTGTTCTGTATTCCATGTTCTAAATACTGGGTTCTTTATTCTCTATTCTATATTCTATATTCTTTGTTCTTCATTCAATATTCTAAATTATATATTCATTATTCTGTATTCTATATTCTATATTCTGTGTTCTACATTCTATATTCTAAATTCTATATTCAGTATTCTGTATTCTATATTCTAAATTCTGTGTCCCGCATTCTATGTTTTAAATTCTATATTAAGTATCTGTATTGTATATTCTATATACTGTGTTCTGCATTCAATGTTTAAATTCTGTATTCTTCATTACATGTTCTAAATTCTTCGTTCTATATTCTCTCTTCTTTATTCTATATTATGTGTTCTTCATTCTATATCTGAATTCCATATTCAGTATTCTGTATTCTATATTTTTAATTCTGTGTTCTGCTTTCCATGTTCTAAATTCAGTGTTCTGTATTCTGTTTTCCATATTTAATATTCTGTGTTCTAAATTCTATATTCTGTATTCTTTGTCCTATATTCCGTATTCTATTATCTATATTCTGTGTTCTTCATTCTTTATTCTTAATTCTATATTCAGTTTTCTCTTTTCCATATTCTTAATTCTGTTTTAGAATTCCGAGTTCTAAATTCTGGGTTCTATATTCTGTATTTTATATTGTATAATTTGTGTTATTCATTCTATATTCTAAATGCTATATTCTGCATTCAAAACTCAATGTTCTAATTTCTGTGTTCTACATTCTATATTATAAATTCTATATTCAGTATTCTTTATTCTATATTCTAAATTCTGTGTTCTACATTCCGTGTTCTAAATTCTGGGTTCTATATTCTGTGTTCTACATTGTATATTCTGTGTTCTACATTCCATAATCTCAATTCCATATTCAGTATTCTATATTCAATATTCTAAATTCTGGGATCTGATTCCATATACTAAATTCTGGGTTTTACATTCTCTATTCTATATTCTATATTCTGTGTCCTACATTATATATTCTAAATTCTATTTTCAGTATTCTGTATTCCATATTCTAAATTCTGTGTACTACATTCTATATTCTAAATTCTTTATTCAGTATCCTGTATTCTATATTCTAAATTCTGTGTTCTGCCTGCCATGATCTAAATTCTGTTTTCTACATTCTGTTTTCCATATTCTATATCCTGTTTTCTACATTCTATATTCTGTATACTCTTTTCTGCATTCCGTTTTCTACATTCTATATTCTGTGTTCTACATGCTATATTATAAATTCTATATTCAGTATTCTGTATTCTATATTCTAAATTCGGTGTACTGCATTCAATGTACTAAATACTGTGTTCTGCATTTAATGTTCTAAATCCTCGGTTCTATATTCTCTATTCTATATTATATATTCTGTGTTCCGCATTCTATGTTCCAAATTGAATATTCAGTATTCTGTGTTCTATATACGAAATTCTGTGTTCTGCATCCCATGTTCTAAATTCTGTGTTCTGTATTCTGTTTTCAATAGTCTATATACTGTTTTCTGCATTCTATATACTGTATTCTATATTCTGTATTCCGTATACTATATTCTATTTTCTGTGTTCTACATTCTATATTCTAAATACTTTATTCACTATTCCGTATTCTATATTCTAAATTCTGTGTTCTGAATTCCAGGTTCTAAATTCTGGGTTCTGTATTCTGTTTTCCGTATTCTATATTCTGTGTTGTATATTCAGTATTCTGTATTCTATATTCTACATTCCGTATTCTGTACTCTATATTATGTGTTCTTCATTCTATATTCTACATTCTATATTCTGAATTCCGTTATCTATATTCTATATACTCTGTTCTACATTCTTATTTTAAATTCTATATTCAGCTTTCTGTATTCTATATTATAAATTCTGTGTTCTACATTCTATATTCTAAATTCTATATTCAGTATTATTTAATCTATATTCAAATTCTGTGTTCTGCATAGCATGTTCTTTATTCTGGATTCTATATTCTGTATTCTACATTCTATATTCTGTGTTCTACATTCTATAGTCTAAATTCTATATTCAGTAATCTTTATTCTATATTCTAAATTCTGTGTTCTACATTCTATATTCTATATTGCATATTCAGTATTCTGTATTCTATATTCTAAATTCTGAGTTCAGCTTTCCATTTTCCAAAATCTGTCTTCAATATTCTCTAAGCTATATTTTTTATTCTGTTTTCTACATTCTATATTCTAACTTATATATTCAGTGTTAAGTATTTTATATTCTATATTCTGTGTTCTACATTCAATTATTTAATTGTTTATAAAGTGTTCTGTATACTATATTCTAAATTCTGTGTTCTGCATTCCATGTTCTAAATTCTGGGTTCTATATTCTGTATTCTATATTCTATATTCTGTGTTCTACATTCTATATTCTAAATTCTATATTCAGTATTCTGTATTCTATATTCTATATTCTGTGTTCTATATTCTGTATTCTAAATTCTATATTCAATATTCTGTATTCTATTTTCTATATTCTGTGTTCTACATTCTATATTGTAAATTCTATATTCAGCTTTCTCTATTCTATATTCTAAATTTTATGTTTTTAATTCTATATTCTACAATCTATATTCTGTATTAGGTATTCTATATTCTATATTCTGTGTTTTACATTCAATTTTCTAAATGCTATATTCAGAATTCTGTATTCTATATTCTTAATTCTGTGTTCTGCCTTCCATGTTCTAAATTCTGGGATGTGTATTCTGTATTCCATATTCTATATTCTATGTTCTATATTCTATATTCTGTATTCTATATTCTAAATTCTGAGTTCTGATTTCCATGTTCTAAAATCAGGCTTCAATATTCTCTAAGCTATATTTTTTTTTCTGTTTTCTATATTCTATATTCTAAAATATATATTCAGTATTATGTATTTTATATTCTATATTCTGTGTTCTACAATCAATTTTTCAATTGTTTATTGTGTATTCTGTATTCTATATTCTAAATTCTGTGTTCTGCATTCTATGTTCTAAATTCTATGTTCAGTATACAGTATTATATATTCTAAATTCTGTGTTCTGCATTCCATGTTCTAAATTGTTTCCTGTATTCTTTTTCCATATTCTATACTCTGTTTCCAACATTCTATATTTTGTATTCTATATTCTGCATTCCGTATTCTATATACAATATTCTGTGTTCTACATTCTATATTCTAAATTCTATATTCAGCATTCCGTATGCTATATTCTAAATTCTGTGTTCTGCATTCCATGTTCTAAATTCTGGGATCCATAATCTATATTCTATATTATAAATTCTGTGTTCTACATTCTATATCCTAATTAGTATATTCAGCTTTCTGTATTCTATATTATAAATTCTGTGTTCTACATTCTTTATTCTAAATTCTATATTCAGTATTAATTATTCTATATTCTAAATTCTGTGTTCTGCATAGCATATTCTTTATACTGGATTCTATATTCTGTATTCTACATTCTATATTCCGTGTTCTACATTCTATATTCTAAATTCTATATTCAATATTCTGTATTCTATATTCTAAATTCTGTTTTCTACATTCTGAATTCTAAATTAAATATTCAGTATTCTGTATTCTATATTCTAAATTCTGTGTTCTGCGTTCCATGCTCTAAATTCTGTGTTCTATATTCTCTATTCTATACTCTAAATTTTGTGTTTTTAATCTATATTCTACAATCTATATTCTGTATTAGGTATTCTATATTCTATATTCTGTGTTATACATTCTATATTCTAAATTCTACATTCAGTATTCTGTATTCTATATTCTATATTCTGTATTCTGCATTCCATGTTCTAAATTCTGGTTTGTGTTCTGCTTTCCATTTTCTATATTCTGTGTTCTATATTCTACATTCCGTATTCTATATTCTATATTCTGGGTTCTTCATTCTATATTCTAAATTCTATATTCAGTATTCTGTATTCTATATTCTAAATTCTGTGTTCTGCATTCCATGTTCTAAATTCTAACTTCTATATTCTCTATTATATATTGTATATTTTGTGTTTTCATTATATATTCTAAATTCTATATTCTGCCTTCCGCATTATATATTCTTTATACTGTGTTCGACATTCAATATTCTAAAGTCTATATTCAGTATTCTGCATTCTATATCCTAAATTCTGTGTTCTGCATTCCATGTTCAATATTCAGGGTTCAATATTCTTTATTCTATATTCTATATTCTGTGTTCTACATTCTATATTCTAAATTCTATATTCAGCTTTCTATATTCTCTATTCTAAATTCTGTGTTCTGCATTCCATGTTTAAAATTCTATATTCAGTATTCTGTATTCTATATTCAAAAATATGTGTTCCGCATTCTCTGTTCTAAATTCTATATTCAGTATTCTGTGTTCTATAAACGAAATTCTGTGCTCTGCATTCCATGCTCTAAATTCTGGGTTCTGTATTCTCTATTCTATATTCTGTGTTCTGCATTCTATATTCTAAATTCTATATTCAGTATTATTTAATCTATATTCTAAATTCTGTGTTCTGCATAGCATGTTGTTTATTTTGGATTCTATATTCTGTATTCTACATTCTATATTCTGTCTTCTACATTCTATATTCTACATACTATATTCAGCATTCTGTATACTATATTCTAAATTCTGTGTTCTACATTCTATATTCTCAATTGTATATTCAGTATTCTGTATTCTATATTTTAAATTCTGAGTTCTGATTTCCATGTTCCAAAATCAGGCTTCAATATTCTGTAAGCTATATTTTTTATTCTGTTTCCTACATTCTATATTCTAAATTATATATTCAGTATTATGTATTTTATATTCTATATTCTGTGTTCCACATTCAATTTTTTAATTGTTTATTATGTATTTTGTATTGTATATTCTAAATTCTGTGTTCTGCATTCCATGTTCTAAATTCTGGCTTCTATATTCTCTATTCTATATTCTATATTTTGTGTTTTTCATTCTATAATCTACATTATATTTAATGCATTCGGTATACTATATTCTATATTCTGATATCTACATTCTATATTCTAAATACTATATTCAGTATTCTGTATTCTCTATTCTAAATTCTGTGTTCTACATTCCATGTTCTAAATTATGGGTTCAATATTATTTATTCTATATTCTATATTCTGTGTTCCTCATTCTATATTCTAAATTCTATATTCAGTATTCTGTATTCTATATTCTAAATAATGTGTTCTGCATTCCATGTTCTAAATGCTATAATCAGTATTCTGGAATCTATATTCTAAAATCTGTTTTCCGCATTCTATGTTCTAAATACTATATTCAGTATTCTTTGTTGTATATACAAAATTCTGTGTTCTGCATTCCATATTTAAATTCTGGGTTCTGTATTCTGTTTCCCATATTCTATATTCTGTGTTCTATATTCTATATTCTGTATTTTATATTCTACATTCCGTATACTATTTTCCATATTCTGTGTTCTACATTATCTATTCTAAATTCTACATTCAGTATACTGTTTCTATATTTTAAATTCTGTGTTCTGCATTCCATGTTAAAATTCTGGCTTCTATATTGTCTACTGTATGTTCTATATTTTGTCTGCATCATTCTATATTTTACATTCTATATTCTGCTTTCCTTATTCTATATTCTTTGTACTGTGTTCTACATTCTATATTCTTATTTCTATATTCAGTATTCTGTATACTTTATTCGAAATTCTGTGTTCTGCATTCCATGTTCTAAATTCTGTTTCCTGTATTCTTTTTTCCATATTCTATATTCTGTTTCCAACATTCTATATTTTGTATTCTATATTCTGCATTCCGTATTCTATATACAATATTCTGTGTTCTTCATTCTGTATTCTAAATTCTATATTCAGCATTCCGTATGCTATATTCTAAATTCTGTGTTCTGCATTCCATGTTCTAAATTCTGGGATCTATAATCTATATTCTATATTCTAAATTCTGTGTTCTGTATTCTATAATCTAAATACTATATTCAGCTTTCTGTATTCTATATTATATATTTGTGTTCTACATTCTGTATTCTTAATTCTATATCCAGTATCATTTAATCTATATTTCAAATTCTGTGTTCTGCATAGCATATTCTTTATACTGGATTCTATATTCTGTATTCTACATTCTATATACCGTGTTCTACATTCTATATTCTAAATTCTATATTCAATATTCTGTTTTCTATATTCTAAATTCTGTTTTCTAGATTCTAAATTCTAAATTAAGTATTCAGTATTCTGTATTCTATATTCTAAATTCTGTGTTCTGCATTCCATGCTCTAAATTCTGTGTTATATATTCTCTATACTATACTCTAAATTTTGTGTTTTTAATTCTATATTCTACAATCTATATTCTGTATTAATTATTCTATATTCTATATTCTGTGTTATACATTCTATATTCTAAATTCTACATTCAGTATTCTGTATTCTATATTCTATATTCTGTGTTCTGCATTCCATGTTCTAAATTCTGGGTTGTGTATTCTGCTTTCCATTTTCTATATTCTGTGTTCTATATTCTATATTCTGTTTTCTATATTCTACATTCCTTATTCTATATTCTATATTCTGTGTTCTTCATTCTATATTCTAAATTCTATATTCAGTATTCGGTATTCTATATTCTAAATTCTGTTTTCTGCATTCCATGTTCTAAATTCTGACTTCTATATTCTCTATTATATATTGTATATTTTGTGTTTTCATTATATATTCTACATTCTGTATTCTGCATTCCGTATTCTATATTATTTATACTGTGTTTTACATTCTATATTTTAAAGTCTATATTCAGTATTCTGTATTCTATATTCTTAATTCTGTGTTCTGCATTTCATGTTCAAAATTCTGGGTTCAATATTCTTTATTCTATATTATATATTCTGTGTTCTACATTCTTTATTCTAAATTCTATATTCAGCGTTCTATATTCTATATTCTAAATTCTGTGTTCGGCATTCCATGTTCAAAATTCTATATTCATTATTCTGTATTCTATATTCAAAAATATGTGTTCCGCATTCTATGTTCTAAATTCTATATTCAGTATTCTGTGTTCTATAAAGGAAATTCTGTGCTCTGCATTCCATTTTCTAAATTCTGGGTTCTGTATTCTCTATTCTATATTCTGTGTTCTGCATTCTATATTGTAAATTATATATTCATTATTCTGTATTCTATATTCTAAATTCTGTGTTTTCAATTCCATGTTCTAAATTCTGGGTTCTATATTCTCTTTTTATATTCTAAAATTTGTGTTCTTCATTCTATATTCTACAATCTATATTCTGTATTAGTTATTCTATATTCTATATTCTGTGTTCTAATTCTATATTCTAAATTGTATATTCAGTTTTCTGCATTCTATAATCTAAATTCTGTGTTCTGAGTTCCATGTTCCAAAATCAGGCTTCAATATTCTCTAAGATATATTTTTTATTCTGTTTTCTACGTTCTATATTCTAAATTATATATTCAGTATTATGTATTTTATATTCTATATTCTGTGTTCTACATTCAATTTTTTAATTGTTTATTATGTATTCTGTATTCTATATACTATATTCTGTGTTCTGCATTCTATGTTCTAAATTCTAACTTCAGTATACTGTAATATATATTCTAAATTCTGTTCTGCATTCCATGTTCTAAATTCTGATTCCTGTATTCTTTTTTCCATATTCTATCTTCTGTTTTCTACATTCTATATTCTGTATTCTATATTCTGCATTCCGTATTCTATATACACTATTCTGTGTTCTAAATTCTATATTCTAAATCCTATATTCAGCATTCCGTATGCTATGTTCTAAATTCTGTGTTCTGCATTCCATGTTCTAAATTCTGGGATTTATAATCAATATTCTATATTATAAATTCTGTGTTCTACATTCTATATTATAAATACTATATTCAGCTTTCTGTATTCTATATTATATATTTGTGTTCTACATTCTGTATTCTAAATTCTATATTCAGTATTATTTAATCTATATTCCAAATTCTGTGTTCGGCATAGCATATTCTTTATACTGGATTCTATATTCTGTATTCTACATTCTATATTCCGTGTTCTACTTTCTATATTCTAAATTCTATATTCAGTATTCTGTATTATATATTCTAAATTCTGTGTTCAGCATTCCATGTTCCAAATTCTGTGTTCTACATTCTCTATTCCATATTCTATATTTTGTGTTATTCATTTTATATTCTAAATTCTGTGTTCTGCCTTCCATATTCTAAATTCTGTTTTCTGTGTTCTTTTTCCCATATTCTATATTCTGTTTTCTACATTCTATATTCTGTTTTCTATACTCTGTATTTCTTCTTCTATATACAATATTCTGTGTTCTACATTCTATATTCTAAATTCTATATTCACTATTCCGTATGCTATATTCTAAATTCTGTGTTCTGCATTCTATAGTCTAAATACTATATTCAGCTTTCTGTATTCTATATTATAAACTCTGTGATCTACATTCTATATTCTAAATTCTATATTCAGTATTATTTAATCTATATTCTAAATTCTGTGTTCTGCTTAGCATGTTCTTTATTTTGGATTCTATATTCTGTATTCTACATTCTATATTCTGTGTTCTACATTCTATATTCTAAATTCTATATTCAGCATTCATATCTATATTCTAAATTCTGTGTTCTACATTCTATATTCTCAATTGTATATTCAGTATTCTGTATTCTATATTTTAAATTCTGAGTTCTGATGTCCATGTTCCAAAATCAGGCTTCAATATTCTCTAAACTATATTTTTTATTCTGTTTCCTACATTCAAATTCTAAATTATATATTCAGTATTATGTATTTTATATTCTATATTCTGTGTTCCACATTCAATTTTTTAATTGTTTATTATGTATTTTGTATTCTATATTCTAAATTCTGTGTTCTGCATTTCATGATTTAAATTCTGTTTTCTATATTCTCTTTTCTATTTTTATATTCTGTGTTCTACATTCCATTTTGTAAATTCTATATTCAGCATTCTGTTTTCCATATTCTAAATTTTGTGTTCTACATTCTATATTATAAAATCTATATTCAGTGTTATGTATTCTATAATCTAAATTCTGTGTTCTGCATTCCATGTTCTAAATACTCTGTTCTATATTCTCTAATCAATATTCTATATTCTGTGTTCTACATTCTATATTCTAAACTCTATATTCAATATTCTGTATTCTATATTCTAAATTCTGTGTTCTGCATTCCATGTTCAAAATTCTATATTTAGCATTCTGTATTCTATATATATTGTAAATTTTGTGTTCTACATTCTATATTCTAAATTCTTTATTCAGTATACTCTATTCTATATTCTAAATTCTGTGTTCTGGATTCCATATTCTTAATTCTGGCTTCTATATTCTTTATTCTATGTTATATATGTTGTGTTATTCATTCTATATTCTACATTCTATATACTTCATTCCGTATACTATATTCTGTATTCTCTGTTCTACTTTCTATATTCTAAATTCTATTTTCAGTGTTCTGTAGTCTATATTCTAAATTCTGTGTTCTGCATTCCATGTTCTAAATTCTTTATTCAGTATTCTTTTTTGTATAATCTAAATTCTTTATTTTGCATTTTTTGTTGTAAATTCTGCGTTCTGTATTCTGTTTCCATATTCTATATTCTGTTTTCAAAATTCTATATTCTTTATTCTATATTCTGCGTTCCGTATTCTATAATTTATATTCTGTGTTCTACATTCTATATTCTTAATTCTATATTCAGTATACTGTGGTCTATATTTTAAATTCTGTTTTCTGTATTCCATGTTATAAATTTATGATTCTATATTCTCTATTCTATATGCTATACTCTGTGTTCTACTTTCAATTTTCTAAATCCTATATTCAGTATTCTTTGGTCTATATTTTTAATTGTGTGTTCTACATTCTACATTCTAAATACTATATTAAGCATTTTGTATTCAATATTCTATATTCTGTGTTCCGAAATCTATATTCTAAATTCTATATTCAGTATTCTGTATTCTGTATTCTATATTCTGTGTTCTGCTTTCAATATTGTATATACTATATTCAGCTTTCTGTGTTCTATATTATAATTTCTGTGTTCTACATTGTATATTATAAATTCTATATTCAGTATTATGTAATCTATATTCTTAATTATGTGTTCTGCCTAGCATATTCTTAATTCTGGATTCTATATTTTGTATTCTACATTCTATATTCTGTGTTCTACATTCTATATTCTAAAGTCTACATTCGGTATTCTTTATTCTATATTCTAAATTCTGTGTTCTGCATTCTATATTCTAAATTCTATATTCAGTATTCTGTATTCTATATTCTAAATTCTGAGTTCTGCTTTCCATGTTCCAAAATCTGGCTTCAATATTCTCTAAGTTATATTTTTTATTTTTTTTCTACATTCTATATTTTAATTATATATTTATTATTATTTATCCTATATTATGTATTGTGTTCTACATTCAATTTTTTTAATTTTTTAGTATGTATTCTTTATACTATATTCTAAATTCTGTGTTCTGCCTTCCAGGTTCTAAATTCTGGGTTCTATTATTTATATTCTATATTCTCTATTCTGTGTTATACCTTCTATAATCTAAATACTATATTCAGGTTTCTGTATTCAATAATATATATTCTGTGTTCTACATTCTATATTCTTAATTCTATATTCAGTATTATGTAATCTATATTCTTAATTCAGTGTTCTGCGTAGCATGTTCTTAATTCTGGGTTCTTAATTCTGTATTCTACATGCTATATATTGTGTTCTAATTTCTATATTCTAAATTCTATATTCAGTATTCCTTATTCTATATTCTAAATTCTATGTTCTACATTCTATATTCTAAATTGTATATTCAGCATTCTGTATTCTATATTCTAAATTCTGTGTTCTGCATTCCATGTTATAAATTCTGGGTTCTACATTCTCTATTCTATATTCTATATTGTGTGTTTTTCATTCTAGATTCGACATACTATATTTTGCATTCCGTATACAATATTCTATATTCTGTGTTCTACATTCTATATTCTAAATTCTATATTCAGTATTCCGTATGCTATATTCTAAATTCTGTGTTCTGCATTGCATGTTTTAAATTCTGGGTTCTATAATCTATATTCTATATTCTATATTCTGAGTTCTATATTCTATTGTCTAAATACTATATTCAGCTTTCTGTATTCAATATTATAAATTCTGGGTTCTACATTCTATATTCTAAATTCTATATTCATTATTATGTAATCTATATTCTTAATTCTGTGTTCTGCATAGCATGTTCTTTATTCTGGATACTATATTCTGCATTCTACATTCTATATTCTGAGTTCTACACTCTATATTCTAAATTCTATATTCAGTAATGTTTATTCTATATTCTTAATTCTGTGTTCTACATTCTATATTCTAAATTGTATATTCAGTATTCTATATTATATATTCAAAATTCCGAGTTCTGCTTTCCATGTTCCAAAATCTGGTTTCAATATTCTCTAAGCTATATTTTTTATTCTGTTTTCTACATTCTTTATTAAAAATTCTATATTCAGTATTATGTATTTTATATTCTATTTTCTGTGTTCTACAGTCAATATTTTAATTGTTTGTTAAGTATTCTTTTTACTCTATTCTAAATTCTGTGTTCTGCAAATCATGTTCTAAATTATGGATTCTATATTCTCTTTTCTATTTTCTATATTCTGTGTTCTACATTCTGTATTCAAAATACTTTATTCTGCATTCTGTATTCTATATACTAAATTTTGTGATCTACATTCTATATTGTATATTCTATATTCAGTATTATGTATTCTAAAATCTAAATTCTGTGTTCTTCATTCCATTGTGTAAATTCTATATTCAGTATTCTGTATTCTACATTCTAAATTCTGTGTTCTACATTCTATATTCTAAATTCTATATTCAGTATTCTGTATTCTGTATTCTAAATTCTGTGTTCTGCGTTCCATCTTCTAAATTCTGGGTTCTATGTTCTCTATTCTATACCCTAAATTTTGTGTTTTTAATTCTTTATTCTACAATGTATATTCTGTATTAGGTATTCTATATTCTATATTCTGTATTATACATTCTGTTTTCTAAATTCTATATTCTGAATTCTGTATTCTATATTCTTAATTGTGTGTTCTTCCTTCCATGTTCTAAATTCTGGAATGTGTATTCTGTATTCCATATTCTATATTCTATGTTCTATATTCTATATTCTGTATTCTATATTCTAAATTCTGAGTTCTGATTTCCATGTTCCAAAATCAGGCTTCAATATTCTCTAAGCTATATTTTTTATTCTGTTTTCTATATTCTATATTCTAAATTATATATTCAGTATTATGTATTTTATATTCTATACTCTGTGTTCTACATTCAATTTTTCAATTGTTTATTGTGTATTCTGTATTCTATATTCTAAATTCTGTGTTCTGCATTCTATGTTCTTAATTCTATGTTCAGTATACAGTATTATATATTCTAAATTCTGTGTTCTGCATTCCTAGTTCTAAATTATGTTTCCTGTATTATTTTTTCCATATTCTATATTCTGTTTCCAACATTCTATATTTTGTATTCTATATTCTGCATTCCGTATTCTACATTGTATATTATGTGTTCTACCTTCTATTTTCTAAATTCTATATTCAGTATTCTTTATTCTATATTCTAAATTCTGTGTTCTGCATTCCATGTTCTAAATTCTCTTTTCTAAATTCTATATTCTGTGTTCTACTTTGTATATTCTAAATTCTATTTTCAGTATTCTGTATTCTATATTATAAATTCTGTTTTCTGCATTCCATTTCTAATTTATGGGTTCTATATTCACTTTTATATATTCTATATTCTGTGTTCTTCATTCTAGATTCTACATTCTAATTTGTGCATTCCGTATTCTATATTATATATTATTTGTTCTAAATTCTATATTCTAAAATCTATATTCAGTATTCTGTATTCTATATTCTAAATTCTGTGTTCTGCATTCCATGTTATAAATTGTGGGTTCTACATTCTCTATTCTGTATTCTATATTGTGTGTTATTCATTCTAGATTCTACATACTATATTTTACCTTCCGTATAATATATTCTATATTCTGTGTGCTACATTCTATATTCTACAGTCTATATTCTGCGTTTCGTATTGTATATTCTATATTCTGTGTGCTACATTCTATATTCTAAATTCTATATGCAGTATAATGTATTCTATATTCTACATTCTGTGTTCTGTGTTCCATTTCTAAATTATTGGTTTTGTATTCTGTTTTCCATATTCTATATTCTGTTTTCTAAATTCTATACTATGTATTCTATATTCTGCATTCCGTATTATATATTCTATATTTTGTGTTCTATATTCTATATTCTTAATTCTATATTAAGTATTCGTATTCTATATTCTAAATTCTGTGTTCTGCATTCCATGTTCGAAATTCTGTGTTCTATATCCTCTATTCTATATTCTACATCCTTTTTTCTATATTCTATATTCTAAACCCTATATTCAGCATTCTGTATTCTTTATTATAAATTCTGTGTTCTGCATTACATGTTCTAAATTCTGGGTTCTATATTCAGTTTTCCATATTTTATATTCTGTGTTCTACATTCTATATTCTGTATTCTATATTCTACATTCCGTATTCTGCTTTATATATTCTGTGCTCGACCTTCTATTTTCTAAATTCTATATTCAGTAGTCTGTATTATATATTCTAAATTCTGTGTTCTGTATTCCATGTTCTAAATTCTGGGTTCAATATTCTTTATTCTCTATTCTATATTCTGTGTTCCTCATTCAATATTCCTAATTCTATATTCAGTATTCTGTATTCTATATTCTAAATCCTGTGTTCTGCATTCCATGTTCTAAATTCTATATTCAGTATTCTGTATTCTATATTCTATATTCTGTGTTCTGCATTCAATGTTGTAAATTATGAGTTTTGTATTCTGTTTTCAATAATTTATATTCTGTTTTCTACATTCCATATTCTGTATTCTATATTCTGCTTTCCGTATTCTATGGTCTTTATTCTGTGTTCTACATTATATATTCGAAATTCTATATTCAGTATTCCATATTGTATATTATAAATTCTGTGTTCTATACTCAATGTACTAAATTATGAGTTTTTTATTCTGTTTTCAATATTTTATATTCTGTTTTCTACATTCTATTTACTGTATTCTATATTCTGCATACCGTACTGTATGTTATATATTCTGTGTTCTACATAATATAATCTAAATTCTATATTCAGTATCCCGAATTGTATATTCTAAATTCTGTGTTATGCATTCCATGTTATAAATTCTGTGTTCTCATTCTCTACTCTATATTCTATATTCTGTTTTCTACAGTCAATATTCTAAATATTTTATTTAGCATTCTGTATTCTATATTCTAAATTCTGTGTTCTGCATTCCATGTTCTAAATTCCTGATTCTATATTCTCTATTCTCTATTCTATATTCTGTGTTCTACATTCTATATTCTACATACTATATTCAGTATTCTGTAATCTATATTCTAAATTCTGTGTTCTGCATTCTATATTCTAAAATCTATATTCATTATACTGTATTCAATTTTCTAAATTATGTGTTCTGCATTCCATGTTCTTAATTCTGTGTTCTATATTCTCTATTCTATATTCTATATTTTGTGTTTTTCATTCTATACTCTTCATTATATATAACGCATTCGGTATACTATATTCTATATTCTGATATCTACATTCTATATTCTTCATTCTATATCCAGTATTCTGTATTCTATATTCTAAATTCTGTGTTTTGCATTCCATGTTCTAAATTCTGGGTTCTGTATTCTGTATTCCATAATCTATTTTCTGTTTTCTACATTCTATATACTGTTTTCTATATTCTGAATTCCGTAATCTATATTCTATACACTGTGTTCTACATTCTTATTCTAAATTCTATATTAAGTATTCTGTATTCTATATTCTAAATTCTTTGTTCAGCATTCCATGTTCCAAATTCTGTGTTCTACATTCTCTATTCCATATTCTATATTTTGTGTTATTCATTTTATATTCTAAATTCTGTGTTCTGCCTTCCATATTCTAAATACTGTTTTCTGTATTCTTTTTCCCATATTCTATATTCTGTTTTCTACATTCTATATTCTGTTTTCTATACTCTGTATTTCTTATTCTATATAGAATATTCTGTGTTCTACATTCTATATTCTAAATTCTATATTCAGTATTATTTAATCTATATTCTAAATTCTGTGTTCTGCATAGCATGTTCTTTATTTTGGATTCTATATTCTGTATTCTATATTCTATATTCTGTGTACTACATTCTATATTCTAAATTCTATATTCATCATTCATATTCTATATTCTAAATTCTGTGTTCTACATTCTATATTCTCAATTGTATATTCAGTATTCTGTATTCTATATTTTAAATTCTGAGTTCTGATGTCCATGTTCCAAAATCAGGCTTCAATATTCTCTAAGCTATATTTTTTATTCTGTTTCCTACATTCAAATTCTAAATTATATATTCAGTATTATGTATTTTATATTCTATATTCTGTGTTCCACATTCAATTTTTTAATTGTTTATTATGTATTTTGTATTCTATATTCTAAATTCTGTGTTCTGCATTTCATGATTTAAATTCTGTTTTCTATATTCTCTTTTCTATTTTTATATTCTGTGTTCTACATTCCATTTTGTAAATTCTATATTCAGCATTCTGTATTCCATATTCTAAATTTTGTGTTCTACATTCTATATTATAAAATCTATATTCAGTGTTATGTATTCTATAATCTAAATTCTGTGTTCTGCATTCCATGTTCTAAATACTCTGTTCTATATTCTCTAATCAATATTCTATATTCTGTGTTCTACATTCTATATTCTAAACTCTATATTCAATATTCTGTATTCTATATTCTAAATTCTGTGTTCTGCATTCCATGTTCAAAATTCTATATTCAGCATTCTGTATTCTATATATATTCTAAATTTTGTGTTCTACATTCTATATTCTAAATTCTATATTCAGTATACTCTATTCTATATTCTAAATTCTGTGTTCTGGATTCCATATTCTTAATTCTGGCTTCTATATTCTTTACTCTATGTTATATATATTGTGTTATTCATTCTATATTCTACATTCTATATACTTCATTCCGTATACTATATTCTGTATTCTGTGTTCTACTTTCTATATTCTGAATACTATTTTCAGTGTTCTATAGTCTATATTCTAAATTCTGTGTTCTGCATTCCATGTTCTAAATTCTTTATTCAGTATTCTTTATTGTATAATCTAAATTCTTTATTCTGCATTTTTTGTTGTAAATTCTGCGTTCTGTATTCTGTTTCCATATTCTATCATCTTTTTTCTAAATTCTATATTCTGTATTCTATATTCTGCATTCCGTATTGTATAAATTTTATTCTGTGTTCTACATTCTATATTCTTAATTCTATATTCAGTATTCTGAGGTCTATATTTTAAATTCTGTGTTCTGCATTCCATGTTATAAATTTATGATTCTATATTCTCTATTCTATATTCTATACTCTGTGTTCTACTTTCAATTTTCTAAATCCTATATTCAGTATTCTTTGGTCTATATTTTTAATTCTGGGTTCTACATTCTATAGTCTAAATACTATATTCAGAATTTTGTATTCAATATTCTAAATTCTGTGTTCCGAAATCTATATTCTAGTTTCTATATTCAGTATTCTGTATTCTATATTCTATATTCTGTGTTCTGCTTTCAATATTGTAAATAATATATTCAGCTTTCTGTATTCTATATTATAATTTCTGTGTTCTGCATTCTATATTATTAATTCTATATTCAGTATTATTTAATCTATATTCCTAATTATGTGTTCTGCATAGCATATTCTTAATTCTGGATTCTATATTCTCTATTCTACATTCTATATTCTGTGTTCTACATTCTATATTCTAAAGTCTACATTCAGTATTCTTTATTCTATATTCTAAATTCTGTGTTCTACATTCTATATTCTAAATTCTATATTCAGTATTCTGTATTCTATATTCTAAATTCTGAGTTCTGCTTTCCATGTTCCAAAATCTGGCTTCAATATTCTCTAATTTATATTTTTTAATCTTTTTTCTACATTCTATGTTCTAAATTATATATTTAGTATTATGTATCCTATATTATGTATTCTGTGTTCTACATTCAATTTTTTTAATTGTTTAGTAAGTATTCTGTATACTATATTCTAAATTCTGTGTTCTGCATTCCATTTTCTAAATTCTGGGTTCTATAATTTATATTCTATATTCTCTATTCTGTATTATACATTCTATAATCTAAATACTATATTCAGGTTTGTGTATTCAATAATATATATTCTGTGTTCTACATCCTATATTCTTAATTCTATATTCAGTATTATGTAATCTATATTCTTAATTCAGTGTTCTGCATTCCATGTTCTAAATTTTATATTCAGTATTCTGTATTCTATATTCTATATTCTGTGTTCTGCATTCAATGTTGTAAATTATGAGTTTTGTATTCTGTTTTCAATAATTTATATTCTGTTTTCTACATTCTATATTCTGTATACTCTATTCTGCATTCCGTATTCTATATTCTATATTCTGTGTTCTACATTCCATATTCTAAATTCAATATGCACTATTCTGTATTCTATATTCTAATTACTGTGTTCTGCCATCCATTTTCCAAATTCTGTAATCTGTATTTTTTTTCCATATTCTATATTCTGTTTTCAACATTCTATATTCTGTATTCTATATTCTGCATTCCGTATTCTATATTCAAATTTCTGTGTTCTACATTCTATATTCTAAATTCTATTGTCAGTATTCCGTATTCTATATTCTAAATTCTGTGTTCTGCATTTTATATTCTAAATTCTGTGTTGTTTAATCTATAATCTCTATTCTATATTCTCTGTTCTACATTCTATATTCTCAATACTCTATTCAGTTGTCTGTATTCTATATTATAAATTCTGTGTTCTGCATTCTTTTTTCTAAATTCTATATTCAGTATTTTGTAATCTATATTGTAAATTCTGTGTTCTGCATTCCATGTTCTTAATTCTGGGTTCTGAATTCTGTTTTCCATAATTTATATTCTGTGTTCTAAATTCTATACTCTTTATTCTATATTCTGCTTCCATATTCTACAATATATTCTGTGTTCTACGTTCTATATTCCAAATTCTATATTCAGTATTCCGTATTCTATTTTCTAAATTCTGTGTTCTGCATTCTATATTCTAAATTCTGGGTTCTACATTCTCTATTCTATATTCTATATTTTGTGTTTTTCATTCTAGATTCTTCATACTATATTTTGCATTCCATTTACTATGTTCTATATTCTGTGTTCTACATTTTATATTCTAAATTCAATATTCAGTATTTTGTTTTCTATATTCTAAATTCTGTGTTCTGCATTCCATGTTCTAAATTCTGGGTTCTATATTCTCTTTTCAATATTTTACATTCTGTGTTCTAAATTCTATATTCTGTATTCTATAATCTGCTTTCCGTATTCTCCATTATATATTCTGTGTTTTTCCTTCTATATTCCAAATTCTATATTCAGTATTCTGTATAATATATTCTAAATTCTGTGTTCTGCATTCCATGTTCTATATTCTTGCTTCTACATCCTTTATTCTATAATCTAAATTCTGTGTTCTGCATTCCATGTTTAAATTCTATATTCAGTATTCTCTACTGTATATTCTAAATTCTGTGTTCTGCATTCTATATTCTAAATTATATATTCAGTATTCTTTATACTATATTCTGAATTCTGTGGTCTGCATCCCATGTTCTATATTCTGGGTTCTATATTCTGTTTCCATAATCTATATTCTGTGTTCTAAATTGTATATTCTGTATACTATATTCTGCATTCCGTATTGTATATTCTATAGTCTGTGTTCTATATTCTATATTCTAAATTTTATATTCAGTAATCTGTATATTATATTCTAAATCTGTGTTCTGCATTCCATGTTCTAAATTCTCTATTCTATATTCTATATTCTGTGTTAAACTTTCTATATTCTGAATTCTATATTGAGTACTCTGTATTCTATATTGTATATTCTGTGTTCTGCATTCCATTTTCTCAAATCTATATTCTACAATCTATATTCTATATTCTATATTTTGTGTTCTGCATTCTTTATTCTAAATACTATAAACAGCTTTCTGTATTCTATATTATAAATTCTGTTTTCTACATTCTATATTCTAAATTCTATATTCAGTATTATGAAATCTATATTCTAAATTCTGTGTTCTGCATAGCATGTTCTTAAATCTGGATTCTGTATTCTGTATTCTATATTCAATATTCTGTGTTCTAAATTCTATATTCTAAATTCTATATTTAGTATTCTTTATTCCATATTCTAAATTCTGTCTTCTACATTCTATATTCTAAATTTTATATTCAGTACTCTGTATTCTATATTCTAAATTCTGAGTTCTGTTTCCATGTTCCAAAATCTGGCGTCAATATTTTCTAAGCTATATTTTTTATTCTGTTTTCTACATTCTATATTCTAAATTATATATTCAGTATTATGTATTTTATATTCTATATTCTGTGTTCTACATTCAATTTTTAAATTGTTTATTAAGTATTCTGTATACTATATTCTAAATTCTGTGTTCTGTAATCCATCTTGTAAATTCTGTGTTCTATATCTTCTTTTCTATCTTCTATATTCTGTGTTCTACATTCTATATTCTAAATTCTATATTCAGCTTTCTGTATTCTATATTCTAAATTTTGTGTTCTACATTCTATATTCTAAATTCTATATTCAGTATTCTTTATTCTATATTCTAAATTCTGTGTTTTCATTCAATATTCTAAATTATATATTCAGTATTCTGTATTCCATATTCTAAATTCTGAGTTCTGCTTTCCATGTTCCAATATCTGGCTTCAATATTCTCTAAGCTATATTTTTTATTCTGTTTTCTACATTCTATATTCTAAATTATATATTCAGTATTATGTATTTTATATTCAATATTCTGTGTTCTGCATTGAATTTTTAAACTGTTTATTATGTATTCTATATACTATATTCTAAATTCTCTGTTCTGCAATCCATGTTCAAAATTCTGGGTTCTATATCCTCTTTACTATTTTCTATATTCTGTGTTCTACATTGTGTATTCTAAATTGTATTTTCAGCATTCTGTATTCTATATTCTAAATTTTGTGTTCTACATTCTATACTGTAAATTCTATATTCAGTATTCTGTATTCTATATTCTAAGTTCTGTGTTCTGCATTCCATGTTCTAAACTCTTTATTCAGTATTCTGTATTCTACATTCTAAATTCTGTGTTATGAATTCCATGCTCTAAATTCTATATTCAGCTTTCTGTATTCTATATTCTAAATTTTGTGTCCTACATTCTATATTCTAAATTTTATATTCAGTATAATGTATTCTATAATCTAAATTCTGAGTTCTGCATTCCATGTTCTAAATTCTGGGTTCTATAAATTATATTATATATTCTATATACTGTGTTCTGCTTTCTATATTCTAAATACTATTTGAGCTTTCTGTATTCTATGTTATAATTTCTGTGTTCTACATTCTATATTATAAATACTATATTCAGTATTATGTAATCTATATTCTTAATTCTGTGTTCTGCATAGCATGTTCTTAATTCTGGATTCTATATTCAGTATTCTATATTCTATATTCTATATTCTGTGTTCTACATTCTATATTCTTTATTCTACATTCAGTATTCTTTATTCTATATTCTAAATACTGTGTTCTACATTCTATATTCTAAATTGTATATTCAGTATTCTGTATTATATATTCTAAATTCTGAGTTCTGATTTCCATTTTCCAAAATCTGGCTTCAATATTCTCTAAGTTATATTTTTTATTCTGTTTTATACATTCAATAATCTAAATTATATATTCAGTGTTATGTATCCTATATTCTATATTCTGTGTTCTACATTCAATTTTAAATTGTTTATTAAGTATTCTGTATACTATATTCTAAATTATCTGTTCTGCAATCCATGTTCTAAATTCTGGGTTCTATATACTATTTTCTATTTTCTACATTCTGTGTTCTGCATTCTATATTCTAAATTCTATATTCAGCATTCTGTATTCTATATTCTAAATTTTGTGTTCTACATTTTATACTGTAAAATCTATATTCAATATTCTGTATTATATATTCTTAATTCTGTGTTCTGCATTCCATGTTCTAAACTCTATATTCAGTATTCTGTATTCTATATTCTAAATTCTGTCTTCCGAATTCCATGATCTAAATTCTATATTCAGCATTCTGTATTCTATATTCTAAATTTTGTGTCCTACATTCTATATTCTAAATTCTATATTCAGTATTCCGTATGCTATTTCTAAATTCTGTGTTCTTCATTCCATGTTCTAATTTCTGGGTTCTATAGTCTATATTCTATATTCTATACTCTGTGTTCTACATCCCATATTCTAAATTCTTTATTCAGCTTTCTGTATTCTATATTATATATTCTGTTTTCGGCATTATATATTCAAAATCCTACATTCAGTATACTGTATTTATATTCGAAATTCTGTGTTCTGCATTCCATGTTCTAAATTCTGGCTTCTATATTCTCTATTCTATATTCTATAATTTGCATACTTCATACTATATTCTGCAAACTATATTTTGCATTCCGTATTCTATATTCTACATTCTGTGTTCTACATTCTAGATTCTCAATTCTATATTCACTATTCTGTATTCTGCATTCTTAATTCTGTGTTCTGCATTCCTTGTTCAAAATTCTGGGTTTAATATTCTTTATTCTATATTCTAAATTCTGTGTTCTGCTTCCCATTTTCTAAATTCTGGCTTGTCTATTCTCTATTCTATATTGTATATTTTGTGTTTTAATTATATATGCTACATTCTATATTCTGCATTCCGTATTCTATATTCTATATACTGTGTTCTACATTCTATATTCTAAATTCTATTTTCATTATTCTGTATTCTATATTCGAAATTCTGTGTTCTGCATTTCATGTTCAAATTTCTCCGTTCAATATTCTTTATTCTATATTCTATGTTCTGTTTTCTACATTCTATATTCTAAATACTATATTCAGCTTTCTGTATTCTATATTATAAATTCTGTGTTCTACATTCTATATTCTAAATTCTATATTCAGTATTATTTAATCTTATTTCTATATTCTGTGTTCTGCATAGCATGTTCTTAATTCTGGATTCTATATTCTGTATTCTACATTCTACAATCTCTTTTCTACATTCTATATTCTAAATTCTATATTCAGTAATCTTTACCCTATATTCTAAATTCTCTGTTCTACATAGAATATTCTAAATTGTGTATTCTGTATTCTGTATTCTATATTCTAAGTTCTGAGTTCTGATTTCCATGTTCCAAATTAAGGCTTCAATATACTATAAGCTGTATTTTTTATTCTGTTTTCTACATTCTATATTCTAAATTGTATACTCAGTATTATGTATTTTATATTCTATATTGTGTGTTTTACATTCAATTTTTTAATTTTTTATTATGTATTCTGTATTCTATATTCTAAATTCTGTGTTATGCATTCTATGTTCTAAATTCTATGTTCAGTATACTGTATTATATATTCTAAATTCTGTGTTCTGCATTAAAAGTTCTAAATTCTGTTTCCTGTATTCTTTTTTCCATATTCTATATTCTGTTTTCTACATTCTATATTCTGTATTCTATATTCTGCATTCCGTATTCTATATACAATATTCTGTGTTCTACTTTCTATATTGTAAATTCTATATTCAGCATTCCGTATGCTATATTCTCAATTCTGTCTTCTGCATTCCATGTTCTAAATTCTGGGATCTATAATGTATATTCTGTATTCTATACTCTGTGTTCTTCAGTCTATATTCTAAATAATATATTCAGCTTTCTCTATTCTATATTATAAATTCTGTGTTCTACATTCTAATATCTAAATTCTATATTCTGTATTATTTAATCTGTATTCTAAATTCTGTGTTCTGCATAGCATGTTTTTATACTGGATCCTATAATCTGTATTCTACATTCCATGTTCAAAATTCTATATTCAGTATTCTGTTTTCTATATACAAAATTCTGTGTTCTGCATTCCATGTTCTAAATTCTGGGTTCTGTATTCTCTATTCTATATTCTGTGTTCTGCATTCTATATTCTAAATTCTATATTCAGTATTCTGTATTTTACATACTAAATTCTGTGTTTTGAATTCCATGTTCTCAATTCTGGGTTCTATATTCTTTATTCTATATTCTAAATTTTGTGTTCTTCATTCTATATTCTATAATCTATATTCTGTTTTAGGTATTCTATATTCTATATTCTGTGTTCTACATGCCATATTCTAAATACTATATTCAGCTTTCTGTATTCTATATTATAAATTCTGTGTTCTGCATTATATATTCTAAATTCTATACTCAGTATTATGTAATTTATATTCTAGATTCTAAGTTCTATATTCCATGATCTAAATTCTGAGTTGTACATTCTCTATTCTATATTCTATATTTTGTATTCTTCATTCAATATTCTACATTCTATATTCTGCATTCCGTATTCTATATTCACTTTTCTGTGTTTTACATTCTATATTCTAGTTTCTATATTCAGTATTCTGTAATCTATATTCTAGATTCTGTGTTCTGCATTCTATATTCTAAATTGTATATACACTATTCTGAATTGTGTATTCTAAATTCTCTGTTCTGCATCCATGTTCTAAATTCTGGCTTCTATATTCTCTATTCTATATTCTATATTTTGTGATATTCATTCTATATTCTATATTCTATATCCTTCATTCCGTACAGTATATTCTATATTCTTATTTCTACATTCTATATTCTATATTCTATATTCAATAAACTGCATTCTATATTCTAAATTCTGTGTTCTGTATACCATGATCTAATTTCTATAATCTATATTCTGTAATCTGATTTCTACATTCTATATTCTTAATTCTATATTCAGTATACTTTGTTCTATATTCTAAATTCTGTGTTCTGAATTCCATTTTCTAAATTCTATGTTCTTAATCCTATATTCTGTATTCTGTATTCTATATTTTAAATTCTGTGTTCTGCATTGCATGTTTAAATTCTGGGTTCGGTATTATGTTATCCATATTCTATATTCTGTGTTCTATATTCAATATCTGTATTTTATATTCTACATTCCGTATTCTATTTTCTTTATTCTGTGATATACATTCTATACTCTAAATTCTATATTCAGTATTATTTATTTTATATTTTAAATTCTGTGTTCTGCATACGATGTTCTAAATTCTGACTTCTATATTTCATATTCTATATTCTATATTTTGTGTTCTTCATTCTATATTCTACGTTGTAGATTCTGCATTCCGTATTCTATATTTTTTATACTGTGTATTACAATCTATATTCTAAATTCTATATTCAGTATTCTGTATTCTATATTCTAAATTCTGTGTTCGGCATTCCATGTTCTAAATTCTGGGTTCTACATTCTCTATTCTATATTATATATTCCGTGTTCTACATTCTATATACTAAATTCCATATTCACTATTCTTTATTCTATATTCTAAATTCTGTTTTCTACATTCTGTATTCTTAATTCTATATTCAGTATCCTGTATTCTATATTCTAAATTCTGTGTTCTGCATTCCATGTTCTAAATTCTGTGTTCTATATTCTCTATTCTATATTCTAAATTGTTTGTTTTTAATTGTATATTCTACAATCTATATTCTGTATTAGTTATTCTATATTCTATATTCTGTGTTATACATTGTATATTATAAATTGTTTATTCAGTATTCTGTATTCTATATTCTAAATTCTGTGTTCTGCATTCCATGTTCTAAATTCTGGGTTGTGTATTCTATTTTCCATATTCTGTATTCTGTGTTCTATATTCTATATTCTAAATTCTATATTCAGCTTTCTGTATTCTATATAATAAATTCTGTGTTCTACATTCTATAAATTCTTTTTTCAGTATTATTTAATCTATATTTTAAATTCTGTGTTCTGCATAGCATGTTCTTTATACTGGATTTTATTCTGTGCATTGTACATTCTATATTCTTAATTCTATATTCAGTATTCTGTATTCTATATTCTAACTTCTGTGTTCTGTATTCCATGTTCTAAATTCTGGGTTCTATATTCTATATTCTCTATTCTAAATTTTGTGTTTTTAATTCTATATTTTACAATTTATATTCTGTATTAGGTATTCTATATTCTATATTCTGTGTTATACATTCTATATTTTAAATTCTATATTCAGTATTCTGTATTCTATACTCTATATTATGTGTTCTGCATTCCATGTTCTAAATTCTGGATTGTGTATTCTGATTTCCTTATTCTATATTCTGTGCTCTATATTCTATATTCTGTATTCTATATTCTACATTCCGTATTATATATTGTATATTCTGTTTTCTATATTCTGTATTATAAATTCTATATTCAGTATTCTGTATTCTATATTCTAATTTCTGTGTTCTGCATGCCATGTTCTAAATTCTGGCTTCTATATTCTCTATTCTATATTGTATATTTTGTTTTTTCATTATATATTCTACATTCTATATTCTGAATTCCGTATTCTATATTCTTTATACTGTGTTAAACATTCTATATTCTAAATTCTATATTCAGTATTCTGTATTCTATATTCTAAATTCTGTGTTCTGCATTCCATGTTCAAAATTCTCGGTTCAATATTCTTTATTCTATATTCTTTATTCTGTGTTCTACATTCTATATTCTAAATTCTATATTCAGCTTTCTGTATTCTATATACTAAATTCTGTGTTCTGCATTCCATGTTCTAAATTCTGGTTTCTATATTCTCTATTCTGTATTCTAAATTTTGTTTCTTCATTCTATATTCTACAATCTATATTCTGTGTTAGGTATTCTATATTCTTTATTCTGTGTTCTACATTCCATATTCTAAATTCTATATGCATTATTCTATATTCCATATTCTAAATATTGTGTTCTGCATTCCATGTTCTAAATTCGGAGTTCTATATTCTCTTTTATATTTTCTATATTCTGTGTTCTACATTCTATATTTATATTCTATATTCAGCATTCTATATTCTATATTCTAAATTCTGTGTTCCACATTCTATATTCTAAATTCTATATTCTTTATTATATATTCTATTTCCTACTTTCTATATACTAAATTCTATATTCAGTATTCTGTATTCTATATTCTAAATTCTGTGTTCTGCATTCCATGTTCTAAATTCTGTATTCTATAATCTATATTCTGTGTTCTACTTTCTATATTCTTAATTCTATATTCAGTATTCTGTATTCTATATTTTACATTCTGTGTTCTACATTCTATATTCTAAATCCTATATAAGGTATACTGTATTATATATTATAATTTCTGTGTTCTGCATGCCATGTTCTAATTTCTAGTTTCTATATTCTATTTTCCATATTTTATATTCTGTGTTCTAAATTCTATATTCTGTATTCTATATTCTGCATTCCGTATTCTACATTATATATTCTGTGTTCTACCTTTTATATTCCAAATTCTATATTCAGTATTCTGTATTCTATATTCTAAATGAAGTGTTCTGCATTCCTTGTTCGAAATTCTCTATTCTATATTCTATATTCTGTGTCCTAAATTCCATAATCTAAATTCCATATTCAGTATTTTGTATTCAATATTCTAAATTCTGGGTTCTGATTCAATGTACTAAATTCTGTGTTCTACATTCTATATTCTAAATTCTATATTCAGTATTCTCTACTCCATATTCTAAATTCTGTGTTCTACATTCTATATTCTTAATAATTTGTTCAGTATTCTGTATTCTATATTCTAAATTCTGTGTTCTGCATTCGATGTTCTAATTTCTGTGGTCTGTATTCTCTATTTTATATTCTTTATTTTGTGTTTTTCATTCTATATTCTGCATTCCGTATTCTATATTATTTTTTTTTGTTCTACATTCTATTTTCTGAATCCAATATTCAGTATCCTGTATTCTATATTCTAAATTCTGTGTTCTGCATTCCATGTTCTAAAATTTGGGTTCTATATTCTGTATTCCATATTCTATATTCTGTGTACTACATTCTATATTCTGTATACTCTTTTCTGCATTCCGTATTCTACATTCTATATTCTGTGTTCTACATGCTATATTATAAATTCTATCTTCAGTATTCTGTATTCTATATTCTAAATTCTGTGTTCTGCATTCCATTTTCCAAATTCTATATACAGTATACTGTATTCTATATTCTAAATTCTGTGTTCGGCATTCCATGTTCTAAATTCTATATTCAGCATTCTGTATTCTATATATATTCTAAATTTTGTGTTCTACATTGTATATTCTAAATACTATATTCAGCATTCTCTATTCTACATTCTAAATTCTGTGTTCTGCATTACATATTCAAAATTCTGGCTTCTATATTCTTTATTCTATATTCTATATTTTGTGTTATTCATTCTATATTCTACATTCTATATACTTCATTCCGTATACTATATTCTATATTCTGTATTCTACATTCTATATTCTAGCTTTTATATTCAGTATTCTGTGTTCTATATTCTAAATTCTGTGCTCTGCATTCCATGTTCTAAATTCTGTGTTCTGTATTCTGTTTCCATATTCTATGTTCTGTGTTCAAAATTCTGTATTTTGTATAATATATTCTGCATTCCGTATTCTATATTCTATATTCTGTGTTCTACATTCGATATTCTAAATACTATATTCAGTGTTCTGTATTCTATATTCTAAATTCTGTGTTCTGCATTCAATATTCTAAATTCTCTATTCTATATTCTACATTCTGTGTTCTACTTTCTATATTCTAAATACTATATTCAGTGTTCTGTAGTCAACATTCTAAATTCTGAGTTCTGCATTCCATGTTCTAAATTTTATATTCAGAATTCTGTATTCTCTATTCTAAATTCTGTGTTCTGCATTGTATATTTTAAATTCTATATTCAGTATACTTTATTTTATAATCTATATTCTGTATTCTGCATTTTGTGTTCTAAATTCTGGGTTCTGTATTCTGATTTCTATATTCTATATTCTGTATTCTAAATTCTATATTCTGAATTCTATATTCTGCATTCCGTATTCAATATTTTATATTCTGTGTTCTATATTTTACATTCTATATTCAGTATTCTGTGGTCTATATTTTTAATTCTGTGTTCTGTATTCCATGTTAAAAATTTTTGATTCTATATTCTCTATTCTATATTCTATACTCTGTGTTCTAATTTCAATTTTCTAAATCCTATATTCAGTATTCTGTGGTCTATATTTTAGATTCTGTGTTCTACATTCTATAGTCTAAATTCTATATTCAGTATTCTGTATTCTTTATTCTTTATTCTGTGTTCTGCATTTCATGTTCTAAATTCTGGGTTCTATATTCTCTATTCTATATTATATATTCAGTGTTCTACATTCTATAATCTTAATACTATATTCAGTGTTCTGTATTCTATATTCTAAATTCTGTGTTCTGCATTCCATGTTATAAATTCTAATTTCAGTATATTGTATTCTATATTCTGAATATTTTTCCTGCATTCCATGTTCTAAATTATGAGTTATGTATTCAGTTTTCAATATTTTATATTCTGTTTTCTATATTCTATATACCGTATTCTATATTATGCCTTCCGTATTTTATGTTCTTTATTGTGTGTTCTACATTATATATTCGAAATTCTATATTCAGTATTCTGTATTGCATATTCTAAATTCTGATTTATGCATTCCATGTTGTAAATTCTGTGTTCTATATTCTCTATTCTATATTATATATTCTGTTTTCTTCATTGTATTTTCAAATTTCTATATTCAGTATTCTGTAATCTATATTCTAAATTCTGTGTTCTGCATTCTATATTCTAAATTCTATATTCAGTATTCTGAATTCTATACTCTTAATTCTCTGTTCTGCATTCCATGTTCTAAATTCTGGTTTCTATATTCTATATTCTATATTTTGTGTTATTCATTCTATTTTCTACATTCTATATCCTGCATTATGTATACTATATTCTATATTCTGATTTCTACATTCTTTATTCTAAATTCTACATTCAGTAACCTGTATTCTATATTCTAAATTATGTGTTCTGCATTCCATGTTCTATATTCTGTGTTCTATATACTGTTTTCCATATTTTATATTCTGTGTTCTAAATTCTATATTCTGTACACTATATTCTGCGTTCCGTATTCTTCATTTTATATTCTGTGTTCTATATTCTATTTTCTAAATTCTCTGTTCTGCATTCCATGTTTTAAATTCTGGGTTCTGTATTCTGTTATCCATATTCTATAATCTGTGTCCTATATTCTATATCTGTATTTTATATTCTGCATTCCGTATTCTATTTTCTATATTCTTCGTTATACATTCTATATTCTAAATTCTATATTCAATATTCTGTATTGTATACTTTAAATACTGTGTTCTGATAAGATGTTCTAAATTCTGTCTTCTATATTCCATATTCTATATTCTATATTTTGTGTTCTTCATTCTATATTCTACGTTGTATATTCTGCATTCCTTATTCTGTATTCTTTATACTGTGTTCTACAATCTATATTCTAAATTCTATACTCAGTATTCTGTATTCTATATTCTAAATTCTGTGTTCTGCATTCCATGTTCTAAATTCTGGGTTCTACATTCTATATTTTATATTCTCTATTCCGTGTTCTACATTGTATATTCTAAATTATATATTCAGTATTCTGTATTCTATATTCTAAATTCTGTTTTCAACATTCTATATACTAAATTCTATATTCAGTATTCTGTATTCTATATTCTAAATTCTGTGTTCTGCTTTCCATGTTCTAAACTCTGGGTTCTTTATTCTCTATTCTATATTCTAAATTTTGTGTATTTCATTCGATATACTACAATCTATATTCTGTATTAGGTATTCTATATTCTCTGTTCTGTGTTATACATTCTATATTCTAATTTCTATATTCAGTATTCTGTATTCTATATTCTAAATTCTGTGTTCTGCATTCCATGTTCTAAATTCTGGGTTGTGTATTCTGTTTCCCATATTCTATATTCTGTGTTCAATATTCTATATTCTGCATTCTATATTCTATTCTCCGTATTCTATATTCTATATTCTTTGTTCTACATTCTATGTTCTAAATGCTATATTCAGTATTTTGTATTCTATATTCTAAATTCTGTGTTCTGCATTCCTTGTTCTAAATTCTGGCTTCTATATTCTCTATTCTTTATTGTATATTTTGTGTTTTCATTATATATTCTACATTCTACATACTGCATTCGGTATTATATATTCTTTATACTGTGTCTTCATTCTATATTGTAACTTCTATATTCAGTATTCTGTATTCTATATTCTAAATTCTGTGTTCTGCATTCCATGTTAAAAATTCTGGGTTCAATATTCTTTATTCAATATTCTATATTCTGTGCTCTACATTCTATAGTTTAAACTCCATATTCAGCTTTCTGTATTGTATATTCTAAATTCTGTGTTCCGCATGCAATGTTCAAAATTCTATATTCAGTATTCTGTGTTCTATATACGAAATTCTGTGTTCTGAATTCCATGTTCTAAATTCTGGGTTCTGTATTCTCTATTCTATATTCTGTGTTCTGCATTGTATATTCTAAATTCTATATTCATATTCTGTATTCTATATTCTTAATTTTGTGTTTTGAATTCCATGTTCTAAATTCTAGGTTCTATATTCTCTATTATATATTCTATATTTTGTGTTCTTCATGCTATATTCTACAATCTATTTTCTGTATTAGATATTCTATATTCTATATTCTGTGTTATTCATTCTATATTCTACATTCTATATACTTCATTCCGTATACTATATTCTATATTCTGTATTCTACATTCTATATTCTAAATTCTATATTCAGTATTCTGTGTTCTATATTCTAAATTCTGTGTTCTGCATTCCATGTTCTAAATTCTGTGTTCTGTATTCTGTTTCCATATTCTATGTTCTGTGTTCAAAATTCTGTATTCTTTTTGCTATATTCTGCATTCCGTTTTCTATGTTCTTTATTCTGTGTTCTACATTCGATATTCTAAATACTATATTCAGTATTCTGTATTCTATATTCTAAATTCTGGGTTCTGCAATCAATATTCTAAATTCTCGATTCTATATTCTATATTCTGTGTTCTACTTTCTATATTCTAAATTTTATATTCAGTGTTCTGTTGTCTATATTCTAAATTCTGAGTTCTGCTTTCCATGTTCTAAATTCTATATTCAGAATTCTGTATTCTCTATTTTAAATTCTGTGTTCTGCATTCTATATTCTAAATTCTATATTCAGTATACTTTATTGTATAATCTAAATTCTGTATTCTGCATTTTGTGTTCTAAATTCTGGGTTCGGTATTCTGATTTCAATATTATATATTCTGTATTCTAAATTCTATATTCTGTATTCTATATTCTGCATTCCGTATTCTATATTTTATATTCTGTGTTCTATATTCTAAATTCTATATTCAGTATTCTGTGTTCTATATTTTAAATTCTGTGTTCTGTATTCCATGTTAAAAATTTTTCATTCTATATTCTCTATTCTATATTCTATACTCTGTGTTCTACTTTCAAGTTTCTAAATCCTATATTCAGTATTCTGTGGTCTATATTTTAGATTCTGTGTTCTACATTCTATATTCTAAATCCTATATTCAGCATTTTGTTTTCAATATTCAAAATTCTGTGTTCCACATTCTATATTCTAAATTCTATATTCAGTATTCTGTATTCTATATTCTAAATTCTGTGTTCAGCATTTCATGTTCTAAATTCTGTGTTCTATATTCTCTATTCTATATTATATATTCAGTGTTCTACATTCTATAATCTTAATTATATATTCAGTGTTCTGTATTCTATATTCTATGTTCTGTGTTCTGCATTCCATGTTATAAATTCTAATTTCAGTATATTGTATTCTATATTCTAAATTTTGTTTTCTGCATACCATGTTCTAATTTATGAGTTATGTATTAAGTTTTCAATATTTTATATTCTGTTTTCTATATTCTATATACCGTATTCTATATTCTGCATTCCGTATTCTATGTTCTTTATTGTGTGTTCTACATTATATATTCGAAATTCTATATTCAGTATTCTGTATTGCATAATCTAAATTCTGAGTTATGCATTCCATGTTGTAAATTCTGTGTTCTATATTCTCTATTCTTTATTATATATTCTGTTTTCTACATTGTATTTTCAAAATTCTATATTCAGTATTCTGTAATCTATATTCTAAATTCTGTGTTCTGCATTCTATATTCTAAATTCTATATTCAGTGTTCTGAATTCTATATTCTTAATTCTCTGTTCTATATTCCATGATCTAAATTCTGGTTTCTATATTCTCTATTCTATATTCTAAATTTTGTGTTATTCATTCTATATTCTACATTCTATATCCTGCATTACGTATACTATATTCTATATTCTGATTTCTACATTCTATATTCTAAATTCTACATTCAGTAACCTGTATTCTATATTCTAAATTATGTGTTCTGCATTCCATGTTCTATATTCTGGGTTCTATATTCTGTTTTCCATATTTTATATTCTGTGTTCTAAATTCGATATTCTGTATACTAAATTCTGCGTTCCGTATTCTACATTTTATATTCTGTGTTCTATATTCTATATTCTAAATTCTCTGTTCTGCATTCCATGTTTTAAATTCTGGGTTCTGTATTCTGTTATCCATATTTTATAATCTGTGTTCTATATTCTATATCTGTATTTTATATTCTACATTCCGTATTCTAGTTTCTATATTCTTCGTTATACATTCTATATTCTAAATTCTATATTCAGTATTCTGTATTATATACTTTAAATTCTGAGTTCTGCATACGATGTTCTTAATTCTGTCTTCTATATTCCATATTTTATATTCTATATTTTGTGTTCTTCATTCTATATTCTACGTTGTATATTCTGCATTCCGTATTCTATATTCTTTATACTGTGTTATACAATCTATATTCTAAATTCGATATTCAGTATTCTGTTTTCTATATTCTAAATTCTGTTTTCTACTTTCTATATACTAAATTCTATATTCAGTATTCTGTATTCTATATTCTAAATTCTGTGTTCTGCTTTCCATGTTCAAAACTCTGGGTTCTAAATTCTCTATTCTATATTCTAAATTTTGTGTATTTAATTCGATATACTACAGTCTATATTCTTTATTAGGTATTCAATATTCTATATTCTGTATTATACATTCTATATTCTAATTGTTATATTCAGTATTATGTATTCTATATTCTAAATTCTGTGTTCTGCATTCCATGTTCTAACTTCTGTGTTCTGTATTTTCTATTCGATATTCTGTGTTCTGCATTCTTTATTCTTAATTCTATATTCATATTCTGTATTCTATATTCTTAATTCTGTGTTTTGAATTCCATTTTCTAAATTCTGGCTTCTATATTCTCTATTCTATATTGTATAATTTGTGTTTTCATTATATATTCTAAATTCTACATACTTCATTCGGTATTATATATTCTTTATACTGTGTCTTCATTCTATATTGTAACTTCTATATTCAGTATTCTGTATTCTATATTCTAAACTCTGTGTTCTGCATTCCATGTTGAAAATTCTGGGTTCAATATTGTTTATTCAATATTCTATATTCTGTGTTCTACATTCTATAGTTTGAACTCTATATTCAGCTTTCTGTATTGTATATTCTAAATTCTGTGTTCTGCATTCTATATTCTAAATTCTATATTTAGTATTCTGTATTCTATAATCTACATTCTGTGTTCTGCAAACCATGTTCTAAATTCTGGGTTCTGTATTCTTTTTCCATAATCTATATTCTGTGTTCTAAATACTATATTGTGTTTACTATATTCTGCATTCCATATTCTATATTCTATATTCTGAGATCTACATTCTATATTCTAAATTCTATATTCAGTAATCTATATACTATATTCTAAATTCTGTGTCCTGCATTCCATGTTCTAATTACAGGGTCCTATATTCTGTTTTCCATACTTTATATTCTGTGTTCTATATTCTATACTCTGTATTCTATATTCTGCATTCCGCATTCTACATTATATATTCTGTGTTCTACATTCTATATTCCAAATTCTATATTCAGTATTCTGTATTCTACATTCTAAATTCTGTGATCTGCATTCCATGTTCTAAATTCTCTATTCTTTATTCTATATTCTGTGTTCTACACTCTATATTCTAAATTCTATATTCAGTATTCTGTATTCTATATTGTATATTCTGTGTTCTGCATTCCATGTGCTCAATTCTATACTCAGTATTCTGTATTGTATATACTTAATTCTGTGTTCTGCATTCCATTTTCTAAATTCTGTTTTCTGTATTCTTTTTTTCAAATTCTATATTGTGTTTTCTGCATTCTATATTCTGCTTTCCGTATTCTATATTCAATATTCTGTGTTCTACATTATATATTCTAAATTCTATATTCAGTATTCCGTATGCTGTATTCAAAATTCTAAGTTCTGCATTCCATGTTCTAAATTCTGTGTTCTATTATCTATATTCTATATTCTATATTCTGAGTTCTACATTCAATATTCTGTAATCTATATTCTGCATTCCGTATTCTATATTCAATATTCTGTGTTCTACATTCTATATTCTAAATTCTATATTCAGTATACCGTATTCTATATTCTAAATTCTGTGTTCTGCATTCTATATTCAAAATTCTGGGCTCTATAATCTATAATCTATATTCTATATTCTGTGTTTTACATTCTGTATTCTAAATACTCTATTCAGCTTTCTG
Organism: Vicugna pacos; assembly: GCF_048564905.1. Taxonomy (NCBI): domain Eukaryota; kingdom Metazoa; phylum Chordata; class Mammalia; order Artiodactyla; family Camelidae; genus Vicugna; species Vicugna pacos. Next base: position 52,475,061 of record NW_027328741.1, read on the forward strand.
TATTCTATATTATAAGTTCTGTTTTCTACATTCTATTTTCTAAATTCTATATTCAGTGTTATGTAATCTATATTCTAAATTATGTGTTTTGCATTCCATGTTCTAAATTCTGGGTTCTAAATTCTGTTTTCCATATTTTATATTCTGTGTTGTAAATTCTATACTCTGTATCCTATATTCTGCATTCCGTATTCTACATTATATATTCTGTGTTCTACGTTCAATATTCCAAATTCTATATTCAGTATTCTGTTTTCTATATTCTAAATTCATGTTCTGCATTCCATATTCTAAATTCTCTATAATATATACTATATTCTGAGTTCTACTTTGTATATTCTAAATTTTATATACTGCATTCCGTAGTCTATATTCTATATTCTGTGTTCTATATTCTATATTCTAAATTCTATATTCAGTATTATGTATTCTATAATCTAAATCCTGTGTTCTGCATCCATGTTTTAAATTCTGGGTTCTATATTCTCTATTCTATATTCTATATTGTGTGTTTTTCATTCTAGATTCTACATACTATATTTTGAATTCCGTATTCTCAATTATATATTCTGTGTTTTTCCTTCTATATTCCAAATTCTATATTCAGTATTCTGTATACTGTATTCTAAATTCTGTGTTCTGCATTCTATATTCTAAATTTTATATTCAGTATTCTGTATCCTATATTCTAAATTCTGTGTTCTGAATCCCATGTTCTAAATTCTGGGTTCTATATTCTGTTTCCATAATCAATATTCTGTATTTTAAATTGTATATTCTGTATACTATTTTCTGCATTCCGTATTCTATATTCTATATTCTGTGTTCTGTATTTTATATTCTAAATTCTATATTCAGTAATCTGCATACTATATACTATATTCTGTGTTCTGCATTCCATGTTCTAAATTCTCTATACTATATTCTATATTCTGTGATAAACTTTCTATATTCTGAATTTTTATTCAGTACTCTGTATTCAATATTGTATATTCTGTGTTCTGCATTCCATGTTCTCATTTCTATATTCAGTAATCTGTTTTCTATATTCTTAATTCTGTGTTCTGCATTCCATGTTCTAAATTCTGTTTTCTGTATTCTTTTTTCCATATTCTATATTCTGTTTTCTACAGTCAATATTCTGTATTCTATTTCTGCATTCCATATTCTATATTCAATATTCTGTGTTCTACATTCTATATTCTAAATTCTATATTCAGTATTCCGTATGCTATATTCTAAATTCTGTGTTCTGCATTCCATGTTTTTAATTCTGGATTCTATATTCTCTACTCTACATTCTATATTCTGTGTTCTACATTCTATATTCTAAATTCTATATTCAGTATTCTTTATTCTATATTCTAAATTCTGTGTTCTACATTCTATATTCTAAATTGTATATTCAGTATTCAGTATTCTATATTCGAAATTCTGAGTTCTGATTTCCATGTTCCAAAATCTGTCTTAAATATTCTCTAAGCTGTATTTTTTATTCTGTTTTTTACATTCTATATTCTAAATTATATTTTCAGTATTATGTATTCTATATTCTATATTCCGTGTTCTACATTCAATTATTTTTAATTGTTTATTAAGTATTCTGTATACTATATTCTAAATTCTGTGTTATGCATTCCATGTTGTAAATTCTGGGTTCGATATCCTGTTTTCTATATTCTATATTCTGTGTTCTACATTGTATATTCTAAATTCTATATTCAGCTTTCTGTATTCTATATTCTTAATTTTGTGTTCTACATTCTATACTCTAAATTCCATATTAAGTGTTATGTATTCTATAATCGAAATTATCTGTTCTGCATTCCATGTTCTAAATTCTCTATTCTTTATTCTATAATCTATGTTCTTCTATCTATATTCTAAATTCTATATTCAGTATTCTGTATTCTATATTCTAAATTCTGAGTTCTACATTCTATATTCTAAATTGTATATACAGTATTCTGTATTATATATTCTTAATTTTGTTTTCTACATTCTATATCCTAAATTTTATATTCAGTATTATGTATTCTATAATTTATTACTGTGTTCTGCTTTCCATGTTCTAAATTCTGGGTTCTATATTCTATTTTATATATTCTATAATCTGTGTTCTTCATTCTAGATTCTACATTCTAAATTCTACATTCCGTATTCTTGTTCTAATTTCTGTGTTCTGCATTCTATGTTCTAAATTCTATGTTCAGTATACTGTATTATATATTCTAAATTCTGTGTTCTGCATTCCATGTTGTAAATTCTGTTTTCTGCATTCTTTTTTCCATATTCTATATTCTGTTTTCTAAATTTTATATTCTGTATTCTATATTCTGCATTCCGTATTCTATATTCAATATTCTGTGTTCTACATTCTATATTCTGAATTCTATATTCAGTATTCCGTATGCTATACTCTAAATTCTATGCTTTGTATTCCATGTTCTAAATTCTTGGTTCTATATTCTCTTTTCTATTTTCTATATTCTGTGTTCTAGATTCTATATTCTAAATTCTATATTCAGCATTCTGTATTCTATATTCTTAATTTTGAGTTCTACATTCTATATCCTAAATTTTATATTCAGTATTATGTATTCTATAATTTAATTCTGTGTTCTGCTTTCCATGTTCTTTATTCTGGGTCCTATATTCTATATTCTATATTTTCTATTCTGTGTTCTAAATTCTTTATTCTAAACTCTATATTCAGTTATCTGTATTCTATATTCTAAATTCTGTGTTCTGCATTCCATGTTGTAAATTCTATATTCAGTATTCTTTATTCTATATTGTAAATTCTGTGTTCTACATTCTATATTCTAAATTTTATATTCAGTATTCTGTATTCTATATTCTAAATTCTGAGTTCTGTTTCCATGTTCCATAATCTGGCTTCAATATTTTCTGAGGTATATTTTTTATTCTGTTTTATACATTCTATATTCTAAACTATATATTCTGTATTATGTATCCTATATTCTATATTCTGTGTTCTACGTTCAATTTTTTTAATTGTTTATTAAGTATTCTGTATACTATACTCTACATTCTGTGTTCTGCATTCCAAGTTCTAAATTCTCTGTACTCTATTCTATAATCTGTGTTCTATTTCTATATTCTAAATTTTATATTCATTATTCTGTATTCTATATTCTAAATTCTGTGTTCTGCACTCCATGTTCTCAGTTCTATATTCAGTATTCTGTATTCTATAGTCTAAATTCTGTGTTCTGCATTCTTTGTTCTAAATTCTATGTTCAGTATACTGTATTATATATTCTATATTCTGTGTTCTGCATTTCATGTTCTAAATTCTAATTTCTGTATTCTTTTTTCCATATTCTATATTCTGATTTCTAAATACTATATTCTGTATTCTATATTCTGCATTCCGTATTCTATATTCAATATTCTGTGTTCTACATTCTATACTCTGAATTCTATATTCAGTATTCCGTATGCTATATTCTAAATTCTGTGTTTTGCATTCCATGTTCTAAATTCTTGGTTCTATAAACTATATTATATATTCTATATTCTGTGTTCTACATTCTATATTCTAAATACTATATTCAGCTTACTGTATTCTATATTATAAACTCTGTGTTCTACATTCTATATTCTAAATTCTATATTCAGTATTATGTAATCTATATTCTTAATTCTGTGTGCTGCATAGCATGTTCTTAATGCTGGATTCGATACTCTGTATTCTACATTCTGTACTCTGTGTTCTACATTCTATAATCTAAATTCTATATTCAGTATTCTTTATTCTATATTGTAAATTCTGTGTTCTACATTATATATTCTAAATTGTATATTCAGTATTCTGTATTCTATATTCTAAATTCGTAGTTCTGATTTCCATGTTCCAAAATCTGGCTTCAATATTCTCTTAGCTATATTTTTTATTCTGTTTTCTACATTCTATATTCTAAATTATATATTCAGTATTATGTATTTATATTCTATATTCTGTGTTCTACATTCAAATTTTAAATTGTTTATTAAGTATTCTGTATACTGTATTCTAAATTCTGTGTTCTGTAATCCATGTTCTAAATTCTGGGTTCTATATCCTATTTTCTATCTTCTATATTCTGTGTTCTACATTCTATATTCTAAATTCTATTTTCAGCATTCTGTATTCTATATTCTAAATTTTGTGTTCTACATTCTATATTCTAAATTCTATATGTAGTATTATGTATTCTATAATCTAAATTCTGTGTTCTGCTTTCCATGTTCAAAATTCTGTGTTCTCTATTCTCTATTCTATATTCTGTGTTCTACATTCTATATTGTAAAGTCTATATTCAGTATTCTGTATTCTATATTGTAAATTCTGTGTTCTGCATTCCATGTTCTAAACTCTATATTCAGTATTCTGTATTCTATATTGTATATTCTGTGTTCTGCATTCCATGTTCTAAACTCTATATTCAGTATTCTGTAATCTATATTCTAAATTTTGTGTTCTACATTCTATATTCTAAATTTTATATTCAGTATTATGTATTCTATAATCCAAATTCTGAGTTCTGCATTCTATGTTCTAAAGTCTTGTTTCTATAAACTTTATTCTATATTCTATATTCTGTGCTCTGCTTCCTATATTCTAAATACTATAGTCAGCTTTCTGTATTCTATATTGTACTTTCTGTGTTCTACATTCTATATTATAAATTCTATATTCAGTATTATGTAATCTATATTCTTAATTCTGTGTTCTGCATAGCATGTTCTTAATTCTGGATTCTATATTCTGTATTCTATATTCTATATTCTGTGTTCAACATTCTATTTTCTAAATTCTTCATTCAGTATTCTTTATTCTATATTCTAAATTATCTGTTCTAGATTCTATATTCTAAATTTTATATTCAGTACTCTGTATTCTATATTCTAAATTCTGAGTTATGCTTTCCATGTTCCAAAATCTGGGTTCTATATACTCTAAGTTATATTTTTTATTCTGTTTTCTACATTCTATATTCTAAATTATATATTCAGTATTATGTATCCTATATTCTGTATTCTGTGTTCTGCATTTAATTTTTTAATTGTTTATTAAGTATTCTGTATACTATATTCTAAATTCTGTGTTCTGCAATCCAGGTTCTATATTCTGGGTTCTATATTCTCTTTTCTATTTTCTATATTCTGTGTTCTAGGTTCTATATTCTAAATTCTATATTCAGCATTCAGTATTCTATATTCTTAATTTTGTGTTCTACATTCTATATCCTAAATTTTATATTCAGTATAATGTATTCTATAATTTAATTCTGTGTTCTGCTTTCCATGTTCTAATTTCTGGGTCCTGTATTCTATATTCTATATTTTATATTCTGTGTTCTACATTCTTTATTCTAAACTCTATATTCAACATTCTGTATTCTATATACATAATTTTGATTTCTACATTTTATATTCTAAATTCTATATTCAGTATTATGTATTCTATATTCTAAATTCTGTGTTCTGCATTCCATGTTCTAAATTCTGGTTTATACATTCTCTATTCGATATTCTATATTGTGTGTTTTTCATTCTACATTCTACATACTATATTTTGCATTCCGTTTACTATATTCTATATTCTGTGTTTTACATTCTATATTCTAAATTCTATATTCAGTATTCTGTATTCTATATTCTACATTATGTGTTCTGCGTTCCATTTCGAAATTCTGGGTTCTGTATTCTGTTTTCCATATTCAATATACTGTTTTCTAAATTCGATATTCTGTATTCTATATTCTGCATTCCGTATTATGTTCTATATTTTGTGTTCTATATTCTATTCTGTAAATTCTATATTCAGTATTCCATATTCTACATTCTAAATTCTGTGTTCTCCATTCCATGTTCTTAATTCTGGTTTCTATATCCTCTATTCTATATTCTATATCCTGTGTTCTACATTTTATAGTCTAAATCCTATATTCAGCGTTCTGTATTCTTATTCTAAATTCTGTGTTCTGCATTCCATGTTCTAAATTCTGGGTTCTATATTCTGTTTTACATATTTTATATTATGTGTTCTACATTCTATATTAGTATTCTATATTCTGCATTCCGTATTCTACATTATATATTCTGTGTTCTACCTTCTATTTTCTAAATTCTATTTTCTGTATTCTGTATTCTATATTCTAAATTCTGTGTTCTGCGTTCCATGTTCTAAATTCTCTTTTCTATATTCTATATTCTGTGTTCCTCTTTCATATTCTATATTCTGTATTCACTATTTTGTATTCTATACTGTAAATTCTATTCTCTGCATTCCATTTTTAAATTCTGGGTTCTATATTCTCTTTTATATATTCTATAATCTGTGTTCTTCATTCTAGATTCTACATTCTGAATTTTGCATTCCGTATTCTATATTCTAATTTCTGTGTTCTGCATTCTATGTTCTAAATTCTATGTTCAGTATACTGTATAATATATTCTAAATTCTGTGTTCTGCATTCCATGTTCTAAATTCTGGGTTATATATTCTCTATTCAATATTCTATATTGTGTGTTTTTCATTCTACATTCTACATACTATATTTTGCATTCTGTATTCTATATTCTATATTCTGTGTTCTACATTCTATATTCTAAATTCTATATTCAGTATTCTGTATTCTTTATTCTACATTATGTGTTCTGCGTGCCATTTCGAAATTCTGGGTTATGTATTCTGTTTTCCATATTCAATATACTGTTTTCTAAATTCGATATTCTGTATTCCATATTCTGCATTCCTTATTATGTATTCTATTTTTTGTGTTCTATATTCTATACTCTAAATTCTATATTCTGTATTCCATATTCTACATTGTAAATTCTGTGTTCTCCATTCCATGTTCTTAATTCTGGTTTCTATATCCTCTATTCTATATTCTGTATCCTGTGTTCTACATTTTATAGTCTAAATCCTATATTCAGCGTTCTGTATTCTTATTCTAAATTCTGTGTTCTGAATTCCATGTTCTAAATTCTGGGTTCTATATTCTGTTTTACATATTTTATATTATGTGTTCTACATTCTATATTAGTATTCTATATTCTGCATTCCGTATTCTACATTATATATTCTGTGTTCTACCTTCTATTTTCTAAATTCTATTTTCTGTATTCTGTATTCTATATTCTAAATTCTGTGTTCTGCGTTCCATGTTCTAAATTATCTTTTCTATATTCTATATTCTGTGTTCCTCTTTCATATTCTAAAATCTGTATTCACTCTTTTGTATTCTATATTGTAAATTCTATTCTCTGCATTCCATTTCTAAATTCTGGGTTCTATATTCTCTTTTATATATTCAATATTCTGTGTTCTTCATTCTAGATTCTACATTCTAAATTCTGCATTCCGTATTCTATATTCTAATTTCTGTGTTCTGCATTCTATGTTCTAAATTCTATGTTCTTTATACTGTATTATATTTTCTAAATTCTGTGTTCTGCATTCCATGTTCTAAATTCTGTTTTCTGCTTTCTTTTTTCCATATTATATATTCTGTTTTCTAAATTACATATTCTGTATTCTATATTCTGCCTTCCGTAAACTATATTCAATATTCTGTGTTCTTCATTCTATATTCTAAATTCTATATTGAGTATTCCGTATGATATGTTCTAAATTCTGAGTTCTGCATTCCATGTTCAAAATTCTGGGTTCTATAATCTATATTCTATATTCTATATTCTGTGTTCTGCATTCTATATTCTAAATACTAAATACAGCTTTCTGTATTCTATATTATAAATTCTGTGTTCTACATTCTATATTCTATATTCTATATTCCGTATTATGTAATCTATATTCTTAATTCTGTGTTCTGCATAGCATGTTCTTAATGCTGGATTCTATACTCTGTATTCTACATTCTATACTCTGTGTTCTACATTCTATAATCGAAATTCTATATTCAGTATTTTTTATTTTATAATGTTAATTCTGTTTTCTACATTCTATATTCTAAATTGTATATTCAGTATTTTGTATTCTATATTCTAAATTCTTAGTTCTGTTTGCATGTACCAAAATCTGGCTTCAATATGCTCTAAGCTATATTTTTTATTCTGTTTTCAACATTCTATATTCTAAATTATATATTCAGTATTATGTATTTTATATTCTATATTCTGAGTTCTACATTCAATTTTTAAATTGTTTATTAAGTATTCTTATACTATATTCTAAATTCTGTGTTCTGTAATCCATGTTCTAATTTCTGGGTTCTATATCCTCTTTTCTATCTTCTATATTCTGTGTTCTACATTCAATATTCTAAATGCTATATTCAGCATTCTGTATTCTATATTCTAAATTTTGTGTTCTATATTCTATATTCTAAATTCTATATGCAGTATTATGTATTCTATAATCTAAATTCTGTGTTCTGCTTTCCATGTTCAAAATTCTGGGTTCTCTATTCTCTATTCTATATTCTGTGTTCTACATTGTATATTGTAAAGTCTATATTCAGAATTCTGTATTCTATATTTTAAATTCAGTGTTCTGCATTCCATGTTCTAAACTCTATATTCAGTATTCTGTGTTCTATATTCTAAATTCTGTGTTCTGCATTCCATGCTCTAAATTCTATATTCAGCATTCTGAATTCTATATTCTAAATTTTGTGTTCTACATTCTATATTCTAAATTTTATATTCCGTATTATGTATTCTATAATCCAAATTATGAGTTCTGCATTCCATGTTCAAAATTCTTGGTTCTATAAACTTTATTCTATATTCTATATTCTGTGTTCTGCTTTCTATATTCTAAATACTTTAGTCAGCTTTCTGTATTCTATATTGTAATTTCTGTGTTCTATATTCTATATTATAAATTCTATATTCAGTATTATGTAATCTATATTCATAATTCTGTGTTCTGCATGGCATGTTCTTAATTCTGGATTCTATATTCTGTATTCTACATTCTATATTCTAAATTTTATATTCAGTATTCTGTATTCTATATTCTAAATTCTGAGTTGTGTTTTCCATGTTCCAAAATCTGGCTTCTATATTCTCTTAGTTATATTTTTTATTCGGTTTTCTACATTATATATTCTAAATTATATATTCAGTATTATATATCCTATATTCTATATTGTGTGTTCTGCATTCAATTTTTTAATTGTTAATTAAGTATTCTGTATACTATATTCTACATTCTGTGTTCTGCATTCCAAGTTCTAAATTCTCGATTCTCTATTCTATAATCTGTGTTCTATTTCTATATTCTAAATTTTATATTCATTATTCTGTATTCTATATTCTAAATACTGTGTTCTGCACACCACGTTCTCAATTCTATATTCAGTATTCTGTATTCTATAGTCTAAATTCTGTGTTCTGCATTCTATGTTCTAATTTCTATGTTCAGTATACTGTATTATATATTCTAAATTCTGTATTCTGCATTCCATGTTATAAATTCTTATTTCTGTATTCTTTTTTCCGTATTCTTTATTCTGTTTTCTAAATTCTATATTCTGTATTCTATATTCTGCATTCCGTATTCTATATTCAATATTCTGTGTTCTACATTTTTATTCTGAATTCTATATTCAGTATTCCGTATGCTATATTCTAAATTCTGTGTTTTGCATTCCATGTTCTAAATTCTTGGTTCTATAAACTATATTCTATATTCTATATTCTGTGTTCTACATACTATATTCTAAATACTATATTCAGCTTTTTGTATTCTATATTATAAATTCTGTGTTCTACATAATATATTCAGTATTATGTAATGTATATTTTTAACTCTGTGTTCTGCATAGCATGTTCTTGATGCTACATTATATACTCTGTATTCTACATTCTATTCTTTGTGTTCTACATTCTATAATCTAAATTCTATATTCAGTATTCTTTATTCTATAATGTTAATTCTGTGTTCTACATTCTATATTCTAAATTGTATATTCAGTATTCTGTGTTCTATATTCTAAATTCTTAGTTCTGCTTTCCATGTTCCAAAATCTGGCTTCAATATTCTCTAAGCTATATTTTTTTTTCTGTTTTCTACATTCTATATTCTAAATTATATATTCAATATTATGTATTTTATATTCTATATTCTGTGTTCTACATTCAATTTTTAAATTGTTTATTAAGTATTCTGTATACTATATTCTAAATTCTGTGTTCTGCAATCCATGTTCTAAATTCTGGGTTCTATATCCTCTTTTCTATCTTCTATATTCTGTGTTCTACATTCTATATTCTAAACTCTATATTCAGCATTCTGTATTCTATATTCTACATTTTGTGTTCTAAACTCTATATTTTAAATTCTATATTGAGTATTCCGTATGCTATATTCTAAATTCTGGGTTCTATAATCTATATTCTATATTCTATATTCTGTGTTCTACATTCTATATTCTAAATTCTATATTCAGTATTATGAAATCTATATTCTAAATTCTGTGTTCTGCATAGTATGTTCTTAATTCTGGATTCTACATTCTGTATTCTATATTCTATATTCTGTGTTCTACATTCTATATTCTTAATTCTATATTCAGTATTCTTTATTGTATATTCCAAATTCTGTGTTCTACATTCTATATTCTTAATTTTATATTCAGTATTCTCTATTCTATATTTTAAATTCTGAGTTCTGTTTCCATGTTCAAAAATCTGGCTTCAATAATTTCTGAGCTATATTTATTATTCTGTTTTCTACATTGTATATTCTAAACAATATATTCAGTATTATGTATCCTATATACTATATTGTGTGTTCTACATTCAATTTTTTAATTGTTAATTAAGTATTCTGTATACTATATTCTACATTCTGTGTTCTGCATTCCAAGTTCTAAATTCTCTATTCTCTATTCTATAATCTGTGTTCTATTTCTATATTCTAAATTTTATATTCATTATTCTGTATTCTATATTCTAAATACTGTGTTCTGCACTCCATGTTCTCAATTCTATATTCAGTATTCTGTATTCAATAGTCTAAATTCTGTGTTCTGCATTCTATGTTCTAATTTCTATGTTCAGTATACTGTACTATATATTCTAAATTCTGTATTCTGCATTCCATGTTCTAAATTCTGGGTTCTATATTCTCTTTTCTATTTTCTATATTCTGCGTTCTAGATTCTATATTCTAAATTCTATATACAGCATTCTGTATTCTATATTCTTAATTTTGTGTTCTACATTCTATATGCTAAATTTTATATTCAGTATTATCTATTCTATAATTTAATTCTGTGTTCTGCTTTCCATGTTCTAAATTCTGGGTCCTATATTCTATATTCTATATTTTATATTCTGTGTTCTACATTCTTTATTCTAAACTCTATATTCAGTATTCTGTATTCTGTATTGTAAATTCTGTGTTCTGCATTCCATGTTCTAAATGCTATATTCAGTATTCTGTATTTTCTATTCAAATTCTGTGTTCTGCATAGCATGTTTTTAAATCTGGATTCTACATTCTGTATTCTATATTCTATATTATGTGTTCTACATTCTATATTCTAAATTCTATATTCAGTATTCTTTATTCTATATTCCAAATTCTGTGTTCTACATTCTATATTCTAAATTTTATATTCAGTATTCTGTATTCTATATTCTAAATTCTGAGTTCTGTTTCCATGTTCCAAAATCTGGCTTCAATATTTTCTGAGCTATATTTTTTATTCTGTTTTCTACATTCTATATTCTAAACTATATATTCAGTATTATGTATCCTATATTCTATATTGTGTGTTCTACATTCAATTTTTTAATTGTTAATTAAGTATTCTGTATACTATATTCTACATTCTGTGTTCTGCATTCCAAGTTCTAAATTCTCTATTCTCTATTCTATAATCTGTGTTCTATTTCTATATTCTAAATTTTATATTCATTATTCTGCATTCTATATTCTAAATACTGTGTTCTGCACACCACGTTCTCAATTCTATATTCAGTATTCTGTATTCTATAGTCTAAATTCTGTGTTCTGCATTCTATGTTCAAATTTCTATGTTCAGTATACTGTATTATATATTCTAAATTCTGTATTCTGCATTCCATGTTCTAAATTCTAATTTCTGTATTCTTTTTTTCATATTCTATATTCTGTTTTCTAAATTCTATATTCTGTATTCTATATTCTGCATTCCGTATTCTATATTCAATATTCTGTTTTCTACATTTTTATTCTGAATTCTATATTCAGTATTCCGTATGCTATTTTGTAAATTCTGTGTTTTGCATTCCATGTTCTAAATTCTTGGTTCTATAAACTATATTCTATATTCTGTATTCTGTGTTCTACATACTATATTCTAAATACTATATTCAGCGTTTTGTATTCTATATTACAAATTCTGTGTTCTACATTCTATATTCAGTATTATGTAACCTATATTTTTAACTCTGTGTTCTGCATAGCATGTTCTTGATGCTACATTCTATACTCTGTATTCTACATACTATACTTTGTGTTCTACATTCTATAATCTAAATTCTATATTCAGTATTCTTTATTCTATAATGTTAATTCTGTGTTCTACATTCTATATTCTAAATTGTATATTCAGTATTCTGTGTTCTATATTCTAAATTCTTAGTTCTGCTTTCCATGTTCCAAAATCTGGCTTCAATATTCTCTAAGCTATATTTTTTATTCTATTTTCTACATTCTATATTCTAAATTATATATTCAATATTATGTATTTTATATTCTATATTCTGTGTTCTACATTCAATTTTTAAATTGTTTATTAAGTATTCTGTATACTATATTCTAAATTCTGTGTTCTGTAATCCATGTTCTACATTCTGGGTTCTATATCCTCTTTTCTATCTTCTATATTCTGTGTTCTACATTCTATATTCTAAATTCTGTATTCAGCATTCTGTATTCTATATTCTAAATTTTGTGTTATACATTCTATATTCTAAATTCTATATTGAGTATTCCGTATGCTATACTCTAAATTCTGGGTTCTATAATCTATATTCTATATTCTATATTCTGTCTTCTGCATTCTATATTCTAAATATTATATACAGCTTTCTGTATTCTATATTATAAATTCTGTGGTCTACATTCTATATTCTAAATTCTATATTCAGTATTATGTAATCTATATTCTAAATTCTGTGTTCTGCATAGCATGTTCTTAAATCTGGATTCTACATTCTGTATTTTATATTCTATATTCTGTGTTCTACATTCTATATTCTTAATTCTATATTCAGTATTCTTTATTGTATATTCCAAATTCTGTGTTCTACATTCTATATTCTAAATTTTATATTCAGTATTCCCTATTCTATATTTTAAATTCTGAGTTCTGTTTCCATGTCCCAAAATCTGGCTTCAATAATTTCTGAGCTATATTTTTTATTCTGTATTCTACATTCTATATTCTAAACTATATATTCAGTATTATGTATCCTATATTCTATATTCTGTGTTCTATATTCAATTTTTTTAATTGTTTATTAAGTATTCAGTATACTATATTATACATTCTGTGTTCTGCATTCCAAGTTCTAAATTTTCTATACTCTATTCTATAATATGTGTTCAATTTCTGTATTCTAAATTTTATATTCATTATTCTGTATTCTTTATTCTAAATACTGTGTTCTGCACTCCATGTTCCCAATTCTATATTCAGTATTCTGTATTCAATAGTCTAAATTCTGTGTTCTGCATTCTATGTTCTAAATTCTATGTTCAGTATACTGTACTATATATTCTAAATTCTGTATTCTGCATTCCATGTTCTAAATTCTAATTTGTGTATTCTTTTTTCCATATTCTATATTCTGTTTTCTAAATTCTATATTCAGTATTCTATATTCTGCATTCCGTATTCTATATTCAATATTCTGTGTTCTACATTCTATATTCTGAATTCTATATTCATTATTCCGTATGCTATATTCTAAATTCTGTGTTTTGCATTCCATGTTCTAAATTCTTGGTTCTATAACTATATTCTATATTTTATATTCTGTGTTCTACATTCTATATTCTAAATACTATATACAGCTCTCTGTATTCTATATTCTATATTCTGTGTTCTACATTCTTTTTTCTAAATTCTATATTCAGTATTCTTTATTTTATATTCCAAATTCTGTGTTCTACATTCTATATTCTAAATTTTATATTCAGTATTCTGTATTCTATATTCTAAATTCTGAGTTCTGTTTCCATGTTCCAAAATCTGGCTTCAATATTTTCTAAGCCATATTTTTTATTCTGTTTTCTACATTCTATATTCTAAACTATATATTCAGTATTATGTATCCTATATTCTATATTCTGTGTTCTACATTCAATTTTTTTAATTGTTTATTAAGTATTCTGTATACTATATTGTACATTCTGTGTTCTGCATCCCAAGTTCTAAATTCTCTATACTCTATTCTATAATCTGTGTTCTATTTCTATATTCTAAATTTTATATTCATTATTCTGTATTCTATATTCTAAATGCTGTGTTCTGCACTCCATGTTCTCAATTCTATATTCAGTATTATGTATTCTATAGTCTAAGTTCTGTGTTCTGCATTCTATTTTCTCAGTTCTATGATCAGTATACTGTATTATATATTCTAAATTCTGTATTCTGCATTCCATGTTCTAAATTCTAGTTTCTGTATTCCTTTTTCCATATTCTATATTCTGTTTCCTAATTTCTATATTCTGTATTCTATATTCTGCATTCCGTATTCTATATTCAATATTCTGTGTTCTTCATTCTATATTCTGAATTCTATATTCAGTATTCCGTATGCTATATTCTAAATTCTGTGTTTTGCATTCCATGTTCTAAATTCTTGGTTTTATAATCTATATTCTATATTCTGTTTCTACATTCTATATTCTAAATACTATATTCAGCTTACTGTATTCTATATTATAAATTCTGTGTTCTACATTCTGTATTCTAAATCCTATATTCGGTATTATGTAATCTATATTCTTAATTCTGTGTTCTGCATTGCATGTTCTTAATGCTGGATTCTATACTCTGTATTCTTCATTCTATACTCTGTGTTCTACATTCTATATTCTAAATTCAATATTCAGTATTCTTTATTCTATATTGTAAATTCTGTGTTCTACATTCTATATTCTAAATTGTATATTCAGTATTCTCTATTCTATATTCTAAATTCTTAGTTATGCTTTCCATGTTCCAAAATCTGGCTTCAATATTCTCTATGCTATATTTTTTATTCTGTTTTCTACATTCTATATTCTAAATTATATACTCAGTATTATGTATTTTATATTCTATATTCTGTGTTCTACATTAAATTTTTAAATTGTTTATTAAGTATTCTGTATACTATATTCTAAATTCTGTGTTCTGTAATCCATGTTCTAAATTCTGGGTTCTATATCCTCTTTTCTATCTTCTATATTCTGTGTTCTACATTCTATATTCTAAATTCTATATTCAGCATTCTGTATTCTATATTCAAAATTTTGTGTTCTACATTCTATATTCAAAAATCTATATGCAGTATTATGTATTCTATTATCTAAATTCTGTTTTCTGCTTTCCATGTTCAAAATTCTGGGTTTTCTCTTCTCTATTCTATATTCTGTGTTCTACATTGTATATTGTAATGTCTATATTCAGTATTCTGTATTCTATATTGTAAATTCTGTGTTCTGCATTCCATGTTCTAAATTCTTGGTTCTATAAACTTTATTCTATATTCTATATTCTGTGTTCTGCTTTCTATATTCTAAATACTATTGTCAGCTTTCTGTATTCTATATTGTAATTTCTGTGTTCTACATTCTATATTATAAATTCTATATTCAGTATTATGTAATCTATATTCTTAATTCTGTGTTCTGCATAGCATGTTCTTAATTCTGGATTGTATATTCTGTATTCTACATTCTATACTCTGTGTTCAACATTCTATTTTCTAAATTCTTCATTCAGTATTCTTTATTCTATATTCTAAATTCTGAGTTCTGCTTTCCATGTTCCAAAATCTGGCTTCTATATTCTCTAAGATATATTTTTTATTCTGATTTCTACATTCTATATTCTAAATTATATATTCAGTATTATTTATCCTATATTCTGTATTCTGTGTTCTGCATTTAATTTTTTAATTGTTTATTAAGTATTCTGTATACTATATTCTTAATTCTGTGCTCTGCAATCCATGTTCTAAATTCTGGGTTCTATATTCTCTTTTCTATTTTCTATATTCTGCGTTCTAGATTCTATATTCTAAATTCTATATACAGCATTCTGTATTCTATATTCTTAATTTTGTTTTCTACATTCTATATCCTAAATTTTATATTCAGTATTATGTATTCTATAATTTAATTCTGTGTTCTGATTTCCATGTTCTAAATTCTGGGTCCTATATTCTATATTCTATATTTTATATTCTGTGTTCTACATTCTTTATTCTAAACTCTATATTCAGTATTCTGTATTCTGTATTGTAAATTCTGTGTTCTGCATTTAATTTTCTAAACTCTATATTCAGTATTCTGTATTCTATATTCTAAATTCTGTGTTCTGCATTCCATGCTCTAAATTCTATATTCAGCATTCTGTATTCTATATTCTAAATTTTGTGTTCTACATACTTTATTCTAAATTTTATATTCAGTATTATGTATTCTATAATCCAAATTCTGAGTTCTGCATTCCATGTTCTAAATTCTTGGTTCTATAAACTTTATTCTATATTCTCTATTCTGTGTTCTGCTTTCTATATTCTAAATACTGTAGTCAGCTTTCTGTGTTCTATATTGTAAATTCTGTGTTCTGCATTGCATGTTCTTAATTCTGGGTTCTGTATTCTGTTTTCCATAATCTATTTTCTGCTTTCTATATTTTATATATTTTTTCTATATTCTGAATTCCGTTTTCTATATTCTATATACTGTGTTCTACATTCTTATTCTTAATTTTATATTAAGAATTCTGTATTCTATATTCTATATTCTGTGTTCAGCATTCCATGTTCCAAAATCTGTGTTCTATATACTCTATTCTATATTCTATATTTTGTGTTATTCATTTTTACTCTGAATTCTATATTCTGCATTCCGTATTCTATGTTCTATTTTCTGTGTTCTACATTATATATTCTAATTTCTATATTCAGTATTCTGTTTCCTATATTCTAAATTCTGTGTTCTTCATTCCATGTTCTAAAATTGGTTCTATATTCTGTTTTCTATATTCTATATTCTGTGTGTTACATTCTATTTTCTAAAGTCTATATTCAGTATTCTGTATTCTGTATTCTCAATTCTGGCTTCTGCATTTCATATTCTAAATTCTGTTTTCTATTTTCTCTATTCTATATTTTATATTCTGTGTCCTACATATTATATTCAAATTTCTCTATTCAGTATTTTGTATTCTATATTCTAAATTCTGTGTGCTGCATTCCATGTTCTAATTTCTGGGTTCTATATTCTCTCTTCTATATTCTATATTCTGTATTTTACATTCTATATTCTAAATTCTATATTCAGTGTTCTGTGTTCTATATACTAAATTCTGTGTTCTACATTCTATATTCTAAATTCTAGTTTAAGTATTCTGTTTGCTATAGTCTAAATTCTGTGTTCTGTATCCCATGTTCTAATTACTTGGTTCTATATTATGTCTTCTATTTTCTATATACTGTGTTCTTCTTTCTATAAACTAAATTCTATATTCAACATTCTGTATTCTATATTCTAAATTCTGTGTTCTACATTATTTATCCCACTTCTACATTCAGTAATCTGTATTCTATATTCTATATTCTGTGTTCTGCATTCCAAGATCTATATTCTGTGTTCTCTATTCTGTATTCTAAATTCTATATTCTGTGTTCTACATTGTATATTATAAATTCTATATTCAGTATTCTGTATTCTATATTCTAAATTCTGTGTTCTAAATTATTTATTCTAAATTCTATATTCAGTATTCTGTGTACTATATTTTAAATTCTGTTTTCTGCATTCCATGTTCTATATTCCATATTCAGTATTCTGTATTCTATATTCTAAATTCTGTTTCCCGCATTCTATGTTCTAATTTCTATATTCAGTGCTCTGTATTCTATATTGTTAATTCTGTGTTCCACATTCCATGTTCTAAATTCTGGGTTCTGTGTTCTTTTTTCCATATTCTATATTCTGTGTTCTACATTCTATATTCTGAATTCCATATTCAGTGTTCTGTATTCTATATTCTAAATTCTAAGTTCTGATTCCATGTACTAAATTCTGGGTTCCACATCCTCTAATCTATATTCTATATTTTGTGTTCTTCATCCTATATTCTACATAATATATTCTGCATTCCGTATTGTATATGCTTTATAATGTGTTCAACATTCTATGTTCTAAATACAATATTCAGTATACTGTATCCAATATTCTAAATTCTGTGTTCTACATTCCATGTTTTAAATTCTGGGTTCGGTATTCTGTTTTCCATATTTTATATTCTGTGTTCTATATTCTTTATTGTGTATTCTATATTCTACATTCCGTATTCTATATTCTTTATACTGTGTTCTACATTCTATATTCTAAATTCCATATTCAGTATTCTGTGTTCTATATTGTAATTTTTGTGTTCTGCATACCATGTTCTAAATTCTGGGTTCAATATTCTTTATACTATATTCTATATTCTGATTCCTACCTTCTATATACTAAATTCTATATTCTGTATTCCGTTTTCTATATTCTATATTCTGTGTTCCACATTCTATATTCTAATTAATTTATTCAGTATTCCTTATTCTATATTCTATATTCTGTGTCCTACAATCCATATTCTAAATTCTATATGCAGTATTCTGTATACTGTATTGTGAATACTGTGTTCTGCATTCCATGTTCTAAATTCTGGGATCTGTATTATGTTTTCCCTATTCTAAATTCTGAGTTCTATATTCAATATTCTGCATTCTATATTCTACATTCCGTATTCTATATTGTCTATTCTGTGTTCTACGTTCCATAATCTAAATTCTTTATTCAGTATTCTATATTCTATATTCTGTGTTCTACATTCTATATTCAAAATTCTATATGCAGTATTATGTATTCTATAATCTAAATTCTGTGTTCTGCTTTCCATGTTCTAAATTCTGGGTTCTATAATCTATATTTTATATTCTATATTCTGTGTTCTGCATTCTATATTCTAAATACTGTATACAGCTTTCTGTATTCTATATTATAAATTGTGTGTTCTACATTCTATATTCTAAATTCTATATTCAGTATTATGAAATCTATATTCTAAATTCTGTGTTCTGCATAGCATGTTTTTAAATCTGGATTCTACATTCTGTATTCTATATTCTATATTCTGTGTTCTACATTCTATATTCTAAATTCTATATTCAGTCATCTGTATACTATATTCTAAATTCTGTGTTCTGCATACCATGTTCTAAATTCTCTATTCTATATTCTATATTCTGTGATAAACTTTCTTTATTCTGAATTTTTATTCAGTACTCTGTATTCTATATTGTATATTCTGTGTTCTGCATTCCATGTTCTCAATTCTATATTCAGTAATCTGTATTCTATATTCTTAATTCTGTGTTCTGCATTCCATGTTCTAAATTCTGTTTTCTGTATTCTTTTTTCCATATTCTACATTCTGTTTTCTACATTCAATATTCTGTATTCTATTTCTGCATTCCGCATTCTATATTCAATATTCTGTGTTCTACATTCTAGATTCTAAATTCTATTTTCAGTATTCTTTATTCTATATTCTAAATTCTGTGTTCTGCATTCTATATTCTTAATTGTATATTCAGTATTCAGTATTCTATATTCGAAATTCTGAGTTCTGATTTCCATGTTCCAAAATCTGGCTTAAATATTCTCTTAGCTGTATTTTTTATTCTGTTGTTTACATTCTAAATTCTAAATTATATTTTCAGTATTATGTATTCTATATTCTATATTCCATGTTGTAAATTCAGTTATTTTTAATTGTTTATTAAGTATTCTGTATACTATATTCTGAATTCCGTGTTATGCATTCCATGTTGTAAATTCTGGGTTCTATATCCTCTTTTCTATATTCTATATTCTGTGTTCTACATTGTATATTCTAAATTCTATATTCAGCATTGTTTATTCAATATTCTAAATTTTGTGTTCTACATTCTATACTCTAAATTCTATATTGAGTAATATGTATTTTATATTCTATATTCTGTGCTCTACATTCAATTTTTAATTGTTTATTAAGTATTCTGTATACTATATTCTTAATTCTGTGTTCTGCAATCCATGTTCTAAATTCTGGGTTCTATATTCTCTTTTCTATTTTCTATTTTCTGTGTTCTAGATTCTATATTCTAAATTCTATATTCAGCATTCTGTATTCTATACTCTTAATTTTGTGTTCTACATACTATATCCTAAATTTTATATTCAGTATTATGTATTCTATAATTTAATTCTGTGTTCTGCTTTCCATGTTCTAAATTCTGTGTCCTATATTCTTTATTCAATATTTTATATTCTGTGTTCTACATTCTTTATTCTAAACTCTATATTCAGTATTCTGTATTCTATATTCTAAATTCTGTGTTCTGCATTCCATGTTCTAAATTCTGTATTCAGTATTCTGTATTCTATATTCTAAATTCTGTGTTCTACATTCCATGTTATAAATTCTATATTCAGCATTCTGTATTCTATATTCATAATTTAGTTTTCTACATTTTATATTCTAAATTCTATATTCAGTATTATGTATTCTATATTCTAAATTCTGTGTTCTGCATTCCATGTTCTAAATTCTGGGTTATACATTCTCTATTCAATATTCTATATTGTGTGTTTTTCATTCTACATTCTACATACTATATTTTGCATTCCGTATACTATATTCTATATTCTGTGTTCTACATTCTATATTCTAAATTCTATATTCAGTATTCTGTATTCTATATTCTACATTATGTGTTCTGCGTTCCATTTCGAAATTCTGGGTTCTGTATTCTGTTTTCCATATTCAATATACTGTTTTCTAAATTCGATATTCTGTATTCTATATTATGCATTCCTTATTATGTATTCTATATTTTGTGTTCTATATTCTATACTCTAAATTCTATATTCAGTATTCCATATTCTACATTCTAAATTCTGTGTTCTCCATTCCATGTTCTAAATTCTGGTTTCTATATCCTCTATTCTATATTCTATATCCTGTGTTCTACATTTTATAGTCTTAATCCTATATTCAGCGTTCTGTATTCTTATTCTAAATTCTGTGTTCTGCATTCCATGTTCTAAATTCTGGGTTCTATATTCTGTTTTACATATTTTATATTATGTGTTCTACATTCTATATTAGTATTCTATATTCTGCATTCCGTATTCTACATTATATATTCTGTGTTCTACCTTCTATTTTCTAAATTCTATTTTCTGTATTCTGTATTCTATATTCTAAATTCTGTGTTCTGCGTTCCATGTTCTAAATTCTCTTTTCTATATTCTATATTCTGTGTTCCTCTTTGATATTCTAAATTCTGTATTCACTATTTTTTATTCTATATTGTAAATTCTATTCTCTGCATTCCATTTCTAAATTCTGGGTTCTATATTCTCTTTTATATATTCTATATTCTGTGTTCTTCATTCTAGATTCTACATTCTAAATTCTGCATTCCGTATTCTATATTCTAATTTCTGTGTTCTGCATTCTATGTTCTAAATTTTATGTTCAGTATACTGTATTATATATTCTAAATTCTGTGTTCTGCATTCCATGTTCTAAATTCTGTTTTCTGCATTCTTTTTTCCATATTCTATATTCTGTTTTCTAAATTATATATTCTGTATTCTATATTCTGCATTCCGTAATCTATATTCAATATTCTGTGTTCTACATTCTATATTCTAAATTCTATATTGAGTATTCCGTATGCTATATTCTAAATTCTGAGTTCTGCATTCCATGTTCTAAATTCTGGGTTCTATAATCTATATTCTATATTCTAAATTCTGTGTTCTGCATAGCTTTTTTTTAAATCTGGATTCTACATTGTGTATTCTATATTCTATATTCTGTGTTCTACATTCTATATTCTAAATTCTATATTCAGTATTCTTTATTCTAAATTCCAAATTCTGTGTTCTATGTTCTATATTCTAAATTTTCTATACAGTATTCTGTATTCTATATTCTAAATTCTGTGTTCTGTTTCCATGTTCCAAAATCTAGCTTCAATATTTTCTGAGCTATATTTTTATTCTCTTTTCTACATTCTATATTCTAAACTATATATTCAGTATTATGTATCCTATATTCTATATTGTGTGTTCTACATTCAATTTTTTAATTGTTAATTAAGTATTCTTTATACTATATTCTACATTCTGTGTTCTGCATTCCAAGTTCTAAATTCTCTATTCTCTCTATTCTATAATCTGTGTTCTCTTTCTATATTCTAAATTTTATATTCATTATTCTGTATTCTATATTCTAAATACTGTGTTCTGCACTCCACGTTCTCAATTCTATATTCAGTATTCTGTATTCTATAGTCTAAATTCAGTGTTCTGCATTCTATGTTCTAATTTCTATGTTCAGTATACTGTATTATATATTCTAAATTCTGTATTCTGCATTCCATGTTCTAAATTCTAATTTCTGTATTCTTTTTTCCATATTCTATATTCTGTTTTCTAAATTCTATATTCTGTATTCTATATTCTGCATTCCGTATTCTATATTCAATATTCTGTGTTCTTCATTTTTATTCTGAATTCTATATTCAGTATTCCATATGCTATATTCTAAATTCTGTGTTTCGCATTCCATGTTCTAAATTCTTGGTTCTATAAACTATATTCTATATTCTATATTCTGTGTTCTACATTCTATATTCTAAATACTATATTCAGCTTTCTGTATTCTATATTATAAATTCTGTGTTCTACATTCTATATTCAGTATTATGTAATCTATATTTTTAACTCTGTGTTCTGCATAGCATGTTCTTGATGCTATATTCTATACTCTGTATTCTACATTCTATACTTTGTGTTCTACATTCTATAATCTAAATTCTATATTCAGTATTCTTTATTCTATAATGTTAATTCTGTGTTCTACATTCTATATTCTAAATTGTATATTCAGTATTCTGTGTTCTATATTCTAAATTCTTAGTTCTGCTTTCCGTGTTCCAAAATCTGGCTTCAATATTCTCTAAGCTATATTTTTTATTCTGTTTTCTACATTATATATTCTAAATTATATATTCAATATTATGTATTTTATATTCTATATTCTGTGTTCTACATTCAATTTTTAAATTGCTTATTAAGTATTCTGTATACTATGTTCTAAATTCTGTGTTCTGTAATCCATGTTCTAAATTCTGGGTTCTATATCCTCTTTTCTATCTTCTATATTCTGTGTTGTACATTCTATATTCTAAATTCTATATTCAGCATTCTGTATTCTATATTCTAAATTTGGTGTTCTACATTCTATATTCTAAATTCTTTATTGAGTGTTCCGTATGCTATATTCTAAATTCTGGGTTCTATAATCTATATTCTATATTCTATATTCTGTCTTCTGCATTCTATATTCTAAATACTATATACAGCTTTCTGTATTCTATATTATAAATTCTGTGGTCTACATTCTATATTCTAAATTCTATATTCAGTATTATGATATCTATATTCTAAATTCTGTGTTCTGCATAGCATGTTCTTAAATCTGGATTCTACATTCTGTATTCTATAATCTATATTCTGTGTTCTACATTCTATATTCTTAATTCTATATTCAGTATTCTTTATTGTATATTCCAAATTCTGTGTTCTACATTCTATATTCTAAATTTTATATTCAGTATTCTCTATTCTATATTTTAAATTCTGAGTTCTGTTTCCATGTTCCAAAATCTGGCTTCAATAATTTCTGAGCTATATTTTTTATTCTGTTTTCTACATTCTATATTCTAAACTATATATTCAGTATTATGTATCCTATATTCTATATTCTGTGTTCTACATTCAATTTTTTTAATTGTTTATTAAGTATTCAGTGTACTATATTATACATTCTGTGTTATGCATTCCAAGTTCTAAATTCTCTATACTCTATTCAATAATCTGTGTTCTATTTCTATATTCTAAATTTTATATTCATTATTCTGTATTCTATATTCTAAATACTGTGTTCTGCACTCCATGTTCTCAATTCTATATTCAGTATTATGTATTCTATAGTCTAAGTTCTGTGTTCTGCATTCTATTTTCTAAGTTCTATGATCAGTATACTGTATTATATATTCTAAATTCTGTATTCTGCATTCCATGTTCTAAATTCTAATTTCTGTATTCTTTTTTCCATATTCTATATTCTGTTTTCTAAATTCTATATTCTGTATTTTATATTCTGCATTCCGTAATCTATATTCAATATTCTGTGTTCTACATTCTATATTCTGAATTCTATATTCAGTATTCCGTATGCTATATTCTAAATTCTGTGTTTTGCATTCCATGTTCTAAATTCTTGGTTTTATAATCTATATTCTATATTCTCTTTCTACATTCTATATTCTAAATACTATATTCAGCTTACTGTATTCTATATTATAAATTCTGTGTTCTACATTCTATATTCTGAATTCTATATTCAGTATTCCGTATGCTATATTCTAAATTCTGTGTTTTGCATTCCATGTTCTAAATTATTGGTTTTATAATCTATATTCTATATTCTCTTTCTACATTCTATATTCTAAATACTATATTCAGCTTACTGTATTCTATATTATAAATTCTGTGTTCTACATTCTATATTCTAAATTCTATATTCGGTATTATATAATCTATATTCTTAATTCTGTGTTCTGCATTGCATGTTCTTAATGCTGGATTCTATACTCTGTATTCTACATTCTATACTCTGTGTTCTGCATTCTATATTCTAAATTCAATATTCAGTATTCTTTATTCTATATTGTAAATTCTGTGTTCTACATTTTATATTCTAAATTGTATATTCAGTATTCTCTTTTCTAAATTCTAAATTCTTAGTTCTACTTTCCATGTTCCAAAATCTGGCTTCAATATTCTCTAAGCTATATTTTTTGTTCTGTTTTCTACAGTCTATATTATAAATTATATATTCAGTATTATGTATTTTATATTCTATATTCTGTGTTCTACATTCAATTTTTAAATTGTTTATTAAGTATTCTGTATACTATATTCTAAATTCTGTGTTCTGTAATCCATGTTCTAAATTCTGGGTTCTATATCCTCTTTTCTATCTTCTATATTCTGTGTTCTACATTCTATATTCTAAATACTGTATACAGCTTTCTGTATTCTATATTATAAATTGTGTGTTCTACATTCTATATTCTAAATTCTATATTCAGTATTATGAAATCTATATTCTAAATTCTGTGTTCTGCATAGCATGTTTTTAAATCTGGATTCTACATTCTGTATTCTATATTCTATATTCTGTGTTCTACATTCTATATTCTAAATTCTATATTCAGTAATCTGTATACTATATTCTAAATTCTGTGTTCTGCATTCCATGTTCTAAATTCTCTATTCTATATTCTATATTCTGTGATAAACTTTCTGTATTCTGAATTTTTATTCAGTACTCTGTATTCTATATTGTATATTCTGTGTTCTGCATTCCATGTTCTCAATTCTATATTCAGTAATCTGTATTCTATATTCTTAATTCTGTGTTCTGCATTCCATGTTCTAAATTCTGTTTTCTGTATTCTTTTTTCCATATTCTACATTCTGTTTTCTACATTCAATATTCTGTACTCTATTTCTGCATTCCGCATTCTATATTCAATATTCTGTGTTCTACATTCTAGATTCTAAATTCTATATTCAGTATTCTTTATTCTATATTCTAAATTCTGTGTTCTTCATTCTATATTCTAAATTGTATATTCAGTATTCAGTATTCTATATTCGAAATTCTGAGTTCTGATTTCCATGTTCCAAAATCTGGCTTAAATATTCTCTTAGCTGTATTTTTTATTCTTTTGTTTACATTCTATATTCTAAATTATATTTTCAGTATTATGTATTCTATATTCTATATTCCGTGTTCTAAATTCAATTATTTTTAATTGTTTATTAAGTATTCTGTATACTATATTCTGAATTCCGTGTTATGCATTCCATGTTGTAAATTCTGGGTTCTATATCCTCTTTTCTATATTCTATATTCTGTGTTCTACATAGTATATTCTAAATTCTATATTCAGCATTCTGTATTCTATATTCTAAATTTTGTGTTCTACATTCTATACTCTAAATTCTATATTGAGTAATATGTATTTTATATTCTATATTCTGTGCTCTACATTCAATTTTTAATTGTTTATTAAGTATTCTGTATACTATATTCTAAATTCTGTGTTCTGCAATCCATGTTCTAAATTCTGGGTTCTATATTCTCTTTTCTATTTTCTATTTTCTGTGTTCTAGATTCTATATTCTAAATTCTATATTCAGCATTCTGTATTCTATATTCTTAATTTTGTGTTCTACATTCTATATCCTAAATTTTATATTCAGTATTATGTATTCTATAATTTAATTCTGTGTTCTGCTTTCCATGTTCTAAATTCTGTGTCCTATATTCTATATTCAATATTTTATATTCTGTGTTCTACATTCTTTATTCTAAACTCTATATTCAGTATTCTGTATTCTATATTCTAAATTCTGTGTTCTGCATTCCATGTTCTAAATTCTATATTCAGTATTCTGTATTCTATATTCTAAATTCTGTGTTCTACATTCCATGTTATAAATTCTATATTCAGCATTCTGTATTCTATATTCATAATTTAGTTTTCTACATTTTATATTCTAAATTCTATATTCAGTATTATGTATTCTATATTCTAAATTCTGTGTTCTGCATTCCATGTTCTAAATTCTGTTTTATACATTCTCTATTCAATATTCTTTATTGTGTGTTTTTCATTCTACATTCTACATACTATATTTTGCATTCCGTATACTATATTCTATATTCTGTGTTCTACATTCTATATTCTAAATTCTATATTCAGTATTCTGTATTCTATATTCTACATTATGTGTTCTGCATTCCATTTCGAAATTCTGGGTTCTGTATTCTGTTTTCCATATTCAATGTACTGTTTTCTAAATTCGATATTCTGTATTCTTTATTCTGCATTCCTTACTATGTATTCTATATTTTGTGTTCTATATTCTATACTCTAAATTCTATATTCAGTATTCCATATTCTACATTCTAAATTCTGTGTTCTCCATTCCATGTTCTTAATTCTGGTTTCTATATCCTCTATTCTATATTCTATATCCTGTGTTCTACATTTTATAGTCTAAATCCTATATTCAGCGTTCTGTATTCTTATTCTAAATTCTGTGTTCTGCATTCCATGTTCTAAATTCTGGGTTCTATATTCTGTTTTACATATTTTATATTATGTGTTCTACATTCTATATTAGTATTCTATATTCTGCATTCCGTATTCTACATTATATATTCTGTGTTCTACCTTCTATTTTCTAAGTTCTATTTTCTGTATTCTGTATTCTATATTCTAAATTCTGTGTTCTGCGTTCCATGTTCTAAATTCTCTTTTCTATATTCTATATTCTGTGTTTCTCTTTCATATTCTAAATTCTGTATTCACTATTTTTTATTCTATATTGTAAATTCTATTCTCTGCATTCCATTTCTAAATTCTGGGTTCTATATTCTCTTTTATATATTCTATATTCTGTGTTCTTCATTCTAGATTCTACATTCTAAATTCTGCATTCCGTATTCTATATTCTAATTTCTGTGTTCTGCATTCTATGTTCTAAATTCTATGTTCAGTATACTGTATTATATATTCTAAATTCTGTGTTCTGCATTCCATGTTCTAAATTCTGTTTTCTGCATTCTTTTTTCCATATTCTATATTCTGTTTTCTAAATTATATATTCTGTATTCTATATTCTGCATTCCTTAATCTATATTCATTATTCTGTGTTCTACATTCTATATTCTAAATTCTATATTGAGTATTCCGTATGCTATATTCTAAATTCTGAGTTCTGCATTCCATGTTCTAAATTCTGGGTTCTATAATCTATATTCTATATTCTAAATTCTGTGTTCTGCATAGCTTTTTTTTAAATCTGGATTCTACATTGTGTATTCTATATTCTATATTCTGTGTTCTACATTCTATATTCTAAATTCTATATTCAGTATTCTTTATTCTATATTCCAAATTCTGTGTTCTACATTCTATATTCTAAATTTTATATTCAGTATTCTGTATTCTATATTCTAAATTCTGAGTTCTGTTTCCATGTTCCAAAATCTGGCTTCAATATTTTCTGAGCTATATTTTTATTCTGTTTTCTACATTCTGTATTCTAAATCCTATATTCGGTATTATGTAATCTATATTCTTAATTCTGTGTTCTGCATTGCATGTTCTTAATGCTGGATTCTATACTCTGTATTCTACATTCTATATTCTGTGTTCTACATTCTATATTCTAAATTCAATATTCAGTATTCTTTATTCTATATTGTAAATTCTGTGTTCTACATTCTATATTCTAAATTGTATATTCAGTATTCTCTATTCTATATTCTAAATTCTTAGTTCTGCTTTCCATGTTCCAAAATCTGGCTTCAATATTCTCTAAGCTGTATTTTTTGTTCTGTTTTCTACAGTCTATATTATAAATAATATATTCAGTATTATGTATTTTATATTCTATATTCTGTGTTCTACATTCAATTTTTAAATTGTTTATTAAGTATTCTGTATACTATATTCTAAATTCTGTGTTCTGTAATCCATGTTCTAAATTCTGGGTTCTATATCCTCTTTTCTATCTTCTATATTCTGTGTTCTACATTCTATATTCTAAATTCTATATTCAGCATTCTGTATTCTATATTCAAAATTTTGTGTTCTACATTCTATATTCAAAAATCTATATGCAGTATTATGTATTCTATTATCTAAATTCTGTGTTCTGCTCTCCATGTTCAAAATTCTGAGTTCTCTATTCTCTATTCTATATTCTGTGTCCTACATTGTATATTGTAATGTCTATATTCAGTATTCTGTATTCTATATTGTAAATTCTGTGTTCTGCATTCCATGTTCTAAATTCTTGGTTCTATAAACTTTAGTCTATATTCTATATTCTGTGTTCTACATTCTATATTCTATATTCCATATTCAGTATCCTGTATTGCATATTCTAAATTCTGGATTCTGATTCCATGTACTAAATTCTGGGTTCTACATTCTATATTCTGTATTCTGTGTTCTACATTCTTTATTCTAAATTCTATATTCATTTTTCTGTATTCCATCCTCTTAATTCTGTGTTCTACATTCTTTATTCAAAATCCTTTATTCAGTATTTTGTATTCTATATTCTAAATTCTGTGTTCTACATTCTATACTCTAAATTCTACATTCAGTATTCTGTATTCTATATTCTAAATTCTGTGTTCTGCATTCCATGTTCTAAATTCTGTGTTCTATATTCTTTATTCTATATTCTATATTTTGTGTTCTTCATTCTATATTCTCCAATCTTTATTCTGTATTAGGTATTCTATATTCTATATTCTGGGTTATACATTCTTTATCCTAAATTCTATTTTCAGTATTCTCTATTCTATATTGTAAATTCTGTGTTCTGCATTCTATATTCTAAATAATATAAACAGTTTTCTGTATTCTATATTATAAATTCTGTGTTCTACATTCTATATTCTAAATTCTATATTCAGTATTTTGAAATCTATATTCTAAATTCTGTGTTCTGCATACCATGTTCTTAAATCTGGATTCTATATTCTGTATTCTATATTCTATATTCTGTGTTCTACATTCTATATTCTAAATTCTATATTCAGTATTCTTTATTCTATATTCAAAATACTGTGTTCTACATTCTATATTCTAAATTGTATATTCAGTATTCTGTATTCTATATTTTAAATTCTGAGTTCTGCTTTCCATATTCCAAAATCTGGCTTCAATATTCTCTAAGTTATATTTTTTATTCTGTTTTCTACAGTCTATATTATAAATTATATATTCAGTGTTATGTATCCTATATTCTATATTCTGTGTTCTACATTCAATTTTAAATTGTTAATTAATTATTCTGTATTCTATATTCTAAATTCTCTGTTCTGCATTCCATGTTCTAAATTCTGGGTTCTATATCCTATTTTCTATTTTCTACTTTCTGTGTTCTTCATTCTATATTCTAAATTCTATATTCAGCATTCTGTATTCTTTATTCCTAATTTTGTGTTTTCCATTCTATAGTGTAAAGTCTATATTCAATATTCTGTATTATATATTCTTAATTCTGTGTTCTGCATTCCATGTTCTAAACTCTATATTCAGTATTCTGTATTCTATATTCTAAATTCTGTGTTCTGCATTCCATGCTCTAAATTCTATATTCAGCATTCTGTATTCTATATTCAATATTCTGTGTTCTACATTCTGTTTTCTGAACTCTATATTCAGTATTCTGTATTCTATATTATAAATTCTGTGTTCTACATTCTATATTCTAAATTCTATTTTCAGTATTATGAAATCTATTTTCTAAATTCTGTGTTCTGAATAGCATGTTCTTAAATCTGGATTCTATATTCTGTATTCTATATTCTGTGTTCTTCATTATATATTCTAAATTCTATATTCAGTGTTCTTTATTCTATATTCTAAATACTGTATTCTACATTCTATATTCTAAATTGTATATTTAGTATTCTGTGTTCTATATTATAAATTCTGAGTTCTGTTTCCATTTTCCAAAATCTGGGTTCAATATTCTCTAAGTTATATTTTTTATTCTGTTTTCTACATTCTATATTCTAAATTATATATTCAGTGTTATGTATCGTATATTCTATATTCTGTGTTGTACATTCAATTTTAAATTGTTTATTAATTTTCTGTATACTATATTCTAAATTCTCTGTTCTGCAATCCATGTTCTAAATTCTGGGTTCTATATCCTATTTTCTATTTTCTACATTCTGTGTTCTACATTCTATATTCTGAATTCTATATTCAGCATTCTGTATTCTATATTCTTAATTTTGTGTTCTTCATTCTACACTGTAAAGTCTATATTCAATATTCTGTATTATATAGACTTAATTCTGTGTTCTGCATTCCATATTCTAAACTCTATATTCAGTATTCTGTATTCTATATTCTAAATTCTGTGCTCTGCATTCCATGCTCTTAATTCTATATTCAGCATTCTGTATTCTATATTCAATATTCTGTGTTGTACATTCTGTATTCTAAATTCTATATTCAGTATTCCGTATGCTATCTTCTAAATTCTGTGTTCTGCATTCTATGTTCTAAATTCTGGGTTCTATAATCTATATTCTATATTCTATACTCTGTGATGTACATCCTTTATTCTAAAGTCTTTATTCAGCTTTCTGTATTCTATATTATATATTCTGTGTTCTGCATTATATATTCAAAATCCTACATTCAGTATACTGTATTTATATTCGAAATTGTGTGTTCTGCATTCCATGTTCTAAATTCTGGCTTCTATATTCTCTATTCTATATTCTATAATTTGCCTACTTCATACTATATTCTACAATCTATATTTTGCATTCCGTATTCTATATTCTACATTCTGTGTTCTACATTCAATATTCTCAATTCTATATTCAGTATTCTGTATTCTATATCCTAAATTCTGGGTTCTGCATTCCATGTTCAAAATACTGGGTTCAATATTCTTTATTCTATATTCTATATTCTGTGTTCTACATTCTATTTTCTAAATTCTATATTCAGCATTCTGTATTCTATATTCTAAATCCAGTGTTCTGCATTCCATGTACTAAATTCTGGGTTCTGTATTCTCTATTCTATATTCTGTGTTCTATATTCTATATTCTAAATTCAATATTTAGTATTCTGTATTCTATATCCTAAATTCTGGGTTCTGCATTCCATGTTGTAAATTCTGGGTTCTACATTCTCTATTATATATTTTATACTGCTTGTTCTACATTCTATATTCTATATTCTGTATTCAGTAATCTGTATTCTAAATTCTGTGTTCTACATTCTATATCCTAATTCTATATTCAGTGTTCTGTATTATATATTCTAGATTCTGTGTTCTGCATTCCATGTTCTAAATTCTGGGCTCTATATTCTCTATTCTATATTCTTAATTTTGTGTTCTTTATTCTATATTCTACAAACTTTATTCTGTATTAGGTATTCTATATTCTGTTTTCTGTGTTATACATTCCTTATTCTAAATTCTATATTCAGTATTCTGTATTCTGTATTCTAAGTTCTGTGTTCTGCATTCCATGTTCTAAATTCTGTGTTCTGTTCTTTGTTTTCCTATTCTATATTCTGTGTTCTACATTCTTTATTCTGAATTCCATATTCAGTGTTCTGTATACTATATTCTAAATTCTGTGTTCTAAATTTATACATTCTATATTCTAAATAGTATATCCAGTATATTGTATTCTCTATTTTAAATTCTGTGTTCTGCATTCGATGTTCTAAATTCTATATTCAGTATTCTGTATTCTATACTCTAAATTCTGGGTTCTGCATTCCATGTGCTTAGTTCTGGCTTCTATATTCTATATTCTATATATTGTATTCTTCATTCTATATTCTACATTCTATATTCTACCTCCGTATTCTATATTCTATATTCTGAGTACTACATTATATATTCTTAAATCTATATTCAGTATAATGTATACTCTATTTTAAATTCTGTGTTCTGCATACCATGTTCTAAATACTATATTCAGTATTCTGTATTCTATATTCTAAATTCTGTGTTTTGCATTCTATGTTCTAAATTCTATATTCAGTATTCTGTAGACTATATTCTATATTCTTTATTCTGCATTCTATGTTATAAATTCTGCGTTCTGTATTCTGTTTTGCATATTCTATATTCTGTGTTCTATATTCAATATTCTATATACTTTATTCTGCATTCCGTATTCTATATTCTATATTCTGTGTTCTTCATTCTATATTCTAAATACTATGTTCAGTATTCGGTATTCTATATTCTAAATTCTGTGTTCTTAATTCTATGTTCTAAATTCTGTGTTCTTTATTCTGTATTCTATATTCTAAATTCTGTGTTCTACATTCTATATTCTAAATTCTATATTCAGTATTCTGTATTCTATATTCTAATTTCTGTGTTCTACATTGTTTATTCTAAATTCTATATTCAGTATTCTGTATTGTATATTGTAAATTCTGTGCTCTACATTCTTTTTTCTAAATCCCATATTCAGTGTTCTGTATTCTATATTCTATATTCTGTGTTCTACATTCAATGTTTTAATTGTTTTTTAAGTATTCTGTCTTCTATAATCTAAATTCTGTGTTCTGCTTTCCATGTTCTAAATTCTGGGTTCTCTACTCTCTATTCTCTATTCTATATACTGTGTTCTACATTCTATATTCTGTAGTCTGTATTGTATATTCTAAATTCTGTGTTCTGCATTTCATGTTCTAAATCTGGCTTATATAATCATATTCTCTTTTCTATATTTTGTGTTATTCATTCTATATTGTACATTATATATACTGCTTTCCGTTTACTATATTCTATATTCTGTTTTCTGCAATCTATATACTAAATTCTATATTCAGGATTCCGTATGCTATATTCTAAACTTTGTGTTCTGCATTCCATGTTCTAAATTCTGGGTTCTGTAATCTATATTCTATATTCTATATCTGTGTTCTACATCCTATATTCTAAATAATATATTCAGCTTTCTGTATTCTATATTATAAATTCTGTGTTCTGCATTCTATATTCTAAATTCTATATTCAGTGTTGTGTAATCTATATTCTAATTTCTGTGTTCTGCCTAGCATGTTCTTTATTCTGGATTCTTTATTCTGTATTCTTTAATCTATATTGTGTGTTCTACATTCTATATTCTAAATTGTATCTTCAGCATTCTGTGTTTTATATTCTAAATTTTGTGTTCTACATTCTATATTCTAAATTTATATTCTGTTTTCTGTATTCTATATTCTATATTCTGTGTTCTGCATTCCATGTCCTAAATTGTTTATTCAGTATTCTGTATTCTATTTTCTAAATTTTGTGTTCTATATTCTATATTCTAAGTTCTATATTCACTATTATGTATTCTATAATCTAAATTCTGTGCTCAATATTCCATGTTCTAAATTCTCTATCTATATTCTATATTCTGTGTTCTACTTTCTATATTCTAAATTGTATATTCAGTATTCAGTATACCATATTCTAAATTCTGTGTTCTGCATTCCATGTCCTATATTCCGGCATATATATTCTATATTCTATAATCTAAATTCTGTGTTCTGCATTCAATGTTGTAAATACTATATTTAGTATCCTCTATTGTATATTCTATATTCTGTGTTCTTCATTCTATATTTTAAATTCTATATTCAGTATTCTGTATTCTATAATCTAAATTTTGTATTCTGCATTCCATGTTCTAAATTCTGGGTTCTGTGTTAAGTTTCCATAATCTATATTCTGTGTTCTAAATTCTATATTCTGTAAACAATATTCTGCATTCCGTATTCTATATTTTATATTCTGTGATCTTCATTCTATATTCTAAATTCTATATTCAGTAATGTGTATAATATATCCTAAATTCTGTGTTCTGCATATCTTGTTCTAAATTCTGGGTCCCATATTCTGTTTTCCACATTATATTTTCTGTGTTCTAAATTCTATATTCTGTATTCTATATTCTGCATCCCGTATTCTACATTATATATTCTGTGTTCTACATTCTATATTCCAAAATCTTTATTCAGTATTCTGTATTCTATATTCTAAATTCTGTGTTCTGCATTCCATGTTGTAAATTCTCTATTCTATATTCTATATTCTGTGTTCTAATTTCTATACTCTAAATTCTATATTCAGTATTCTGTATTCTATATTCTAAATTCTGTGTTCTGCATTCCATGTTCTAAATTCTCTATTCTGTATTCTATATACTGTGTTCTGCTTTCTATATTCTAAATTCTATATTCAGAATTCTGTATTCTATATTCTAAATTCTGTGTTCTGCACTCCATGTTCTCCATTCTTTATTCACTATTCTGTATTCCATATTCTAATTTCTGTGTTCTGCATTCTATTTTCTAAGTTCTATGATCAGTATCCTGTATTATATATTCTAATTACTGTGTTTTGCATTCCATGTTCTTAATTCTTGGTTCTATAATCTATATTCTATATTCTATATCTGTGTTCTACATTCTATATTCTAAATACTATATTCAGCTTTCTGTAATCTATATTATAAATTCTGTATTCTACATTCTATATTCAAAATTCTATATTCAGTGTTATGTAATCTATATACTAAATTCTGTGTTCTGCATTCTATATTCTAAAACCTATATTCAGTATTCTTTATTATATATTCTAAATTCTGTGTTCTACATTCTATATTATAAATTGTATATTCAGTATTCTGTATTCTATATTCTAAATACTGAGTTCTGATTTCTATGTTCCAAAATCTGGCTTCAATATTCTCTAAGCTATATTTTTTATTCTGTTTTCTACATTCTATTTTCTAAATTATATATTCAGTATTATGTGTTTTATATTCTATATTCTGTGTTCTACATTCAATTTTTTAATTTTTTATTAAGTATTCTGTATTCTATAATCTAAATTCTGTGTTCTGCTTTCCATGTTCTAAATTCTGGGTTCTCTATTCTCTATTCTCTATTCTATATTCTGTGTTCTACATTCTATATTCTGTAGTCTGTATTGTATACTCTAAATTCTGTTCTGCATTTCATGTTCTAAATCTGGCTTCTATAATCTTTATTCTATTTTCTATATTTTGTGTTATTCATTCTATATTCTACATTCTATATACTGCTTTCCGTTTACTATATTCTGTATTCTGTTTTCTGCAATCTATATTCTAAATTCTATATTCAGGATTCAGTATGCTATATTCTAAACTTTGTGTTCTGCATTCCATGTTCTAAATTCTTGGTTCTGTAATCTATATTCTATTTTCTATATTCTGTGTTCTACGTTCTATTCTCTAAATACTATATTCAGCTCTCTGTATTCTATATTATAAATTCGGTGTTCTACATTCAATATTCTAAATTTTATATTCAGTATTATATAATCTATATTCTAAATTCTGTATACTTCATAGCATTTTCTTTATTCTGGATTCCATATTCTGTATTCTTCATTCTATATTCTGTGTTCTACATTCTATATTCTAAACTCTATATACATTATTCTTTATTCTGTATTCTAAATTCTGAGTTCTGCTTTCCAAGCTCCAAAATCTGCATTCAATATTCCCTAAGGTATATTTGTTTTCTTTTTTCTACATTCTATATTCAAAATTATTTATTCAGTATTATGTATACTATATACTATATTCTCTGTTCTACATTCAATTTTTTAATTGTTTATTAAATATTCTTTATACTATATTCTAAATTCAGTGTTCTGCATTCCATGATGTAAATTCTGGGTTCTATATTCTCTTTTCTATGTTCTATATTCTGTGTTCTTCATTGTATTTTCTAAATTCTATATTCAGATTTCTGTATTCTATATTCTAAATTTTGTGTTCTACATTCTATATTCTAAATTCTAAATTCAGTATTATTTATTCTATAATCTAAATTCTCTGTTCTGCATTCCATGTTCTAAATTCTCTATTCTTTATTCTTTATTGTATGTTATTCTTTCTATATTCTAAATTCTATATTCAGTATTCTGTTTTCTATATTCTAAATTATGTGTTCTGCATTCCATGTAATAAATTCTGGGTTCTACATTCTCTATTCTATATTCTTAATTGTGTGTTTTTCATTCTAGATTCTACATACTATATTTTGCATTCCGTATAGTGTATTCTATATTCTGTGTTCTACATTCTTTTTTCTAAATTCTATATTCAGTATTCCGTATGCTATATTCTTTTCGGTGTTATGCATTCCATGTTCTAAATTCTATGTTCTATAATCTATATTCTATATACTATATTCTGTGTTCTACTTTCTATATTCTAAATACTATATTCAGTTTTCTGTATACAATAATATAAATTCTGTGTTCTGCATTCTATATTCTTAATTCTATATTCAGTATTATGTAATCTATATTCTTAATTCTGTGTTCTGCATAGAATGTTCATAATTCTGGATTCTATAATCTGTATTCTACATTCTATATTCTGTGTTCTACATTCTATACTCTAAATTCTATATATAGTATTCTTTATTCTATATTCTATATTCTGTGTTCTACATTCTATATTCTAAATTGTATATTCAGTATTCTGTATTCTATATACGAAATTGTGAGTTCTGCTTTCCATGTTCCAAAATCTGGCTTCAATATTCTTTAAGCTATATTTTTTATTCTGTTTTCTACATTCTATATTCTAAATTATATATTCAGTATTATGTATTTTATATTCTATATTCTGTGTTCTACATTCAATTTTTTATTTGTTTATTAAGTATACTGTATACTATATCATAAATTCAGTGTTCTGCAATTCAATGTTCTAAATTCTGGTTTCTATATACTCTATTCCATATTTTCTATTTTGTGTTCTTCATTTTATATTCTACATTCTATATTCTGCATTCCGTATTCTGTATTCTTTATACTATGTTCTACATTCTATATTGTAAATACTATCTTCAGTATTCTGTGTTCTATATTGTAGAATCTGTGTTCTGCTTTACATGTTCTAAATTACGGGTTCAATATTCTTTATTCTATATTCAATATACTGTGTTCCTCACACTATACTCTAAATTCTATATTCAGTATTCTGTATTCTATATTCTAAATAATGTGTTCTGCATTGCATGTTCTAAATTCTATATTCAGTATTCTGTATTCTATATTCTAAAATCTGTGTTCCGCATTCCACATTCTAAATTCTATATGCACTATTCTCTATTCTATATTCTAAATACTGTGTTCTGCATTCCATGTTCTAAATTCTGTTTTCTGTATTCTTTTTTCCATATTCTATAATCTGTTTTCTACATTCTATATTCTGTATTCTAAATTCTGCATTTCGTGTTCTATATTGTATATTCTGTGTTCTACATTCTATATTCTAAATTCTATATTCAGTATTATTTAATCTATATTCTAAATTCTGTGTTCTGCATAGCATGTTCTTTATTCTGGATTCTATATTCTGTGTTCTACATTCTATATTCTAAATTCTATATTCAGTATTCTTTATTCTACATCCTAAATTCTGTGTTCTACATTCTATATTCTAAATTGTATATTCAGTATTCTGTATTCTATATTCTAAATTCTGATTTCTGCTTTCTATGTTCCAAAATCTGGCTTCTATATTCTCTAAGCTATATTTTTTATTCTGTTTTCTACATTCTATATTCTAAATTATATATTCAGTATTATGTATTTTATATTCTTTATTCTGTGTTCTACATTCAATATTTTAATTGTTTATAAAGTATACTGTATATTATATTCTAA
Source organism: Vicugna pacos (assembly GCF_048564905.1). NCBI lineage: Eukaryota > Metazoa > Chordata > Mammalia > Artiodactyla > Camelidae > Vicugna > Vicugna pacos. The sequence goes on from NW_027328741.1 coordinate 52,513,762, forward strand.
ATTCTGTGTTCTGCTTTCCATGTTCTAAATTCTGGGTTCTATATTCTCTTTTCTATTTTCTATATTCTGTGTTCTACATTCTATATTGTAAATTCTATATTCAGCATTCTGTATTCTGTATTCTAAATTTTGTGTTCTACATTCTATATTCTAAATTCTATATTCAGTATTATGTATTCTGTAACCTAAATTCTGTGTTCTGAATTCCATATTCTAAATACTTGGTTCTTTATTCTCTATTCTCTATTCTATATTCTTTGTTCTACATTCAATATTCTAAATTCTATATTCATTATTCTGTATTCTATATTCTATATTCTGTATTCTACATTCTATATTCTAAATTCTATATTCAGTATTCTTTATTCTATATTCTAAATTCTGTGTCCCGCATTCTATGTTCTAAATTCTATATTAAGTATCTGTATTGTATATTCTATATACTGTGTTCTGCATTCAATGTTTAAATTCTGTATTCTTCATTCCATGTTCTAAATTCTTGGTTCTATATTCTCTCTTCTTTATTCTATATTATGTGTTCTTCTTTCGATATCTGAATTCCATATTCAGTATTCTGTATTCTATATTTTTAATTCTGTGTTCTGCTTTCCATGTTCTAAATTCAGTGTTCTGTATTCTGTTTTCCATATTCAATATTCTGTGTTCTAAATTCTATATTGTGTATTCTTTGTCCTATATTCCGTATTCTATTATCTATATTCTGTGTTCTGCATTCTATATTCTTAATTCTATATACAGTTTTCTCTTTTCCATATTCTTAATTCTGTTTTTGAATTCCGAGTTCTAAATTCTGGGTTCTATATTCTGTATTTTATATTGTATAATTTGTGTTATTCATTCTATTTTCTAAATGCTTTATTCTGCATTCAAAACTCAATGTTCTAATTTCTGTGTTCTACATTCTATATTATAAATTCTATATTCAGTATTCTATATTCTATATTCTAAATTCTGTGTTCTACATTCCGTGTTCTAAATTCTGGGTTCTATATTCTGTGTTCTAAATTGTATATTCTGTGTTATACATTCCATAATCTCAATTCCATATTCAGTATTCTATCTTCAATTTTCTAAATTGTGGGATCTGATTCCATATACTAAATTCTGGGTTTTACATTCTCTATTCTATATTCTATATTCTGTGTTCTACATTATATATTCTAAATTCTATTTTCAGTATTCTGTATTCCATATTCTAAATTCTGTGTACTACATTCTATATTCTAAATTCTTTATTCAGTATCCTGTATTCTATATTCTAAATTCTGTGTTCTGCCTGCCATGATCTAAATTCTGGGTTCTACATTCTGTTTTCCATATTCTATATCCTGTGTTCTACATTCTATATTCTGTATACTCTTTTCTGCATTCCGTTTTCTACATTCTATATTCTGTGTTCTACATGCTATATTATAAATTCTATATTCAGTATTCTGTATTCTATATTCTAAATTCGGTGTACTGCATTCAATGTACTAAATACTGTGTTCTGCATTTAATGTTCTAATTCCTGGGTTCTATATTCTCTATTCTATATTATATATTCTGTGTTCCGCATTCTATGTTCCAAATTGTATATTCAGTATTCTGTGTTCTATATACGAAATTCTGTGTTCTGCATCCCATGTTCTAAATTCTGTGTTCTGTATTCTGTTTTCAATAGTCTATATACTGTTTTCTGCATTCTATATACTGTATACTATATTCTGTATTCCGTATTCTATATTCTATATTCTGTGTTCTACATTCTATATTCTAAATACTTTATTCACTATTCCGTATTCTATATTCTAATTTCTGTGTTCTGAATTCTGCGTTCTGTATTCTGTTTTCCGTATTTTATATTCTGTGTTTTATATTCAATATTCTGTATTCTATATTCTACATTCCGTATTCTGTACTCTATATAATGTGTTCTTCATTCTATATTCTACATTCTATATTCTGAATTCCGTAATCTATATTCTATATACTCTGTTCTACATTCTTATTTTAAATTCTATATTCAGCTTTCTGTATTTTATATTCTATATTCTGTGTTCTGGATTCCATGTTCTAAATTCTGGGTTCTATAATCTATATCCTATATTCTATATGCTGTGTTCTATATTCTATATTCTAAATACTATATTCAACTTTCTGTATTTTATATTCTATATTCTGTGTTCTGGATTCCATGTTTTAAATTCTGGGTTCTATACACTGTTTTCCATATTTTTTATTCTGTGTTCTAAATTCTATATTCTGTATTCTATATTCTGCATTCCGTTTTCTACATTATATATACTGTGTTCTACTTTCTATATTCAAAATTCTATATTCAGTATTCTGTATTCTAAATTTATATTCTGTGTTCTGCATTCCATGTTATAAATTCTCTATTCTATATTCTATATTCTGTGTTCTACTTTCTATATTCTAAATTCTATATTCAGTATTCTGTATTCTATATTCTAAATTCTGTGTTCTGCACTCAATGTTCTCAATTCTATATTCAGTATTCTGTATTCCATATTCTAAATTCTCTGTTCTGCATTCTATGTTTCAAGTTCTATGTTCAATATACTGTATTATATATTCTAATTTCTGTGTTTTGCATTCCATGTTCTAAATTCTGGTTCTTTAATGTATATTCTATATTCTATATCTGTGTTCTACATTCTAAATTCAAAACACTATATTCAGCTTTCTGTTTTCTCTATTATAAATTTGGTGTTCTACATTCTATATTCTAAATTCTATATTCAGTGTTATGTAATCTATATTCTAAATTCTGTGTTCTGCTAGCATGTTCTTTATTCTGGATTCTATATTCTGTATTCTACATTCTATATTCAGTGTTCTACATTCTATATTCTAAATTCTATATTCAGTAATCTTTATTCTATATTCTAAATTCTGTGTTCTACATTCTATATTCTTAATTGCATATTCAGTATTCTGTATTCTATATTCTAAATTCTGAGTTCTGCTTTCCATGTTCCAAAATCTGGCTTCAATATCCTCTAAGCTATATTTTTTATTCTGTTTTCTACATTCTTTATTCTAAATTATATATTCAGTGTTATGTATTTTATATTCTATATTCTGTGTTCTACATTCAATTATTTAATTGTTTATAAAGTGTTCTGTATATTATATTCAAAATTCTGTGTTCTTCATTCCATGTTCTAAATTCTGGGTTCTATATTCTGTATTCTATATTCTATATTCTGTTTTCTACATTCTATATTCTAAATTATATATTCATTATTATGTATTTTATATTCTATATTCTGTGTTCTACATTCAATTTTTATTGTTTATTAAGTATACTGTATACTATATCCTAAATTCAGTGTTCTGCAATTCAATGTTCTAAATTCGGGGTTCTATATACTCTATTCTATATTTTCTATTTTGTGTTCTTCATTTTATATTCTACATTCTATATTCTGCATTCCGTATTCTATATCCTTTATACTATGTTCTACATCCTATATTGTAAATAATATCTTCAGTATTCTGTTTTCTATATTGTAGATTCTGTGTTCTGCATTCCATGTTCTAAATTATGGGTTCAATATTCTTTATTCTATATTCTATATACTCTGTTCCTCACACTATATTCTAAATTCTATATTCAGTATTCTCTATTCTATATTCTTTATAATGTGTTCTGCATTGCATATTCTAAATTCTATATTCAGTATTCTGTATTCTATATTCTAAAATCTGTGTTCCGCATTCCACATTCTAAATTCTATATGCACTATTCTCTATTCTATATTCTAAATACTGTGTTCTGCATTCCATGTTCTAAATTCTGTATTCTGTATTCTTTTTTCCATATTCTATAATCTGTTTTCTACATTCTATATTCTCTATTCTATATTCTGCATTTCGTATTCTATATTCTATATTCTGTGTTCTACATTCTATATTCTAAATTCTATATTCAGTATTCCGTATGCTATATTCTAAAATCTGAGTTCTGCATTCCATGTTCTAAATTATGGGTTCAATATTCTTTATTCTATATTCTATATACTCTGTTCCTCACACTATATTCTAAATTCTATATTCAGTATTCTCTATTCTATATTCTTTATAATGTGTTCTGCATTGCATATTCTAAATTCTATATTCAGTATTCTGTATTCTATATTCTAAAATCTGTGTTCCGCATTCCACATTCTAAATTCTATATGCACTATTCTCTATTCTATATTCTAAATACTGTGTTCTGCATTCCATGTTCTAAATTCTGTATTCTGTATTCTTTTTTCCATATTCTATAATCTGTTTTCTACATTCTATATTCTCTATTCTATATTCTGCATTTCGTATTCTATATTCTATATTCTGTGTTCTACATTCTATATTCTAAATTCTATATTCAGTATTCCGTATGCTATATTCTAAAATCTGAGTTCTGCATTCCATGTTCTAAATTCTGGGTTCTATAATCTATATCCTATATTCTATATGCTGTGTTCTATATTCTATATTCTAAATACTATATTCAACTTTCTTTATTTTATATTCTATATTCTGTGTTCTGGATTCCATGTTTTAAATTCTGGGTTCTATACTCTGTTTTCCATATTTTTTATTCTGTGTTCTAAATTCTATATTCTGTATTCTATATTCTGCATTCCGTTTTCTACATTATATATACTGTGTTCTACTTTCTATATTCAAAATTCTATATTCAGTATTCTGTATTCAAAATTTATATTCTGTGTTCTGCATTCCATGTTATAAATTCTCTATTCTATATTCTATATTCTGTGTTCTTCTTTCTATATTCTAAATTCTATATTCAGTATTCTGTATTCTATATTCTAAATTCTGTGTTCTGCACTCAATGTTCTCAATTCTATATTCAGTATTCTGTATTCCATATTCTAAATTCTCTGTTCTGCATTCTATGTTTCAAGTTCTATGTTCAATATACTGTATTATATATTCTAATTTCTGTGTTTTGCATTCCATGTTCTAAATTCTGGTTCTTTAATGTATATTCTATATTCTATATCTGTGTTCTACATTCTAAATTCAAAACACTATATTCAGCTTTCTGTTTTCTCTATTATAAATTTGGTGTTCTACATTCTATATTCTAAATTCTATATTCAGTGTTATGTAATCTATATTCTAAATTCTGTGTTCTGCTAGCATGTTCTTTATTCTGGATTCTTTATTCTGTATTCTATATTCTATATTGTGTGTTCTATATTCTATATTCCAAACTCTATATTCAGTATTCTTTATTATATATTCTAAATTCTGTGTTCTAAATTCTATATTCTAAATTGTATATTCAGTATTCTATATTCTATATTCTAAATACTGAGCTCTGATATCCATGTTCCAAAATCTGGCTTCAATATTCTCTAAGATATATTTTTTTTTCTGTTTTCTACATTCTATATTCTAAATTATATATTCAGTATTATGTGTTTAATATTCTATATTCTGTGATCTACATTCAATTTTTTAATTGCTTATAAAGTATTCTGTATTCTATTATCTAAATTCTGTGTTCTGCATTCCATGTTCTAAATTCTGGGTTCTATATTCTCTTTTTTATTTTCTATATTCTGTGTTCTACATTCAATTTTTTAATTTTTTATTAAGTATTCTGTATTCTATAATCTAAATTCTGTGTTCTGCTTTCCATGTTCTAAATTCTGGGTTCTCTATTCTCTATTCTCTATTCTATATTCTGTGTTCTACATTCTATATTCTGTAGTCTGTATTGTATACTCTAAATTCTGTTCTGCATTTCATGTTCTAAATCTGGCTTCTATAATCTTTATTCTATTTTCTATATTTTGTGTTATTCATTCTATATTCTACATTCTATATACTGCTTTCCGTTTACTATATTCTGTATTCTGTTTTCTGCAATCTATATTCTAAATTCTATATTCAGGATTCAGTATGCTATATTCTAAACTTTGTGTTCTGCATTCCATGTTCTAAATTCTTGGTTCTGTAATCTATATTCTATTTTCTATATTCTGTGTTCTACGTTCTATTCTCTAAATACTATATTCAGCTCTCTGTATTCTATATTATAAATTCGGTGTTCTACATTCAATATTCTAAATTTTATATTCAGTATTATATAATCTATATTCTAAATTCTGTATACTTCATAGCATTTTCTTTATTCTGGATTCCATATTCTGTATTCTTCATTCTATATTCTGTGTTCTACATTCTATATTCTAAACTCTATATACATTATTCTTTATTCTGTATTCTAAATTCTGAGTTCTGCTTTCCAAGCTCCAAAATCTGCATTCAATATTCCCTAAGGTATATTTGTTTTCTTTTTTCTACATTCTATATTCAAAATTATTTATTCAGTATTATGTATACTATATACTATATTCTCTGTTCTACATTCAATTTTTTAATTGTTTATTAAATATTCTTTATACTATATTCTAAATTCAGTGTTCTGCATTCCATGATGTAAATTCTGGGTTCTATATTCTCTTTTCTATGTTCTATATTCTGTGTTCTTCATTGTATTTTCTAAATTCTATATTCAGATTTCTGTATTCTATATTCTAAATTTTGTGTTCTACATTCTATATTCTAAATTCTAAATTCAGTATTATTTATTCTATAATCTAAATTCTCTGTTCTGCATTCCATGTTCTAAATTCTCTATTCTTTATTCTTTATTGTATGTTATTCTTTCTATATTCTAAATTCTATATTCAGTATTCTGTTTTCTATATTCTAAATTATGTGTTCTGCATTCCATGTAATAAATTCTGGGTTCTACATTCTCTATTCTATATTCTTAATTGTGTGTTTTTCATTCTAGATTCTACATACTATATTTTGCATTCCGTATAGTGTATTCTATATTCTGTGTTCTACATTCTTTTTTCTAAATTCTATATTCAGTATTCCGTATGCTATATTCTTTTCGGTGTTATGCATTCCATGTTCTAAATTCTATGTTCTATAATCTATATTCTATATACTATATTCTGTGTTCTACTTTCTATATTCTAAATACTATATTCAGTTTTCTGTATACAATAATATAAATTCTGTGTTCTGCATTCTATATTCTTAATTCTATATTCAGTATTATGTAATCTATATTCTTAATTCTGTGTTCTGCATAGAATGTTCATAATTCTGGATTCTATAATCTGTATTCTACATTCTATATTCTGTGTTCTACATTCTATACTCTAAATTCTATATATAGTATTCTTTATTCTATATTCTATATTCTGTGTTCTACATTCTATATTCTAAATTGTATATTCAGTATTCTGTATTCTATATACGAAATTGTGAGTTCTGCTTTCCATGTTCCAAAATCTGGCTTCAATATTCTTTAAGCTATATTTTTTATTCTGTTTTCTACATTCTATATTCTAAATTATATATTCAGTATTATGTATTTTATATTCTATATTCTGTGTTCTACATTCAATTTTTTATTTGTTTATTAAGTATACTGTATACTATATCATAAATTCAGTGTTCTGCAATTCAATGTTCTAAATTCTGGTTTCTATATACTCTATTCCATATTTTCTATTTTGTGTTCTTCATTTTATATTCTACATTCTATATTCTGCATTCCGTATTCTGTATTCTTTATACTATGTTCTACATTCTATATTGTAAATACTATCTTCAGTATTCTGTGTTCTATATTGTAGAATCTGTGTTCTGCTTTACATGTTCTAAATTACGGGTTCAATATTCTTTATTCTATATTCAATATACTGTGTTCCTCACACTATACTCTAAATTCTATATTCAGTATTCTGTATTCTATATTCTAAATAATGTGTTCTGCATTGCATGTTCTAAATTCTATATTCAGTATTCTGTATTCTATATTCTAAAATCTGTGTTCCGCATTCCACATTCTAAATTCTATATGCACTATTCTCTATTCTATATTCTAAATACTGTGTTCTGCATTCCATGTTCTAAATTCTGTTTTCTGTATTCTTTTTTCCATATTCTATAATCTGTTTTCTACATTCTATATTCTGTATTCTAAATTCTGCATTTCGTGTTCTATATTGTATATTCTGTGTTCTACATTCTATATTCTAAATTCTATATTCAGTATTATTTAATCTATATTCTAAATTCTGTGTTCTGCATAGCATGTTCTTTATTCTGGATTCTATATTCTGTGTTCTACATTCTATATTCTGTGTTCTACATTCTATATTCTAAATTCTATATTCAGTATTCTTTATTCTACATCCTAAATTCTGTGTTCTACATTCTATATTCTAAATTGTATATTCAGTATTCTGTATTCTATATTCTAAATTCTGATTTCTGCTTTCTATGTTCCAAAATCTGGCTTCTATATTCTCTAAGCTATATTTTTTATTCTGTTTTCTACATTCTATATTCTAAATTATATATTCAGTATTATGTATTTTATATTCTTTATTCTGTGTTCTACATTCAATATTTTAATTGTTTATAAAGTATACTGTATATTATATTCTAAATTCTGTGTTCTGCTTTCCATGTTCTAAATTCTGGGTTCTATATTCTCTTTTCTATTTTCTATATTCTGTGTTCTACATTCTATATTGTAAATTCTATATTCAGCATTCTGTATTCTGTATTCTAAATTTTGTGTTCTACATTCTATATTCTAAATTCTATATTCAGTATTATGTATTCTGTAACCTAAATTCTGTGTTCTGAATTCCATATTCAAAATACTTGGTTCTTTATTCTCTATTCTCTATTCTATATTCTTTGTTCTACATTCAATATTCTAAATTCTATATTCATTATTCTGTATTCTATATTCTATATTCTGTATTCTACATTCTATATTCTAAATTCTATATTCAGTATTCTGTATTCTATATTCTAAATTCTGTGTCCCGCATTCTATGTTCTAAATTCTATATTAAGTATCTGTATTGTATATTCTATATACTGTGTTCTGCATTCAATGTTTAAATTCTGTATTCTTCATTCCATGTTCTAAATTCTTGGTTCTATATTCTCTCTTCTTTATTCTATATTATGTGTTCTTCTTTCGATATCTGAATTCCATATTCAGTATTCTGTATTCTATATTTTTAATTCTGTGTTCTGCTTTCCATGTTCTAAATTCAGTGTTCTGTATTCTGTTTTCCATATTCAATATTCTGTGTTCTAAATTCTATATTGTGTATTCTTTGTCCTATATTCCGTATTCTATTATCTATATTCTGTGTTCTGCATTCTATATTCTTAATTCTATATACAGTTTTCTCTTTTCCATATTCTTAATTCTGTTTTTGAATTCCGAGTTCTAAATTCTGGGTTCTATATTCTGTATTTTATATTGTATAATTTGTGTTATTCATTCTATTTTCTAAATGCTTTATTCTGCATTCAAAACTCAATGTTCTAATTTCTGTGTTCTACATTCTATATTATAAATTCTATATTCAGTATTCTATATTCTATATTCTAAATTCTGTGTTCTACATTCCGTGTTCTAAATTCTGGGTTCTATATTCTGTGTTCTAAATTGTATATTCTGTGTTATACATTCCATAATCTCAATTCCATATTCAGTATTCTATCTTCAATTTTCTAAATTGTGGGATCTGATTCCATATACTAAATTCTGGGTTTTACATTCTCTATTCTATATTCTATATTCTGTGTTCTACATTATATATTCTAAATTCTATTTTCAGTATTCTGTATTCCATATTCTAAATTCTGTGTACTACATTCTATATTCTAAATTCTTTATTCAGTATCCTGTATTCTATATTCTAAATTCTGTGTTCTGCCTGCCATGATCTAAATTCTGGGTTCTACATTCTGTTTTCCATATTCTATATCCTGTGTTCTACATTCTATATTCTGTATACTCTTTTCTGCATTCCGTTTTCTACATTCTATATTCTGTGTTCTACATGCTATATTATAAATTCTATATTCAGTATTCTGTATTCTATATTCTAAATTCGGTGTACTGCATTCAATGTACTAAATACTGTGTTCTGCATTTAATGTTCTAATTCCTGGGTTCTATATTCTCTATTCTATATTATATATTCTGTGTTCCGCATTCTATGTTCCAAATTGTATATTCAGTATTCTGTGTTCTATATACGAAATTCTGTGTTCTGCATCCCATGTTCTAAATTCTGTGTTCTGTATTCTGTTTTCAATAGTCTATATACTGTTTTCTGCATTCTATATACTGTATACTATATTCTGTATTCCGTATTCTATATTCTATATTCTGTGTTCTACATTCTATATTCTAAATACTTTATTCACTATTCCGTATTCTATATTCTAATTTCTGTGTTCTGAATTCTGCGTTCTGTATTCTGTTTTCCGTATTTTATATTCTGTGTTTTATATTCAATATTCTGTATTCTATATTCTACATTCCGTATTCTGTACTCTATATAATGTGTTCTTCATTCTATATTCTACATTCTATATTCTGAATTCCGTAATCTATATTCTATATACTCTGTTCTACATTCTTATTTTAAATTCTATATTCAGCTTTCTGTATTTTATATTCTATATTCTGTGTTCTGGATTCCATGTTCTAAATTCTGGGTTCTATAATCTATATCCTATATTCTATATGCTGTGTTCTATATTCTATATTCTAAATACTATATTCAACTTTCTGTATTTTATATTCTATATTCTGTGTTCTGGATTCCATGTTTTAAATTCTGGGTTCTATACACTGTTTTCCATATTTTTTATTCTGTGTTCTAAATTCTATATTCTGTATTCTATATTCTGCATTCCGTTTTCTACATTATATATACTGTGTTCTACTTTCTATATTCAAAATTCTATATTCAGTATTCTGTATTCTAAATTTATATTCTGTGTTCTGCATTCCATGTTATAAATTCTCTATTCTATATTCTATATTCTGTGTTCTTCTTTCTATATTCTAAATTCTATATTCAGTATTCTGTATTCTATATTCTAAATTCTGTGTTCTGCACTCAATGTTCTCAATTCTATATTCAGTATTCTGTATTCCATATTCTAAATTCTCTGTTCTGCATTCTATGTTTCAAGTTCTATGTTCAATATACTGTATTATATATTCTAATTTCTGTGTTTTGCATTCCATGTTCTAAATTCTGGTTCTTTAATGTATATTCTATATTCTATATCTGTGTTCTACATTCTAAATTCAAAACACTATATTCAGCTTTCTGTTTTCTCTATTATAAATTTGGTGTTCTACATTCTATATTCTAAATTCTATATTCAGTGTTATGTAATCTATATTCTAAATTCTGTGTTCTGCTAGCATGTTCTTTATTCTGGATTCTATATTCTGTATTCTACATTCTATATTCAGTGTTCTACATTCTATATTCTAAATTCTATATTCAGTAATCTTTATTCTATATTCTAAATTCTGTGTTCTACATTCTATATTCTTAATTGCATATTCAGTATTCTGTATTCTATATTCTAAATTCTGAGTTCTGCTTTCCATGTTCCAAAATCTGGCTTCAATATCCTCTAAGCTATATTTTTTATTCTGTTTTCTACATTCTTTATTCTAAATTATATATTCAGTGTTATGTATTTTATATTCTATATTCTGTGTTCTACATTCAATTATTTAATTGTTTATAAAGTGTTCTGTATATTATATTCAAAATTCTGTGTTCTTCATTCCATGTTCTAAATTCTGGGTTCTATATTCTGTATTCTATATTCTATATTCTGTTTTCTACATTCTATATTCTAAATTATATATTCATTATTATGTATTTTATATTCTATATTCTGTGTTCTACATTCAATTTTTATTGTTTATTAAGTATACTGTATACTATATCCTAAATTCAGTGTTCTGCAATTCAATGTTCTAAATTCGGGGTTCTATATACTCTATTCTATATTTTCTATTTTGTGTTCTTCATTTTATATTCTACATTCTATATTCTGCATTCCGTATTCTATATCCTTTATACTATGTTCTACATCCTATATTGTAAATAATATCTTCAGTATTCTGTTTTCTATATTGTAGATTCTGTGTTCTGCATTCCATGTTCTAAATTATGGGTTCAATATTCTTTATTCTATATTCTATATACTCTGTTCCTCACACTATATTCTAAATTCTATATTCAGTATTCTCTATTCTATATTCTTTATAATGTGTTCTGCATTGCATATTCTAAATTCTATATTCAGTATTATGTATTCTATATTCTAAAATCTGTGTTCCGCATTCCACATTCTAAATTCTATATGCACTATTCTCTATTCTATATTCTAAATACTGTGTTCTGCATCCATGTTCTAAATTCTGTATTCTGTATTCTTTTTTCCATATTCTATAATCTGTTTTCTACATTCTATATTCTCTATTCTATATTCTGCATTTCGTATTCTATATTCTATATTCTGTGTTCTACATTCTATATTCTAAATTCTATATTCAGTATTCCGTATGCTATATTCTAAAATCTGAGTTCTGCATTCCATGTTCTAAATTCTGGGTTCTATAATCTATATCCTATATTCTATATGCTGTGTTCTATATTCTATATTCTAAATACTATATTCAACTTTCTTTATTTTATATTCTATATTCTGTGTTCTGGATTCCATGTTTTAAATTCTGGGTTCTATACTCTGTTTTCCATATTTTTTATTCTGTGTTCTAAATTCTATATTCTGTATTCTATATTCTGCATTCCGTTTTCTACATTATATATACTGTGTTCTACTTTCTATATTCAAAATTCTATATTCAGTATTCTGTATTCAAAATTTATATTCTGTGTTCTGCATTCCATGTTATAAATTCTCTATTCTATATTCTATATTCTGTGTTCTTCTTTCTATATTCTAAATTCTATATTCAGTATTCTGTATTCTATATTCTAAATTCTGTGTTCTGCACTCAATGTTCTCAATTCTATATTCAGTATTCTGTATTCCATATTCTAAATTCTCTGTTCTGCATTCTATGTTTCAAGTTCTATGTTCAATATACTGTATTATATATTCTAATTTCTGTGTTTTGCATTCCATGTTCTAAATTCTGGTTCTTTAATGTATATTCTATATTCTATATCTGTGTTCTACATTCTAAATTCAAAACACTATATTCAGCTTTCTGTTTTCTCTATTATAAATTTGGTGTTCTACATTCTATATTCTAAATTCTATATTCAGTGTTATGTAATCTATATTCTAAATTCTGTGTTCTGCTAGCATGTTCTTTATTCTGGATTCTTTATTCTGTATTCTATATTCTATATTGTGTGTTCTATATTCTATATTCCAAACTCTATATTCAGTATTCTTTATTATATATTCTAAATTCTGTGTTCTAAATTCTATATTCTAAATTGTATATTCAGTATTCTATATTCTATATTCTAAATACTGAGCTCTGATATCCATGTTCCAAAATCTGGCTTCAATATTCTCTAAGATATATTTTTTTTTCTGTTTTCTACATTCTATATTCTAAATTATATATTCAGTATTATGTGTTTAATATTCTATATTCTGTGATCTACATTCAATTTTTTAATTGCTTATAAAGTATTCTGTATTCTATTATCTAAATTCTGTGTTCTGCATTCCATGTTCTAAATTCTGGGTTCTATATTCTCTTTTTTATTTTCTATATTCTGTGTTCTACATTCTATATTCAGCATTCTGTATTCTATATTCTAAATTTTGTGTCCTACATTCTATATTCTAAATTCTATATTCAGTATTCTGTATTCTATATTCTAAATTCTGTGTTCTGCATTCCATGTTGTAAATTCTGTATTCAGTATTCTCTATTGTATATTCTATATTCTGTGTTCTGCATTCTATATTTTAAATTCTATATTCAGTATTCAGTATTCTATAATCTAAATTCTGTGTTCTGCATTCCATGTTCTAAATTCTGGGTTCTGTTTAAGTTTCCATAATCTATATTCTGTGTTCTAAATTCTATATTCTGTATTCTATATTCTGCATTCCGTATTCTATATTCTATATTCTGTGATCAACATTCTGTATTCTAAATTCTATATTCAGTAATCTCTACACTATATTCTAAATTCTGTTTTCTGCATATCTTGTTCTAAATTTTGGGTCCTATATTCTATTTTCCATATTTTATATTCTGTGTTCTAAATTCTATACTCTGTATTCTATATTCTGCATTCCGTATTCTACATTATATATTCTGTGTTCTACATTCTATATTCCAAAATCTATATTCAGTATTCTGTATTCTATATTCTAAATTCTGTGTTCTTCATTCAATGTTCTAAATTCTCTATTCTATATTCTATATTCTGTGTTCTAATTTCTATATTCTAAATTCTATATTCAGTATTCTTTATTCTATACTCTAAATTCTGTGTTCTGCATTCCATGTTCTAAATTCTCTATTGTATATTCTATATTCTGTGTTCTGCTTTCTATATTCTAAATTCTATATTCAGTATTCTGTATTCTATATTCTAAATTCTGTGTTCTGCACTCCATGTTCTCCATTCTATATTCAGTATTCTGTATTCCATATTCTAAATTCTGTGTTCTGCATTCTATTTTCTAAGTTCTATGATCAGTATACTGTATTATATATTCTAATTACTGTGTTTTGCATTCCATGTTCTAAATTCTTGGTTCTATAATCTATATTCTATATTCTATATCTGTGTTCTACATTCTATATTCTAAATACTATATTCAGCTTTCTGTATTCTATATTATAAATTCTGTATTCTACATTCTATATTCTAAATTCTATCTTCAGAATTATGTAATATATATTCTGAATTCTGTGTTCTGCATAGTATGTTCTTTATTCTGGATTCTTTATTCTGTATTCTACAATCTATACTGTGTGTTCTACATTCTATATTCTAAAATCTATATTCAGTATTCTTTATTATATATTCTAAATTCTGTGTTCTACATTCTATATTTTAAATTGCATATTCAGTATTCTGTATTCTATATTCTAAATACTGAGTTCTGATTTCCATGTTCCAAAATCTGGCTTCAATATTCTCTAAGCTATATTTTTTATTCTGTTTTCTACATTCTATTTTCTAAATTATATATTCAGTATTATGTGTTTTATATTCTATATTCTGTGTTCTACATTCAATTTTTTAATAGTTTATTAAGTATTCTGTATTCTATAATCTAAATTCTGTGTTGTGCATTCCATGTTCTTAATTCTGGGTTCTTTATTCTCTATTCTCTATTCTATATTCTGTGTTCTACATTCTATATTCTGTAGTCTGTATTGTATATTCTAAATTCAGTGTTCTGCATTTCATGTTCTAAATCTGGCTTCTATAATCTTTATTCTATTTTCTATATTTTGTGTTATTCATTCTATATTTTACATTCTATATATACTGCTTTCCATTTACTATATTCTATATTCTGTTTTCTGCTATCTATATTCCTAATTCTATATTCAGGATTCCGTATGCTATATTCTAAACTTTGTGTTCTGCATTCCATGTTCTATATTCTGGGTTCTGTAATCAATATTCTATATTCTATATTCTGTGTTCTACATTCTATACTCTAAATACTATATTCAGCTTTCTGTATTCTATATTATAAATTCGGTGTTCTACATTCAATATTCTAAATTCTATATTCAGTATTATGTAATCTATATTCTAAATTCTGTATACTGCATAGCATTTTCTTTATTCTGGATTCTATATTCTGTATTCTACATTCTATATTCTGTGTTCTACATTCTATATTCTAAACTCTATATACAGTATTCTCTATTCTGTATTCTAAATTCTGAGTTCTACTTTCCAAGCTCCAAAATCTGGATTCAATATTCTCTAAGGTATATTTTTTTCCTGTTTTCTACATTCTATATTCAAAATTATTTATTCAGTATTATGTATACTATATACTATATCCTCTGTTCTACATTCAATTTTTAATTGTCTATTAAATATTCTTTATACTATATTCTAAATTCAGTGTTCTGCATTCCATGTTGTAAATCCTGGGTTCTTTATTCTCTTTTCTATATTCTATATTGTGTGTTCTTCATTGTATATTCTAAATTCTATATTCAGCATTCTGTATTCTATATTCTAAATTTTGTGTTCTACATTCTTTATTCTATATTCTAAATTCAGTATTATGTATTCTATAATCTAAATTCTCTGTTCTGCATTCCATATTCTAAATTCTCTGTTCTTTATTCTATATTCTGTGTTATTCTTTCTATATTCTAAATTCTATATTCAGTATTCAGTATTCTGTCTTCTATATTCTGGGTTCTGCGTTCCATGTTATAAATTCTGGGTTCTACATTCTCTATTCTATATTCTAAATTGCGTGTTTTTCATTCTAGATTCTACAAATTATATTCTGTATTAGGTATTCTATATTCTATATTCTGTGTTATACATTCTATATTCTAAATTCTATATTCAGTATTCTGTATTCTATACTCTATATTGTGTGTTCTTCATTCCATGTTCTAAATTCTGGGTTGTGAATTCTGATTTCCATATTCTATATTCTGTGCTCTATATTCTATATTCTGTATTCTATATTCTACATTCCGTATTCTATATTCTATATTCTGTGTACTATATTCTTTATTTTATATCTATGTTCAGTATTCTGTATTCTATATTCTAAATTCTGTGTTCTGCATGCCATGTTCTAAATTCTGGCTTCTATATTCTCTATTCTATATTGTATATTTTGTGTTTTCATTATATATTCTACATTCTGTATTCTGTATTCCGTATTCTATATTCTTTATACTGTGTTCTACATTCTATATTCTAAATTGTATATTCAGTATTCTGTATTCTATATTCTAAATTCTGTTTTCTGCATTCCATGTTCAAAATTCTGGGTTCAATATTCTTTATTCTATATTCTACATTCTGTGTTCTACATTGTATATTCTAAATTCTATATTCAGCATTCTGTATTCTATATTCTTAATTCTGTGTTCTGCATTCCATGTTCAAAATTCTATATTCAGTATTCTGTGTTCTATATACGAAATTCTGCGTTCTGCATTCCATGTTCTAAATTCTGGGTTCTGTATTCTCTATTCTATATTCTGTGTTCTGCATTCTATATTCTAAATTCTATATTCAGTATTCTGTATTCTACATTCTAAATTCTGTGTTTTGAATTACATGTTCTAAATTCTGGGTTCTATATTCTCTATTCTGTATTCTAAATTTTGTGTCTTCATTCTATATTCTACAATCAATATTCTGTATTAGGTATTCTATATTCTATATTCTGTGTTCTACTTTCCATATTCTAAATTCTATATGCATTATTCTGTATTCTATATTCTAAATACTGTGTTCTGCATTCCATGTTCTAAATTCTGTGTTCTATATTTTCTTTTATATTTTCTTTATTTTGTGTTCTACATTCTATATTTAAATTCTATATTCAGCATTCTGTATTCTATATTCTAAATTCTGTGTTCCGCATTCTATATTCTAAATTCTCTATTCTATAATCTAAATTCTGTGTTCTACTTTCTATATTTTTAATTCTATATTCAGTATTCTGTATTCTATATTTTAAATTCTGTGTTCTACTTTCTATATTCTAAATCCTATATTAGGTATACTGTATTCTATATTATAAATTCTGTGTTATGCATACCATGTTCTAATTTCTGGGTTCTATATTCTCTTTTCCATATTTTATATACTGTGTTCTAAATTCTATATTCTGTATTCTATATTCTGCATTCCGTATTCTACATTATATATTCTGTGTTCTACCTTTAATATTCCAAATTCTATATTCAGTGTTCCATATTCTATATTCTATATTCTGTGTTCTACATTCCATATTCTTAATTCTATAAGCACTATTCTGTATTCTATATTCTAAATACTGTGTTCTGCATTCCATGTTCTAAATTCTGGGGTGTGTATTCTGTTTTCCGTATTCTATATTCTGTGTTCTATATTCAATATTATGTATTCTACATTCCGTATTTTATATTCTATATTCTGTGTTCTACATTTTATATTTTAAATTCTATATTCAGTATTCTGTATTCCATATTCTAAATTCTATGTTCTGCATTCCATCTTCTAAATTCTGTGTTGTATTTCTCTATTCTATATTCTATATTTTGTGTTCTTCATTCTATATAGTACATTCTATATTCTGCATTCCGTATTCTATATTTTGTGTTCTGCATTGTATATTCTCAATTCTATATTCAGTATTCTGTACTGTATATTCTAAATTCTGTGTTCTGGATTCCATGTTTTAAATTCTGGGTCCTGTATACTCTATTATATATTCTGTGTTCTGCATGCTATGTTCTAAATTCTATGTTCAGTATGCTGTATTATATATTCTAAATTCTGTGTTCTGCATTCCATGTTCTAAATTCTGTTTTCTGTATTCTTTTTTCCATATTCTAAATTCTGTTTTCTACATTCTATTTTATGTATCCTTTATTCTGAATTCCGTATTCTATATTCAATATTCTGTGTTCTTCTTTCTATATTCTAAATTCTATATTCAGTATTTTGTATTCTATATTCTAAATTTTGTGTTCTGGATTCCATGTTTTAAATTCTGGGTTCTGTATTCTCTATTATATATCCTGTGTACTTCATTCTCTATTCAAAATCCTACATTCAGTATTCTGTATTTATATTCGAAATTCTGTGTTCTGCATTCCATGTTCTAAATTCTGGCTTCTATATTCTCTATTCTATATTCTATATTTTGCGTACTTCATTCTATAGTCTGCAATCTATATTTTGCATTACGTATCCCATATTCTATATTCTGTGTTCTACATTCTATATTCTAAGTTATTTATTCAGTATTCTGTGTTCTACATTCTATATTCTAAATTCTATATTCAGTAATCTCTATAGTATATTCTAAATTCTGTGTTCTGCATTCCATGTTCTAAGTTCTGTGTTCTATATTCTGTTTTCCATATTTTATATTCTGCGTTCTAAATTCTATATTCTGTATTCTATATTCTGCATTCCGTATTCTACATTATATATTCTGTGTTCTACCTTCTATATTCCAAATTCTATATTCAGTATTCTGTATTCTATATTTTAAATTCTGTGTTCTGCATTCCATGTTCTAAATTCTCTATTCTCTATTCTATATTCTGTGTTCTGCTTTCTATATTCTAAATTCTGTATTCAGTATTCTGTAATCTATTTTCTAAATTCTGTGTTCTGCACTCCATGTTCTCCATTCTATATTCTGTATTCCATATTCTAAATTCTGTGTTCTGCATTCTATTTTCTAAATTCTATGATCAGTATACTGTATTATATATTCTAATTACTGTGTTTTGCATTCCATGTTCTTAATTCTGGTTTCTATAATCTATATTCTATATTCTATATCTGTGTTCTACATTCTATATTCAAAATACTATATTCAGCTTTCTGTATTCTATATTCTAAATTTTGTGTTCTACATTCTATATTCTAAATTCTAAATTCAGTATTATGTATTCTATAATCTAAACTCTCTGTTCTGCATTCCATGTTCTAAATTCTCTATTCTTTATTCTATATTCTGTGTTCTTCTTTCTATATTCTAAATTCTATATTCAGTATTCTGTATTCTATATTCTAAATTCTGTGTTCTGCACTCAATGTTCTCAATTCTATATTCAGTATTCTGTATTCCATATTCTAAATTCTCTGTTCTGCATTCTATGTTTCAAGTTCTATGTTCAATATACTGTATTATATATTCTAATTTCTGTGTTTTGCATTCCATGTTCTAAATTCTGGTTCTTTAATGTATATTCTATATTCTATATCTGTGTTCTACATTCTAAATTCAAAACACTATATTCAGCTTTCTGTTTTCTCTATTATAAATTTGGTGTTCTACATTCTATATTCTAAATTCTATATTCAGTGTTATGTAATCTATATTCTAAATTCTGTGTTCTGCTAGCATGTTCTTTATTCTGGATTCTATATTCTGTATTCTACATTCTAAATTCAGTGTTCTACATTCTATATTCTAAATTCTATATTCAGTAATCTTTATTCTATATTCTAAATTCTGTGTTCTACATTCTATATTCTTAATTGCATATTCAGTATTCTGTATTCTATATTCTAAATTCTGAGTTCTGCTTTCCATGTTCCAAAATCTGGCTTCAATATCCTCTAAGCTATATTTTTTATTCTGTTTTCTACATTCTTTATTCTAAATTATATATTCAGTGTTATGTATTTTATATTCTATATTCTGTGTTCTACATTCAATTATTTAATTGTTTATAAAGTGTTCTGTATATTATATTCAAAATTCTGTGTTCTTCATTCCATGTTCTAAATTCTGGGTTCTATATTCTGTATTCTATATTCTATATTCTGTTTTCTACATTCTATATTCTAAATTATATATTCATTATTATGTATTTTATATTCTATATTCTGTGTTCTACATTCAATTTTTATTGTTTATTAAGTATACTGTATACTATATCCTAAATTCAGTGTTCTGCAATTCAATGTTCTAAATTCGGGGTTCTATATACTCTATTCTATATTTTCTATTTTGTGTTCTTCATTTTATATTCTACATTCTATATTCTGCATTCCGTATTCTATATCCTTTATACTATGTTCTACATCCTATATTGTAAATAATATCTTCAGTATTCTGTTTTCTATATTGTAGATTCTGTGTTCTGCATTCCATGTTCTAAATTATGGGTTCAATATTCTTTATTCTATATTCTATATACTCTGTTCCTCACACTATATTCTAAATTCTATATTCAGTATTCTCTATTCTATATTCTTTATAATGTGTTCTGCATTGCATATTCTAAATTCTATATTCAGTATTCTGTATTCTATATTCTAAAATCTGTGTTCCGCATTCCACATTCTAAATTCTATATGCACTATTCTCTATTCTATATTCTAAATACTGTGTTCTGCATTCCATGTTCTAAATTCTGTATTCTGTATTCTTTTTTCCATATTCTATAATCTGTTTTCTACATTCTATATTCTCTATTCTATATTCTGCATTTCGTATTCTATATTCTATATTCTGTGTTCTACATTCTATATTCTAAATTCTATATTCAGTATTCCGTATGCTATATTCTAAAATCTGAGTTCTGCATTCCATGTTCTAAATTCTGGGTTCTATAATCTATATCCTATATTCTATATGCTGTGTTCTATATTCTATATTCTAAATACTATATTCAACTTTCTTTATTTTATATTCTATATTCTGTGTTCTGGATTCCATGTTTTAAATTCTGGGTTCTATACTCTGTTTTCCATATTTTTTATTCTGTGTTCTAAATTCTATATTCTGTATTCTATATTCTGCATTCCGTTTTCTACATTATATATACTGTGTTCTACTTTCTATATTCAAAATTCTATATTCAGTATTCTGTATTCAAAATTTATATTCTGTGTTCTGCATTCCATGTTATAAATTCTCTATTCTATATTCTATATTCTGTGTTCTTCTTTCTATATTCTAAATTCTATATTCAGTATTCTGTATTCTATATTCTAAATTCTGTGTTCTGCACTCAATGTTCTCAATTCTATATTCAGTATTCTGTATTCCATATTCTAAATTCTCTGTTCTGCATTCTATGTTTCAAGTTCTATGTTCAATATACTGTATTATATATTCTAATTTCTGTGTTTTGCATTCCATGTTCTAAATTCTGGTTCTTTAATGTATATTCTATATTCTATATCTGTGTTCTACATTCTAAATTCAAAACACTATATTCAGCTTTCTGTTTTCTCTATTATAAATTTGGTGTTCTACATTCTATATTCTAAATTCTATATTCAGTGTTATGTAATCTATATTCTAAATTCTGTGTTCTGCTAGCATGTTCTTTATTCTGGATTCTTTATTCTGTATTCTATATTCTATATTGTGTGTTCTATATTCTATATTCCAAACTCTATATTCAGTATTCTTTATTATATATTCTAAAATCTGTGTTCTAAATTCTATATTCTAAATTGTATATTCAGTATTCTATATTCTATATTCTAAATACTGAGCTCTGATATCCATGTTCCAAAATCTGGCTTCAATATTCTCTAAGATATTTTTTTTTTCTGTTTTCTACATTCTATATTCTAAATTATATATTCAGTATTATGTGTTTAATATTCTATATTCTGTGATCTACATTCAATTTTTTAATTGCTTATAAAGTATTCTGTATTCTATTATCTAAATTCTGTGTTCTGCATTCCATGTTCTAAATTCTGGGTTCTATATTCTCTTTTTTATTTTCTATATTCTGTGTTCTACATTCTATATTCAGCATTCTGTATTCTATATTCTAAATTTTGTGTCCTACATTCTATATTCTAAATTCTATATTCAGTATTCTGTATTCTATATTCTAAATTCTGTGTTCTGCATTCCATGTTGTAAATTCTGTATTCAGTATTCTCTATTGTATATTCTATATTCTGTGTTCTGCATTCTATATTTTAAATTCTATATTCAGTATTCAGTATTCTATAATCTAAATTCTGTGTTCTGCATTCCATGTTCTAAATTCTGGGTTCTGTTTAAGTTTCCATAATCTATATTCTGTGTTCTAAATTCTATATTCTGTATTCTATATTCTGCATTCCGTATTCTATATTCTAT
This sequence comes from Vicugna pacos, assembly GCF_048564905.1. Classification (NCBI taxonomy): domain Eukaryota; kingdom Metazoa; phylum Chordata; class Mammalia; order Artiodactyla; family Camelidae; genus Vicugna; species Vicugna pacos. The sequence continues at coordinate 52,536,481 of NW_027328741.1, forward strand.
ATTCTGTGATCAACATTCTGTATTCTAAATTCTATATTCAGTAATCTCTACACTATATTCTAAATTCTGTTTTCTGCATATCTTGTTCTAAATTCTGGGTCCTATATTCTATTTTCCATATTTTATATTCTGTGTTCTAAATTCTATACTCTGTATTCTATATTCTGCATTCCGTATTCTACATTATATATTCTGTGTTCTACATTCTATATTCCAAAATCTATATTCAGTATTCTGTATTCTATATTCTAAATTCTGTGTTCTTCATTCAATGTTCTAAATTCTCTATTCTATATTCTATATTCTGTGTTCTAATTTCTATATTCTAAATTCTATATTCAGTATTCTTTATTCTATACTCTAAATTCTGTGTTCTGCATTCCATGTTCTAAATTCTCTATTGTATATTCTATATTCTGTGTTCTGCTTTCTATATTCTAAATTCTATATTCAGTATTCTGTATTCTATATTCTAAATTCTGTGTTCTGCACTCCATGTTCTCCATTCTATATTCAGTATTCTGTATTCCATATTCTAAATTCTGTGTTCTGCATTCTATTTTCTAAGTTCTATGATCAGTATACTGTATTATATATTCTAATTACTGTGTTTTGCATTCCATGTTCTAAATTCTTGGTTCTATAATCTATATTCTATATTCTATATCTGTGTTCTACATTCTATATTCTAAATACTATATTCAGCTTTCTGTATTCTATATTATAAATTCTGTATTCTACATTCTATATTCTAAATTCTATCTTCAGAATTATGTAATATATATTCTGAATTCTGTGTTCTGCATAGTATGTTCTTTATTCTGGATTCTTTATTCTGTATTCTACAATCTATATTGTGTGTTCTACATTCTATATTCTAAAATCTATATTCAGTATTCTTTATTATATATTCTAAATTCTGTGTTCTACATTCTATATTTTAAATTGCATATTCAGTATTCTGTATTCTATATTCTAAATACTGAGTTCTGATTTCCATGTTCCAAAATCTGGCTTCAATATTCTCTAAGCTATATTTTTTATTCTGTTTTCTACATTCTATTTTCTAAATTATATATTCAGTATTATGTGTTTTATATTCTATATTCTGTGTTCTACATTCAATTTTTTAATAGTTTATTAAGTATTCTGTATTCTATAATCTAAATTCTGTGTTGTGCATTCCATGTTCTTAATTCTGGGTTCTTTATTCTCTATTCTCTATTCTATATTCTGTGTTCTACATTCTATATTCTGTAGTCTGTATTGTATATTCTAAATTCAGTGTTCTGCATTTCATGTTCTAAATCTGGCTTCTATAATCTTTATTCTATTTTCTATATTTTGTGTTATTCATTCTATATTTTACATTCTATATACTGCTTTCCATTTACTATATTCTATATTCTGTTTTCTGCTATCTATATTCCTAATTCTATATTCAGGATTCCGTATGCTATATTCTAAACTTTGTGTTCTGCATTCCATGTTCTATATTCTGGGTTCTGTAATCAATATTCTATATTCTATATTCTGTGTTCTACATTCTATACTCTAAATACTATATTCAGCTTTCTGTATTCTATATTATAAATTCGGTGTTCTACATTCAATATTCTAAATTCTATATTCAGTATTATGTAATCTATATTCTAAATTCTGTATACTGCATAGCATTTTCTTTATTCTGGATTCTATATTCTGTATTCTACATTCTATATTCTGTGTTCTACATTCTATATTCTAAACTCTATATACAGTATTCTCTATTCTGTATTCTAAATTCTGAGTTCTACTTTCCAAGCTCCAAAATCTGGATTCAATATTCTCTAAGGTATATTTTTTTCCTGTTTTCTACATTCTATATTCAAAATTATTTATTCAGTATTATGTATACTATATACTATATCCTCTGTTCTACATTCAATTTTTAATTGTCTATTAAATATTCTTTATACTATATTCTAAATTCAGTGTTCTGCATTCCATGTTGTAAATCCTGGGTTCTTTATTCTCTTTTCTATATTCTATATTGTGTGTTCTTCATTGTATATTCTAAATTCTATATTCAGCATTCTGTATTCTATATTCTAAATTTTGTGTTCTACATTCTTTATTCTATATTCTAAATTCAGTATTATGTATTCTATAATCTAAATTCTCTGTTCTGCATTCCATATTCTAAATTCTCTGTTCTTTATTCTATATTCTGTGTTATTCTTTCTATATTCTAAATTCTATATTCAGTATTCAGTATTCTGTCTTCTATATTCTGGGTTCTGCGTTCCATGTTATAAATTCTGGGTTCTACATTCTCTATTCTATATTCTAAATTGCGTGTTTTTCATTCTAGATTCTACAAATTATATTCTGTATTAGGTATTCTATATTCTATATTCTGTGTTATACATTCTATATTCTAAATTCTATATTCAGTATTCTGTATTCTATACTCTATATTGTGTGTTCTTCATTCCATGTTCTAAATTCTGGGTTGTGAATTCTGATTTCCATATTCTATATTCTGTGCTCTATATTCTATATTCTGTATTCTATATTCTACATTCCGTATTCTATATTCTATATTCTGTGTACTATATTCTTTATTTTATATCTATGTTCAGTATTCTGTATTCTATATTCTAAATTCTGTGTTCTGCATGCCATGTTCTAAATTCTGGCTTCTATATTCTCTATTCTATATTGTATATTTTGTGTTTTCATTATATATTCTACATTCTGTATTCTGTATTCCGTATTCTATATTCTTTATACTGTGTTCTACATTCTATATTCTAAATTGTATATTCAGTATTCTGTATTCTATATTCTAAATTCTGTTTTCTGCATTCCATGTTCAAAATTCTGGGTTCAATATTCTTTATTCTATATTCTACATTCTGTGTTCTACATTGTATATTCTAAATTCTATATTCAGCATTCTGTATTCTATATTCTTAATTCTGTGTTCTGCATTCCATGTTCAAAATTCTATATTCAGTATTCTGTGTTCTATATACGAAATTCTGCGTTCTGCATTCCATGTTCTAAATTCTGGGTTCTGTATTCTCTATTCTATATTCTGTGTTCTGCATTCTATATTCTAAATTCTATATTCAGTATTCTGTATTCTACATTCTAAATTCTGTGTTTTGAATTACATGTTCTAAATTCTGGGTTCTATATTCTCTATTCTGTATTCTAAATTTTGTGTCTTCATTCTATATTCTACAATCAATATTCTGTATTAGGTATTCTATATTCTATATTCTGTGTTCTACTTTCCATATTCTAAATTCTATATGCATTATTCTGTATTCTATATTCTAAATACTGTGTTCTGCATTCCATGTTCTAAATTCTGTGTTCTATATTTTCTTTTATATTTTCTTTATTTTGTGTTCTACATTCTATATTTAAATTCTATATTCAGCATTCTGTATTCTATATTCTAAATTCTGTGTTCCGCATTCTATATTCTAAATTCTCTATTCTATAATCTAAATTCTGTGTTCTACTTTCTATATTTTTAATTCTATATTCAGTATTCTGTATTCTATATTTTAAATTCTGTGTTCTACTTTCTATATTCTAAATCCTATATTAGGTATACTGTATTCTATATTATAAATTCTGTGTTATGCATACCATGTTCTAATTTCTGGGTTCTATATTCTCTTTTCCATATTTTATATACTGTGTTCTAAATTCTATATTCTGTATTCTATATTCTGCATTCCGTATTCTACATTATATATTCTGTGTTCTACCTTTAATATTCCAAATTCTATATTCAGTGTTCCATATTCTATATTCTATATTCTGTGTTCTACATTCCATATTCTTAATTCTATAAGCACTATTCTGTATTCTATATTCTAAATACTGTGTTCTGCATTCCATGTTCTAAATTCTGGGGTGTGTATTCTGTTTTCCGTATTCTATATTCTGTGTTCTATATTCAATATTATGTATTCTACATTCCGTATTTTATATTCTATATTCTGTGTTCTACATTTTATATTTTAAATTCTATATTCAGTATTCTGTATTCCATATTCTAAATTCTATGTTCTGCATTCCATCTTCTAAATTCTGTGTTGTATTTCTCTATTCTATATTCTATATTTTGTGTTCTTCATTCTATATAGTACATTCTATATTCTGCATTCCGTATTCTATATTTTGTGTTCTGCATTGTATATTCTCAATTCTATATTCAGTATTCTGTACTGTATATTCTAAATTCTGTGTTCTGGATTCCATGTTTTAAATTCTGGGTCCTGTATACTCTATTATATATTCTGTGTTCTGCATGCTATGTTCTAAATTCTATGTTCAGTATGCTGTATTATATATTCTAAATTCTGTGTTCTGCATTCCATGTTCTAAATTCTGTTTTCTGTATTCTTTTTTCCATATTCTAAATTCTGTTTTCTACATTCTATTTTATGTATCCTTTATTCTGAATTCCGTATTCTATATTCAATATTCTGTGTTCTTCTTTCTATATTCTAAATTCTATATTCAGTATTTTGTATTCTATATTCTAAATTTTGTGTTCTGGATTCCATGTTTTAAATTCTGGGTTCTGTATTCTCTATTATATATCCTGTGTACTTCATTCTCTATTCAAAATCCTACATTCAGTATTCTGTATTTATATTCGAAATTCTGTGTTCTGCATTCCATGTTCTAAATTCTGGCTTCTATATTCTCTATTCTATATTCTATATTTTGCGTACTTCATTCTATAGTCTGCAATCTATATTTTGCATTACGTATCCCATATTCTATATTCTGTGTTCTACATTCTATATTCTAAGTTATTTATTCAGTATTCTGTAATCTACATTCTAAATTCTGTGTTCTACATTCTATATTCTAAATTCTATATTCAGTAATCTCTATAGTATATTCTAAATTCTGTGTTCTGCATTCCATGTTCTAAGTTCTGTGTTCTATATTCTGTTTTCCATATTTTATATTCTGCGTTCTAAATTCTATATTCTGTATTCTATATTCTGCATTCCGTATTCTACATTATATATTCTGTGTTCTACCTTCTATATTCCAAATTCTATATTCAGTATTCTGTATTCTATATTTTAAATTCTGTGTTCTGCATTCCATGTTCTAAATTCTCTATTCTCTATTCTATATTCTGTGTTCTGCTTTCTATATTCTAAATTCTGTATTCAGTATTCTGTAATCTATTTTCTAAATTCTGTGTTCTGCACTCCATGTTCTCCATTCTATATTCTGTATTCCATATTCTAAATTCTGTGTTCTGCATTCTATTTTCTAAATTCTATGATCAGTATACTGTATTATATATTCTAATTACTGTGTTTTGCATTCCATGTTCTTAATTCTGGTTTCTATAATCTATATTCTATATTCTATATCTGTGTTCTACATTCTATATTCAAAATACTATATTCAGCTTTCTGTATTCTATATTCTAAATTTTGTGTTCTACATTCTATATTCTAAATTCTAAATTCAGTATTATGTATTCTATAATCTAAACTCTCTGTTCTGCATTCCATGTTCTAAATTCTCTATTCTTTATTCTATATTCTGTGTTCTTCTTTCTATATTCTAAATTCTATATTCAGTATTCTGTATTCTATATTCTAAATTATGTGTTCAGCATTCCATGTTATAAATTCTGGGTTCTACATTCTGTATTCTATATTCTAAATTGTGTGTTTTTCATTCTAGATTCTACATCCTATATTTTGCATTCCGTATACTGTATTCTATATTCTGTGTTCTACATTCTTTATTCTAAATTCTATATTCAGTATTCCGTATACTACATTCTTTTCTGTGTTATGCATTCCATTTTCTAAATTCTGGGTTCTATAATGTATATTCTATATACTATATTCTGTGTTCTACTTTCTATATTCTAAATTCTATATTCAGTTTTCTGTATACAATATTATAACTTCTGTGTTCTGCATTCATTATTCTTAATTCTATATTCAGAATTATGTAATCTATATTCTTAATTGTGTGTTCTGCATAGAATGTTCTTAATTCTGGATTCTATAATCTGTATTCTACATTCTATATTCTGTGTTCTACATTCTATACTCTAAATACTATATTCAGTATTCTTTATTCTATATTCTATATTCTGAGTTCTACATTCTATATTCTAAATTGTATATTCAGTATTCTGTATTCTATATACGAAATTGTGAGTTCTGCTTTCCATGTTCCAAAATCTGGCTTCAATATTCTTTAAGCTATATTTTTTATTCTGTTTTCTACATTCTATATTCTAAATTATATATTCAGTATCATGTATTTTATATTCTATATTCTGTGTTCTACATTCAATTTTTTATTTGTTTATTAAGTATACTGTATACTATATCCTAAATTCAGTGTTCTGCAATTCAATGTTCTAAATTCTGGGTTCTATATACTGTATTCTATATTTTCTATTTTGTGTTCTTCATTTTATATTCTACATTCTATATTCTGCATTCCATATTCTATATTCTTTATACTATGTTCTACATTCTATATTATAAATACTATCTTCAGTATTCTGTGTTCTATATTGTAGATTCTGTGTTCTGCATTCCATGTTCTAAATTATGGGTTCAATATTCTTTATTCTATATTCTATATACTGTGTTCCTCACACTATATTCTAAATTCTATATTCAGTATTCTGTATTCTATTTTCTAAATAATGTGTTCTGCATTCCATGTTCTAAATTCTATATTCAGTATTCTGTATTCTATATTCTAAAATCTGTGTTCCGCATTCCACATTCTAAATTCTAAATGCACTATTCTGTATTCTATATTCTAAATACTGTGTTCTGCATTCCATGTTCTAAATTCTGTTTTCTGTATTCTTTTTTCCATATTCTATAATCTGTTTTCAAAATTCTATATTCTGTATTCTATATTCTGCATTGCGTATTCTTTATTGTATATTCTGTGTTCTACATTCTATATTCTAAATTCTATATTCAGTGTTATTTAATCTATATTCTTAATTCTGTGTTCTGCATAGCATGTTCTTTATTCTGAATTCTATATTCTGTATTCTACATTCTATAATCTGTGTTCTACATTCTATATTCTAAATTCTATATTCAGTATTCTTTATTCTACATTCTAAATTCTGTGTTCTACATTCTATATTCTAAATTGTATATTCAGTATTCTGTATTCTATATTCTAAATTCTGATTTCTGCTTTCTATGTTCCAAAATCTGGCTTTTATATTCTCTAAGCTGTATTTTTTATTCTGTTTTCTACATTCTATATTCTAAATTATATATTCATTATTATGTATTTTATATTCTTTATTCTGTGTTCTACATTCAATATTTTAATTGTTTATAAATTATACTGTATAATATATTCTAAATTCTGTGTTCTGCATTCCATGTTCTAAATTCTGGGTTCTATATTCTCTTTTCTATTTTCTGTATTCTGTGTACTACATTCTATTTTGTAAATTCTATATTCAGCATTCTGTATTCTATATTCTAAATTTTGTGTTCTACATTCTATATTCTAAATTCTATATTCAGTATTATGTATTCTGTAACCTAAATTCTGTGTTCTGTATTCCATGTTCTAAATACTGGGTTCTTTATTCTCTATTCTCTATTCTATACTCTTTGTTCTACATTCAATATTCTAAATTCTATATTCATTATTCTGTATTCTATATTCTATATTCTGTATTCTACATTCTATATTCTAAATTCTATATTCAGTATTCTGTATTCTGTATTCTAAATTCTGTGTTCTGCATTCCATGTTATAAAGTCTGGGTTCTACATTCTCTATTCTATATTCTTAATTGCGTGTTTTTCATTCTAGATTCAACAAATTATATTCTGTATTAGGTATTCTATATTCTATATTCTGTGTTATACATTCTATACTCTAAATTCTATATTCAGTATTCTGTATTCTATACTCTATATTCTGTGTTCTTCATTCCATGTTCTAAATTCTGTATTATGTATTCTGATTTCCATATTCTATATTCTGTGCTCTATATTCTATATTCTGTATTCTATATTGTACATTCCGTATTCTATATTCTATACTTTGTGTTCTATATTCTTTATTTTATATCTATATTCAGTATTTTGTTTTCTATATTCTAAATTCAGTGTTCTGCGTGCCATGTTCTAAATTCTGGCTTCTATATTCTCTATTCTATATTGTATATTTTGTGTTTTCATTATATATTCTACATTCTGTATTCTGTTTTCCGTATTCTATATTCTTTATACTGTGTTCTACATTCTATATTCTAAATCCTATATTCAGTATTCTGTATTCTATATTCTAAATTCTGTGTTCTGCATTCCATGTTCAAAATTCTGGCTTCAATATTCTTTATTCTATATTCTATATTCTGTGTTCTACATTCTATATTATAAATTCTATATTCAGCTTTCTGTATTCTATATTCTAAATTCTGTGTTCTGCATTCCATGTTCAAAATTCTATATTCAGTATTCTGTGTTCTATATACGAAATTCTGTGTTCTGCATTCCATGTTCTAAATTCTGGCTTCTGTATTCTCTATTCTTTATTCTGTGTTCTGCATTCTATATTCTAAATTCTATATTCAGTATTCTGTATTCTACATTCTAAATTCTGTGTTTTGAATTCCATGTTCTAAATTCTGGGTTCTATATTCTCTATTCTTTATTCTAAATTTTGTGTCTTCATTCTATATTCTACAATCAATATTCTGTATTAGGTATTCTATATTCTATATTCTGTGTTCTACATTCCATATTCTTAATTCTATATGCATTATTCTGTATTCTATATTCTAAATACTGTGTTCTGCATTCCATGTTCTAAATTCTGTGTTCTATATTTTCTATTATATTTTCTATATTTTGTGTTCTACATTCTATATTTAAATTCTATATTCAGCATTCTGTTTTCTATATTCTAAATTCTGTGTTCCGCATTCTATATTCTAAATTCTCTATTCTATAATCTAAATTCTGTGTTCTACTTTCTATATTTTAATTCTATATTCAGTATTCTGTATTCTATATTTTAAATTCTGTGTTCTACATTCTGTATTCTAAATCCTATATTAGGTATACTGTATTCTATATTATAAATTCTGTGTTATGCATACCATGTTCTAATTTTGGGTTCTATATTCTCTTTTCCATATTTTATATACTGTGTTCTAAATTCTATATTCTGTATTCTATATTCTGCATTCCGTATTCTACATTATATATTCTGTGTTCTACCTTTAATATTCCAAATTCTATATTCAGTGTTCCATATTCTATATTCTATATTCTGTGTTCTACATTCCATATTCTTAATTCTATAAGCACTATTCTGTATTCTATATTCTAAATACTGTGTTCTGCATTCCATGTTCTAAATTCTGGGGTGTGTCTTCTGTTTTCCGTATTCTATATTCTGTGTTCTATATTCAATATTATGTATTCTACATTCTACATTCCGTATTTTATATTCTATATTCTGTGTTCTACATTTTATATTTTAAATTCTATATTCAGTATTCTGTATTCCATATACTAAATTCTATGTTCTGCATTCCATCTTCTAAATTCTGTGTTGTATTTCTCTATTCTATATTCTATATTTTGTGTTCTTCATTCTATATAGTACATTCTATATTCTGCATTCCGTATTCTATATTTTGTGTTCTGCATTGTATATTCTCAATTCTATATTCAGTATTCTGTACTGTATATTCTAAATTCTGTGTTCTGGATTCCATGTTTTAAATTCTGGGCCCTGTATACTCTATTATATATTCTGTGTTCTGCATGCTATGTTCTAAATTCTATGTTCAGTATGCTGTATTATATATTCTAAATTCTGTGTTCTGCATTCCATGTTCTAAATTCTGGGTTCTGTATTCTCTATTCTATATTCTGTGTTCTGCATTCTATATTCTAAATTCTATATTCAGTATTCTGTATTCTACATTCTAAATTCTGTGTTTTGAATTCCATGTTCTAAATTCTGGGTTCTATATTCTCTATTCTTTATTCTAAATTTTGTGTCTTCATTCTATATTCTACAATCAATATTCTGTATTAGGTATTCTATATTCTATATTCTGTGTTCTACATTCCATATTCTTAATTCTATATGCATTATTCTGTATTCTATATTCTAAATACTGTGTTCTGCATTCCATATTCTAAATTCTGTGTTCTATATTTTCTTTTATATTTTCTATATTTTGTGTTCTACATTCTATATTTAAATTCTATATTCAGCATTCTGTTTTCTATATTCTAAATTCTGTGTTCCGCATTCTATATTCTAAATTCTCTATTCTATAATCTAAATTCTGTGTTCTACTTTCTATATTTTAATTCTATATTCAGTATTCTGTATTCTATATTTTAAATTCTGTGTTCTACATTCTGTATTCTAAATCCTATATTAGGTATACTCTATTCTATATTATAAATTCTGTGTTATGCATACCATGTTCTAATTTTGGGTTCTATATTCTCTTTTCCATATTTTATATACTGTGTTCTAAATTCTATATTCTGTATTCTATATTCTGCATTCTGTATTCTACATTATATATTCTGTGTTCTACCTTTAATATTCCAAATTCTATATTCAGTGTTCCATATTCTATATTCTATATTCTGTGTTCTACATTCCATATTTTAATTCTATAAGCACTATTCTGTATTCTATATTCTAAATACTGTGTTCTGCATTCCATGTTCTAAATTCTGGGGTGTGTATTCTGTTTTCCGTATTCTATATTCTGTGTTCTATATTCAATATTATGTATTCTACATTCTACATTCCGTATTTTATATTCTATATTCTGTGTTCTACATTTTATATTTTAAATTCTATATTCAGTATTCTGTATTCCATATTCTAAATTCTATGTTCTGCATTCCATCTTCTAAATTCTGTGTTGTATTTCTCTATTCTATATTCTATATTTTGTGTTCTTCATTCTATATAGTACATTCTATATTCTGCATTCCGTATTCTATATTTTGTGTTCTGCATTGTATATTCTCAATTCTATATTCAGTATTCTGTACTGTATATTCTAAATTCTGTGTTCTGGATTCCATGTTTTAAATTCTGGGTCCTGTATACTCTATTATATATTCTGTGTTCTGCATGCTATGTTCTAAATTCTATGTTCAGTATGCTGTATTATATATTCTAAATTCTGTGTTCTGCATTCCATGTTCTAAATTCTGTTTTCTGTATTCTTTTTTCCATATTCTATATTCTGTTTTCTACATTCTATTTTATGTATCCTTTATTCTGAATTCCGTATTCTATATTCAATATTCTGTGTTCTTCTTTCTATATTCTAAATTCTATATTCAGTATTTTGTATTCTATATTCTAAATTTTGTGTTCTGGATTCCATGTTTTAAATTCTGGGTTCTGTATTCTCTATTATATATCCTGTGTACTTCATTCTCTATTCAAAATCCTACATTCAGTATTCTGTATTTATATTCGAAATTCTGTGTTCTGCATTCCATATTCTAAATTCTGGCTTCTTTATTCTCTTTTCTATATTCTATATTTTGCGTACTTCATTCTATAGTCTGCAATCTATATTTTGCATTACGTATCCCATATTCTATATTCTGTGTTCTACATTCTATATTCTAAGTTATTTATTCAGTATTCTGTAATCTACATTCTAAATTCTGTGTTCTACATTCTATATTCTAAATTCTATATTCAGTAATCTCTATAGTATATTCTAAATTCTGTGTTCTGCATTCCATGTTCTAAGTTCTGTGTTCTATATTCTGTTTTCCATATTTTATATTCTGCGTTCTAAATTCTATATTCTGTATTCTATATTCTGCATTCCGTATTCTACATTATATATTCTGTGTTCTACCTTCTATATTCCAAATTCTATATTCAGTATTCTGTATTCTATATTTTAAATTCTGTGTTCTGCATTCCATGTTCTAAATTCTTTATTCTATATTCTATATTCTGTGTTCTGCTTTCTATATTCTAAATTCTATATTCAGTATTCTGTAATCTATATTCTAAATTCTGTGTTCTGCACTCCATGTTCTCCATTCTATATTCTGTATTCCATATTCTAAATTCTGTCTTCTGCATTCTATTTTCTAAGTTCTATGATCAGTATACTGTATTATATATTCTAATTACTGTGTTTTGCATTCCATGTTCTTAATTCTGGTTTCTATAATCTATATTCTATATTCTATATCTGTGTTCTACATCCTGTATTCTAAATAATATATTCAGCTTTCTGTATTCTATATTCTAAATTTTGTGTTCTACATTCTATATTCCAAATTCTAAATTCAGTATTATGTATTCTATAGTCTAAACTCTCTGTTCTGCATTCCATGTTCTAAATTCTCTATTCTTTATTCTATATTCTGTGTTCTTCTTTCTATATTCTAAATTCTATATTCAGTATTCTGTATTCTATATTCTAAATTATGTGTTCTGCATTCCATGTTATAAATTCTGGGTTCTACATTCTGAATTCTATATTCTAAATTGTGTGTTTTCCATTCTAGATTCTACATAGTATATTTTGCATTCCGTATACTGTATTCTATATTCCGTGTTCTACATTCTTTATTCTAAATTCTATATTCAGTGTTCTGTATGCTATATTCATTTCTGTGTTATGCATTCCATGTTCTAAATTCTGGGTTCTATAGTCTATATTCTATATACTATATTCTGTGTTCTACTTTCTTTATTCTAAATACTATATTCAGTTTTCTGTATACAATATTATAAATTCTGTGTTCTGCATTCTATATTCTTAATTCTATATTCAGTATTATGTAATCTATATTCTTAATTCTGTGTTCTGCATAGAATGTTCATAATTCTGGATTCTATAATCTGTATTCAACATTCTATATTCTGTGTTCTACATTCTATACTCTAAATTCTATATTCAGTATTCTTTATTCTATATACGAAATTGTGAGTTCTGCTTTCCATGTTCCAAAATCTGGCTTCAATATTCTTTAAGCTATATTTTTTATTCTGTTTTCTACATTCTATATTCTAAATTATATATTCAGTATTATGTATTTTATATTCTATATTCTGTGTTCTACATTCAATTTTTTATTTGTTTATTAAGTATACTGTATAGTATATCCTAAATTCAGGGTTCTGCAATTCAATGTTCTAAATTCTGAGTTCCATATACTCTATTATATATTTTCTATTTTGTGTTCTTCATTTTATATTCTACATTCTATATTCTGCATTCCATATTCTATATTCTTTATACTATGTTCTACATTCTATATTATAAATACTATCTTCAGTATTCTGTGTTCTATATTGTAGATTCTGTGTTCTGCATTCCATGTTCTAAATTATGGGTTCAATATTCTTTATTCTATATTCTATATACTGTGTTCCTCACACTATATTTTAAATTCTATATTCAGTATTCTGTATTCTATTTTCTAAATAATGTGTTCTGCATTCCATGTTCTAAATTCTATATTCAGTATTCTGTATTCTATATTCTAAAATCTGTGTTCCGCATTCCACATTCTAAATTCTAAATGCACTATTCTGTATTCTATATTCTAAATACTGTGTTCTGCATTCCATGTTCTAAATTCTGTTTTCTGTATTCTTTTTTCCATATTCTATAATCTGTTTTCAAAATTCTATATTCTGTATTCTATATTCTGCATTGCGTATTCTTTATTGTATATTCTGTGTTCTACATTCTATATTCTAAATTCTATATTCAGTGTTATTTAATCTATATTCTTAATTCTGTGTTCTGCATAGCATGTTCTTTATTCTGAATTCTATATTCTGTATTCTACATTCTATAATCTGTGTTCTACATTCTATATTCTAAATTCTATATTCAGTATTCTTTATTCTACATTCTAAATTCTGTGTTCTACATTCTATATTCTAAATTGTATATTCAGTATTCTGTATTCTATATTCTAAATTCTGATTTCTGCTTTCTATGTTCCAAAATCTGGCTTTTATATTCTCTAAGCTGTATTTTTTATTCTGTTTTCTACATTCTATATTCTAAATTATATATTCATTATTATGTATTTTATATTCTTTATTCTGTGTTCTACATTCAATATTTTAATTGTTTATAAATTATACTGTATAATATATTCTAAATTCTGTGTTCTGCATTCCATGTTCTAAATTCTGGGTTCTATATTCTCTTTTCTATTTTCTGTATTCTGTGTACTACATTCTATTTTGTAAATTCTATATTCAGCATTCTGTATTCTATATTCTAAATTTTGTGTTCTACATTCTATATTCTAAATTCTATATTCAGTATTATGTATTCTGTAACCTAAATTCTGTGTTCTGTATTCCATGTTCTAAATACTGGGTTCTTTATTCTCTATTCTCTATTCTATACTCTTTGTTCTACATTCAATATTCTAAATTCTATATTCATTATTCTGTATTCTATATTCTATATTCTGTATTCTACATTCTATATTCTAAATTCTATATTCAGTATTCTGTATTCTGTATTCTAAATTCTGTGTTCTGCATTCCATGTTATAAAGTCTGGGTTCTACATTCTCTATTCTATATTCTTAATTGCGTGTTTTTCATTCTAGATTCAACAAATTATATTCTGTATTAGGTATTCTATATTCTATATTCTGTGTTATACATTCTATACTCTAAATTCTATATTCAGTATTCTGTATTCTATACTCTATATTCTGTGTTCTTCATTCCATGTTCTAAATTCTGGGTTATGTATTCTGATTTCCATATTCTATATTCTGTGCTCTATATTCTATATTCTGTATTCTATATTGTACATTCCGTATTCTATATTCTATACTTTGTGTTCTATATTCTTTATTTTATATCTATATTCAGTATTTTGTTTTCTATATTCTAAATTCAGTGTTCTGCGTGCCATGTTCTAAATTCTGGCTTCTATATTCTCTATTCTATATTGTATATTTTGTGTTTTCATTATATATTCTACATTCTGTATTCTGTTTTCCGTATTCTATATTCTTTATACTGTGTTCTACATTCTATATTCTAAATCCTATATTCAGTATTCTGTATTCTATATTCTAAATTCTGTGTTCTGCATTCCATGTTCAAAATTCTGGCTTCAATATTCTTTATTCTATATTCTATATTCTGTGTTCTACATTCTATATTATAAATTCTATATTCAGCTTTCTGTATTCTATATTCTAAATTCTGTGTTCTGCATTCCATGTTCAAAATTCTATATTCAGTATTCTGTGTTCTATATACGAAATTCTGTGTTCTGCATTCCATGTTCTAAATTCTGGCTTCTGTATTCTCTATTCTTTATTCTGTGTTCTGCATTCTATATTCTAAATTCTATATTCAGTATTCTGTATTCTACATTCTAAATTCTGTGTTTTGAATTCCATGTTCTAAATTCTGGGTTCTATATTCTCTATTCTTTATTCTAAATTTTGTGTCTTCATTCTATATTCTACAATCAATATTCTGTATTAGGTATTCTATATTCTATATTCTGTGTTCTACATTCCATATTCTTAATTCTATATGCATTATTCTGTATTCTATATTCTAAATACTGTGTTCTGCATTCCATGTTCTAAATTCTGTGTTCTATATTTTCTATTATATTTTCTATATTTTGTGTTCTACATTCTATATTTAAATTCTATATTCAGCATTCTGTTTTCTATATTCTAAATTCTGTGTTCCGCATTCTATATTCTAAATTCTCTATTCTATAATCTAAATTCTGTGTTCTACTTTCTATATTTTAATTCTATATTCAGTATTCTGTATTCTATATTTTAAATTCTGTGTTCTACATTCTGTATTCTAAATCCTATATTAGGTATACTGTATTCTATATTATAAATTCTGTGTTATGCATACCATGTTCTAATTTTGGGTTCTATATTCTCTTTTCCATATTTTATATACTGTGTTCTAAATTCTATATTCTGTATTCTATATTCTGCATTCCGTATTCTACATTATATATTCTGTGTTCTACCTTTAATATTCCAAATTCTATATTCAGTGTTCCATATTCTATATTCTATATTCTGTGTTCTACATTCCATATTCTTAATTCTATAAGCACTATTCTGTATTCTATATTCTAAATACTGTGTTCTGCATTCCATGTTCTAAATTCTGGGGTGTGTCTTCTGTTTTCCGTATTCTATATTCTGTGTTCTATATTCAATATTATGTATTCTACATTCTACATTCCGTATTTTATATTCTATATTCTGTGTTCTACATTTTATATTTTAAATTCTATATTCAGTATTCTGTATTCCATATACTAAATTCTATGTTCTGCATTCCATCTTCTAAATTCTGTGTTGTATTTCTCTATTCTATATTCTATATTTTGTGTTCTTCATTCTATATAGTACATTCTATATTCTGCATTCCGTATTCTATATTTTGTGTTCTGCATTGTATATTCTCAATTCTATATTCAGTATTCTGTACTGTATATTCTAAATTCTGTGTTCTGGATTCCATGTTTTAAATTCTGGGTCCTGTATACTCTATTATATATTCTGTGTTCTGCATGCTATGTTCTAAATTCTATGTTCAGTATGCTGTATTATATATTCTAAATTCTGTGTTCTGCATTCCATGTTCTAAATTCTGGGTTCTGTATTCTCTATTCTATATTCTGTGTTCTGCATTCTATATTCTAAATTCTATATTCAGTATTCTGTATTCTACATTCTAAATTCTGTGTTTTGAATTCCATGTTCTAAATTCTGGGTTCTATATTCTCTATTCTTTATTCTAAATTTTGTGTCTTCATTCTATATTCTACAATCAATATTCTGTATTAGGTATTCTATATTCTATATTCTGTGTTCTACATTCCATATTCTTAATTCTATATGCATTATTCTGTATTCTATATTCTAAATACTGTGTTCTGCATTCCATATTCTAAATTCTGTGTTCTATATTTTCTTTTATATTTTCTATATTTTGTTTTCTACATTCTATATTTAAATTCTATATTCAGCATTCTGTTTTCTATATTCTAAATTCTGTGTTCCGCATTCTATATTCTAAATTCTCTATTCTATAATCTAAATTCTGTGTTCTACTTTCTATATTTTAATTCTATATTCAGTATTCTGTATTCTATATTTTAAATTCTGTGTTCTACATTCTGTATTCTAAATCCTATATTAGGTATACTGTATTCTATATTATAAATTCTGTGTTATGCATACCATGTTCTAATTTTGGGTTCTATATTCTCTTTTCCATATTTTATATACTGTGTTCTAAATTCTATATTCTGTATTCTATATTCTGCATTCTGTATTCTACATTATATATTCTGTGTTCTACCTTTAATATTCCAAATTCTATATTCAGTGTTCCATATTCTATATTCTATATTCTGTGTTCTACATTCCATATTTTAATTCTATAAGCACTATTCTGTATTCTATATTCTAAATACTGTGTTCTGCATTCCATGTTCTAAATTCTGGGGTGTGTATTCTGTTTTCCGTATTCTATATTCTGTGTTCTATATTCAATATTATGTATTCTACATTCTACATTCCGTATTTTATATTCTATATTCTGTGTTCTACATTTTATATTTTAAATTCTATATTCAGTATTCTGTATTCCATATTCTAAATTCTATGTTCTGCATTCCATCTTCTAAATTCTGTGTTGTATTTCTCTATTCTATATTCTATATTTTGTGTTCTTCATTCTATATAGTACATTCTATATTCTGCATTCCGTATTCTATATTTTGTGTTCTGCATTGTATATTCTCAATTCTATATTCAGTATTCTGTACTGTATATTCTAAATTCTGTGTTCTGGATTCCATGTTTTAAATTCTGGGTCCTGTATACTCTATTATATATTCTGTGTTCTGCATGCTATGTTCTAAATTCTATGTTCAGTATGCTGTATTATATATTCTAAATTCTGTGTTCTGCATTCCATGTTCTAAATTCTGTTTTCTGTATTCTTTTTTCCATATTCTATATTCTGTTTTCTACATTCTATTTTATGTATCCTTTATTCTGAATTCCGTATTCTATATTCAATATTCTGTGTTCTTCTTTCTATATTCTAAATTCTATATTCAGTATTTTGTATTCTATATTCTAAATTTTGTGTTCTGGATTCCATGTTTTAAATTCTGGGTTCTGTATTCTCTATTATATATCCTGTGTACTTCATTCTCTATTCAAAATCCTACATTCAGTATTCTGTATTTATATTCGAAATTCTGTGTTCTGCATTCCATATTCTAAATTCTGGCTTCTTTATTCTCTTTTCTATATTCTATATTTTGCGTACTTCATTCTATAGTCTGCAATCTATATTTTGCATTACGTATCCCATATTCTATATTCTGTGTTCTACATTCTATATTCTAAGTTATTTATTCAGTATTCTGTAATCTACATTCTAAATTCTGTGTTCTACATTCTATATTCTAAATTCTATATTCAGTAATCTCTATAGTATATTCTAAATTCTGTGTTCTGCATTCCATGTTCTAAGTTCTGTGTTCTATATTCTGTTTTCCATATTTTATATTCTGCGTTCTAAATTCTATATTCTGTATTCTATATTCTGCATTCCGTATTCTACATTATATATTCTGTGTTCTACCTTCTATATTCCAAATTCTATATTCAGTATTCTGTATTCTATATTTTAAATTCTGTGTTCTGCATTCCATGTTCTAAATTCTTTATTCTATATTCTATATTCTGTGTTCTGCTTTCTATATTCTAAATTCTATATTCAGTATTCTGTAATCTATATTCTAAATTCTGTGTTCTGCACTCCATGTTCTCCATTCTATATTCTGTATTCCATATTCTAAATTCTGTCTTCTGCATTCCATTATCTAAGTTCTATGATCAGTATACTGTATTATATATTCTAATTACTGTGTTTTGCATTCCATGTTCTTAATTCTGGTTTCTATAATCTATATTCTATATTCTATATCTGTGTTCTACATCCTGTATTCTAAATAATATATTCAGCTTTCTGTATTCTATATTCTAAATTTTGTGTTCTACATTCTATATTCCAAATTCTAAATTCAGTATTATGTATTCTATAGTCTAAACTCTCTGTTCTGCATTCCATGTTCTAAATTCTCTATTCTTTATTCTATATTCTGTGTTCTTCTTTCTATATTCTAATTTCTATATTCAGTATTCTGTATTCTATATTCTAAATTATGTGTTCTGCATTCCATGTTATAAATTCTGGGTTCTACATTCTGAATTCTATATTCTAAATTGTGTGTTTTCCATTCTAGATTGTACATAGTATATTTTGCATTCCGTATACTGTATTCTATATTCCGTGTTCTACATTCTTTATTCTAAATTCTATATTCAGTGTTCTGTATGCTATATTCATTTCTGTGTTATGCATTCCATGTTCTAAATTCTGGGTTCTATAGTCTATATTCTATATACTATATTCTGTGTTCTACTTTCTTTATTCTAAATACTATATTCAGTTTTCTGTATACAATATTATAAATTCTGTGTTCTGCATTCTATATTCTTAATTCTATATTCAGTATTATGTAATCTATATTCTTAATTCTGTGTTCTGCATAGAATGTTCATAATTCTGGATTCTATAATCTGTATTCAACATTCTATATTCTGTGTTCTACATTCTATACTCTAAATTCTATATTCAGTATTCTTTATTCTATATACGAAATTGTGAGTTCTGCTTTCCATGTTCCAAAATCTGGCTTCAATATTCTTTAAGCTATATTTTTTATTCTGTTTTCTACATTCTATATTCTAAATTATATATTCAGTGTTATGTATTTTATATTCTATATTCTGTGTTCTACATTCAATTTTTTATTTGTTTATTAAGTATACTGTATACTATATCCTAAATTCAGTGTTCTGCAATTCAATGTTCTAAATTCTGGGTTCTATATACTGTATTCTATATTTTCTATTTTGTGTTCTTCATTTTATATTCTACATTCTATATTCTGCATTCCATATTCTATATTCTTTATACTATGTTCTACATTCTATATTATAAATACTATCTTCAGTATTCTGTGTTCTATATTGTAGATTCTGTGTTCTGCATTCCATGTTCTAAATTATGGGTTCAATATTCTTTATTCTATATTCTATATACTGTGTTCCTCACACTATATTCTAAATTCTATATTCAGTATTCTGTATTCTATTTTCTAAATAATGTGTTCTGCATTCCATGTTCTAAATTCTATATTCAGTATTCTGTATTCTATATTCTAAAATCTGTGTTCCGCATTCCACATTCTAAATTCTAAATGCACTATTTTGTATTCTATATTCTAAATACTGTGTTCTGCATTCCATGTTCTAAATTCTGTTTTCTGTATTCTTTTTTCCATATTCTATAATCTGTTTTCAAAATTCTATATTCTGTATTCTATATTCTGCATTTCGTATTCTTTATTGTATATTCTGTGTTCTACATTCTATATTCTAAATTCTATATTCAGTGTTATTTAATCTATATTCTTAATTCTGTGTTCTGCATAGCATGTTCTTTATTCTGAATTCTATATTCTGTATTCTACATTCTATAATCTGTGTTCTACATTCTATATTCTAAATTCTATATTCAGTATTCTTTATTCTACATTCTAAATTCTGTGTTCTACATTCTATATTCTAAATTGTATATTCAGTATTCTGTATTCTATATTCTAAATTCTGATTTCTGCTTTCTATGTTCCAAAATCTGGCTTTTATATTCTTTAAGCTGAATTTTTTATTCTGTTTTTACATTCTATATTCTAAATTATATATTCATTATTATGTATTTTATATTCTTTATTCTGTGTTCTACATTCAATATTTTAATTGTTTATAAATTATACTGTATAATATATTCTAAATTCTGTGTTCTGCATTCCATGTTCTAAATTCTGGGTTCTATATTCTCTTTTCTATTTTCTGTATTCTGTGTACTACATTCTATTTTGTAAATTCTATATTCAGCATTCTGTATTCTATATTCTAAATTTTGTGTTCTACATTCTATATTCTAAATTCTATATTCAGTATTATGTATTCTGTAACCTAAATTCTGTGTTCTGTATTCCATGTTCTAAATACTGGGTTCTTTATTCTCTATTCTCTATTCTATACTCTTTGTTCTACATTCAATATTCTAAATTCTATATTCATTATTCTGTATTCTATATTCTATATTCTGTATTCTACATTCTATATTCTAAATTCTATATTCAGTATTCTGTATTCTGTATTCTAAATTCTGTGTTCTGCATTCCATGTTATAAAGTCTGGGTTCTACATTCTCTATTCTATATTCTTAATTGCGTGTTTTTCATTCTAGATTCTACAAATTATATTCTGTATTAGGTATTCTATATTCTATATTCTGTGTTATACATTCTATACTCTAAATTCTATATTCAGTATTCTGTATTCTATACTCTATATTCTGTGTTCTTCATTCCATGTTCTAAATTCTGGGTTATGTATTCTGATTTCCATATTCTATATTCTGTGCTCTATATTCTATATTCTGTATTCTATATTGTACATTCCGTATTCTATATTCTATACTTTGTGTTCTATATTCTTTATTTTATATCTATATTCAGTATTTTGTTTTCTATATTCTAAATTCAGTGTTCTGCGTGCCATGTTCTAAATTCTGGCTTCTATATTCTCTATTCTATATTGTATATTTTGTGTTTTCATTATATATTCTACATTCTGTATTCTGTTTTCCGTATTCTATATTCTTTATACTGTGTTCTACATTCTATATTCTAAATCCTATATTCAGTATTCTGTATTCTATATTCTAAATTCTGTGTTCTGCATTCCATGTTCAAAATTCTGGCTTCAATATTCTTTATTCTATATTCTATATTCTGTGTTCTACATTCTATATTATAAATTCTATATTCAGCTTTCTGTATTCTATATTCTAAATTCTGTGTTCTGCATTCCATGTTCAAAATTCTATATTCAGTATTCTGTGTTCTATATACGAAATTCTGTGTTCTGCATTCCATGTTCTAAATTCTGGGTTCTGTATTCTCTATTCTTTATTCTGTGTTCTGCATTCTATATTCTAAATTCTATATTCAGTATTCTGTATTCTACATTCTAAATTCTGTGTTTTGAATTCCATGTTCTAAATTCTGGGTTCTATATTCTCTATTCTTTATTCTAAATTTTGTGTCTTCATTCTATATTCTACAATCAATATTCTGTATTAGGTATTCTATATTCTATATTCTGTGTTCTACATTTTATATTTTAAATTCTATATTCAGTATTCTGTATTCCATATACTAAATTCTATGTTCTGCATTCCATCTTCTAAATTCTGTGTTGTATTTCTCTATTCTATATTCTATATTTTGTGTTCTTCATTCTATATAGTACATTCTATATTCTGCATTCCGTATTCTATATTTTGTGTTCTGCATTGTATATTCTCAATTCTATATTCAGTATTCTGTACTGTATATTCTAAATTCTGTGTTCTGGATTCCATGTTTTAAATTCTGGGTCCTGTATACTCTATTATATATTCTGTGTTCTGCATGCTATGTTCTAAATTCTATGTTCAGTATGCTGTATTATATATTCTAAATTCTGTGTTCTGCATTCCATGTTCTAAATTCTGGGTTCTGTATTCTCTATTCTATATTCTGTGTTCTGCATTCTATATTCTAAATTCTATATTCAGTATTCTGTATTCTACATTCTAAATTCTGTGTTTTGAATTCCATGTTCTAAATTCTGGGTTCTATATTCTCTATTCTTTATTCTAAATTTTGTGTCTTCATTCTATATTCTACAATCAATATTCTGTATTAGGTATTCTATATTCTATATTCTGTGTTCTACATTCCATATTCTTAATTCTATATGCATTATTCTGTATTCTATATTCTAAATACTGTGTTCTGCATTCCATATTCTAAATTCTGTGTTCTATATTTTCTTTTATATTTTCTATATTTTGTGTTCTACATTCTATATTTAAATTCTATATTCAGCATTCTGTTTTCTATATTCTAAATTCTGTGTTCCGCATTCTATATTCTAAATTCTCTATTCTATAATCTAAATTCTGTGTTCTACTTTCTATATTTTAATTCTATATTCAGTATTCTGTATTCTATATTTTAAATTCTGTGTTCTACATTCTGTATTCTAAATCCTATATTAGGTATACTGTATTCTATATTATAAATTCTGTGTTATGCATACCATGTTCTAATTTTGGGTTCTATATTCTCTTTTCCATATTTTATATACTGTGTTCTAAATTCTATATTCTGTATTCTATATTCTGCATTCCGTATTCTACATTATATATTCTGTGTTCTACCTTTAATATTCCAAATTCTATATTCAGTGTTCCATATTCTATATTCTATATTCTGTGTTCTACATTCCATATTCTTAATTCTATAAGCACTATTCTGTATTCTATATTCTAAATACTGTGTTCTGCATTCCATGTTCTAAATTCTGGGGTGTGTCTTCTGTTTTCCGTATTCTATATTCTGTGTTCTATATTCAATATTATGTATTCTACATTCTACATTCCGTATTTTATATTCTATATTCTGTGTTCTACATTTTATATTTTAAATTCTATATTCAGTATTCTGTATTCCATATTCTAAATTCTATGTTCTGCATTCCATCTTCTAAATTCTGTGTTGTATTTCTCTATTCTATATTCTATATTTTGTGTTCTTCATTCTATATAGTACATTCTATATTCTGCATTCCGTATTCTATATTTTGTGTTCTGCATTGTATATTCTCAATTCTATATTCAGTATTCTGTACTGTATATTCTAAATTCTGTGTTCTGGATTCCATGTTTTAAATTCTGGGTCCTGTATACTCTATTATATATTCTGTGTTCTGCATGCTATGTTCTAAATTCTATGTTCAGTATGCTGTATTATGTATTCTAAATTCTGTGTTCTGCATTCCATGTTCTAAATTCTGTTTTCTGTATTCTTTTTTCCATATTCTATATTCTGTTTTCTACATTCTATTTTATGTATCCTTTATTCTGAATTCCGTATTCTATATTCAATATTCTGTGTTCTTCTTTCTATATTCTAAATTCTATATTCAGTATTTTGTATTCTATATTCTAAATTTTGTGTTCTGGATTCCATGTTTTAAATTCTGGGTTCTGTATTCTCTATTATATATCCTGTGTACTTCATTCTCTATTCAAAATCCTACATTCAGTATTCTGTATTTATATTCGAAATTCTGTGTTCTGCATTCCATATTCTAAATTCTGGCTTCTTTATTCTCTTTTCTATATTCTATATTTTGCGTACTTCATTCTATAGTCTGCAATCTATATTTTGCATTACGTATCCCATATTCTATATTCTGTGTTCTACATTCTATATTCTAAGTTATTTATTCAGTATTCTGTAATCTACATTCTAAATTCTGTGTTCTACATTCCATGTTCTAAGTTCTGTGTTCTATATTCTGTTTTCCATATTTTATATTCTGCGTTCTAAATTCTATATTCTGTATTCTATATTCTGCATTCCGTATTCTACATTATATATTCTGTGTTCTACCTTCTATATTCCAAATTCTATATTCAGTATTCTGTATTCTATATTTTAAATTCTGTGTTCTGCATTCCATGTTCTAAATTCTTTATTCTATATTCTATATTCTGTGTTCTGCTTTCTATATTCTAAATTCTATATTCAGTATTCTGTAATCTATATTCTAAATTCTGTGTTCTGCACTCCATGTTCTCCATTCTATATTCTGTATTCCATATTCTAAATTCTGTCTTCTGCATTCCATTATCTAAGTTCTATGATCAGTATACTGTATTATATATTCTAATTACTGTGTTTTGCATTCCATGTTCTTAATTCTGGTTTCTATAATCTATATTCTATATTCTATATCTGTGTTCTACATCCTGTATTCTAAATAATATATTCAGCTTTCTGTATTCTATATTCTAAATTTTGTGTTCTACATTCTATATTCCAAATTCTAAATTCAGTATTATGTATTCTATAGTCTAAACTCTCTGTTCTGCATTCCATGTTCTAAATTCTCTATTCTTTATTCTATATTCTGTGTTCTTCTTTCTATATTCTAAATTCTATATTCAGTATTCTGTATTCTATATTCTAAACTATGTGTTCTGCATTCCATGTTATAAATTCTGGGTTCTACATTCTGAATTCTATATTCTAAATTGTGTGTTTTTCATTCTAGATTCTACATAGTATATTTTGCATTCCGTATACTGTATTCTATATTCCGTGCTCTACATTCTTTATTCTAAATTCTATATTCAGTGTTCTGTATGCTATATTCATTTCTGTGTTATGCATTCCATGTTCTAAATTCTGGATTCTGTAGTCTATATTCTATATACTATATTCTGTGTTCTACTTTCTTTATTCTAAATACTATATTCAGTTTTCTGTATACAATATTATAAATTCTGTGTTCTGCATTCTATATTCTTAATTCTATATTCAGTATTATGTAATCTATATTCTTAATTCTGTGTTCTGCATAGAATGTTCATAATTCTGGATTCTATAATCTGTATTCAACATTCTATATTCTGTGTTCTACATTCTATACTCTAAATTCTATATTCAGTATTCTTTATTCTATATACGAAATTGTGAGTTCTGCTTTCCATGTTCCAAAATCTGGCTTCAATATTCTTTAAGCTATATTTTTTATTCTGTTTTCTACATTCTATATTCTAAATTATATATTCAGTATTATGTATTTTATATTCTATATTCTGTGTTCTACATTCAATTTTTTATTTGTTTATTAAGTATACTGTATAGTATATCCTAAATTCAGGGTTCTGCAATTCAATGTTCTAAATTCTGAGTTCCATATACTCTATTCTATATTTTCTATTTTGTGTTCTTCATTTTATATTCTACATTCTATATTCTGCATTCCGTATTCTATATTCTTTATACTATGTTCTACATTGTATATTGTAAATACTATCTTCAGTATTCTGTGTTCTATATTGTAGATTCTGTGTTCTGCATTCCATGTTCTAAATTATGGGTTCAATATTCTTTATTCTATATTCAATATACTGTGTTCCTCACACTATATTCTAAATGCTATATTCAGTATTCTGTATTCTATATTCTAAATAATGTGTTCCGCATTCCACATTCTAAATTCTATATGCACTATTCTGTATTCTATATTCTAAAATCTGTGTTCCGCATTCCACATTCTAAATTCTATATGCACTATTCTGTATTCTATATTCTAAATACTGTGTTCTGCATTCCATGTTCTAAATTCTGTTTTCTGTATTCTTTTTTCCATATTCTATAATCTGTTTTCTACATTCTATATTCTGTATTCTATATTCTGCATTTCGTGTTCTATATTGTATATTCTGTGTTCTACATTCTATATTCTAAATTCTATATTCAGTATTATTTAATCTATATTCTAAATTCTGTGTTCTGCATAACATGTTCTTTATTCTGGATTCTATATTCTGTATTCTACATTCTATATTCTGTGTTCTACATTCTATATTCTAAATTCTATATTCAGTATTCTTTATTCTACATCCTAAATTCTGTGTTCTACATTCTATATTCTAAATTGTATATTCAGTATTCTGTATTCTATATTCTAAATTCTGATTTCTGCTTTCTATTTTCCAAAATCTGGCTTCTATATTCTCTAAGCTATATTTTTTATTCTGTTTTCTACATTCTATATTCTAAATTATATATTCAGTATAATGTATTTTATATTCTTTATTCTGTGTTCTACATTCAATATTTTAATTGTTTATAAATTATACGGTTTATTATATTCTAAATTCTGTGTTCTGCATTCCATGTTCTAAATTCTGGGTTCTATATTCTCTTTTCTATTTTCTATATTCTGTATTCTACATTCTATATTGTAAATTCTATATTCAGCATTCTGTATTCTATATTCTAAATTTTGTGTTCTACATTCTATATTCTAAATTGTATATTCAGCATTCTGTATTCTATATTCTAAATTCTGTGTTCTGCATTCCATGTTATAAATTCTGGGTTCTACATTCTCTATTCTATATTCTATATTGTGTGTTTTTCATTCTAGATTCGACATACTATATTTTGCATTCCGTATACAATATTCTATATTCTGTGTTCTACATTCTATATTCTAAATTCTATATTCAGTATTCCGTATGCTATATTCTAAATTCTGTGTTCTGCATTGCATGTTTTAAATTCTGGGTTCTATAATCTATATTCTATATTCTATATTCTGAGTTCTATATTCTATTGTCTAAATACTATATTCAGCTTTCTGTATTCAATATTATAAATTCTGGGTTCTACATTCTTTATTCTAAATTCTATATTCATTATTATGTAATCTATATTCTTAATTCTGTGTTCTGCATAGCATGTTCTTTATTCTGGATACTATATTCTGCATTCTACATTCTATATTCTGAGTTCTACACTCTATATTCTAAATTCTATATTCAGTAATGTTTATTCTATATTCTAAATTCTGTGTTCTACATTCTATATTCTAAATTGTATATTCAGTATTCTATATTATATATTCAAAATTCCGAGTTCTGCTTTCCATGTTCCAAAATCTGGTTTCAATATTCTCTAAGCTATATTTTTTATTCTGTTTTCTACATTCTTTATTAAAAATTCTATATTCAGTATTATGTATTTTATATTCTATTTTCTGTGTTCTACAGTCAATATTTTAATTGTTTGTTAAGTATTCTTTTTACTCTATTCTAAATTCTGTGTTCTGCAAATCATGTTCTAAATTATGGATTCTATATTCTCTTTTCTATTTTCTATATTCTGTGTTCTACATTCTGTATTCAAAATACTTTATTCTGCATTCTGTATTCTATATACTAAATTTTGTGATCTACATTCTATATTGTATATTCTATATTCAGTATTATGTATTCTAAAATCTAAATTCTGTGTTCTTCATTCCATTGTGTAAATTCTATAGTCAGTATTCTGTATTCTACATTCTAAATTCTGTGTTCTACATTCTATATTCTAAATTCTATATTCAGTATTCTGTATTCTATATTCTAAATTCTGTGTTCTGCGTTCCATCTTCTAAATTCTGGGTTCAATATTCTTTATTCTCTATTCTATATTCTGTGTTCCTCATTCAATATTCCTAATTCTATATTCAGTATTCTGTATTCTATATTCTAAATCCTGTGTTCTGCATTCCATGTTCTAAATTCTATATTCAGTATTCTGTATTCTATATTCTATATTCTGTGTTCTGCATTCAATGTTGTAAATTATGAGTTTTGTATTCTGTTTTCAATAATTTATATTCTGTTTTCTACATTCCATATTCTGTATTCTATATTCTGCTTTCCGTATTCTATGGTCTTTATTCTGTGTTCTACATTATATATTCGAAATTCTATATTCAGTATTCCATATTGTATATTATAAATTCTGTGTTCTATACTCAATGTAGTAAATTATGAGTTTTGTATTCTGTTTTCAATATTTTATATTCTGTTTTCCACATTCTATATACTGTATTCTATATTCTGCATTCCATAATATATGTTATATATTCTGTGTTCTACATAATATAATCGAAATTCTATATTCAGTATCCCGAATTGTATATTCTAAATTATGTGTTATGCATTCCATGTTATAAATTCTGTGTTCTCATTCTCTACTCTATATTCTATATTCTGTTTTGTACAGTCAATATTCTAAATATTTTATTTAGCATTCTGTATTCTATATTCTAAATTCTGTGTTCTGCATTCCATGTTCTAAATTCCTGATTCTATATTCTCTATTCTCTATTCTATATACTGTGTTCTACATTCTATATTCTACATATTATATTCAGTATTCTGTAATCTATATTCTAAATTCTGTGTTCTGCATTCTATATTCTAAAATCTATATTCAGTATTCTGTGTTCAATTTTCTAAATTATGTGTTCTGCATTCCATGTTCTAAATTCTGGCTTCTATAATCTCTATTCTATATTCTATATTTTCTGTTTTTCATTCTATACTCTACATTATATATAATGCATTCGGTATACTATATTCTATATTCTGATATCTACATTCTATATTCTTCATTCTATATTCAGTATTCTGTATTCTAAATTCTGTGTTTTGCTTTCTATGTTCTAAATTATATATTCAGTATACTGTGTTCCATATTCTAAATTCTGTGTTCTGCATTCCATGTTCTAAATTCTGGGTTCTGTATTCTGTATTCCATAATCTATTTTCTGTTTTCTACATTCTATATACTGTTTTCTATATTCTGAATTCCGTAATCTATATTCTATACACTGTGTTCTACAT
The DNA here is from genome assembly GCF_048564905.1 of Vicugna pacos. Classification (NCBI taxonomy): domain Eukaryota; kingdom Metazoa; phylum Chordata; class Mammalia; order Artiodactyla; family Camelidae; genus Vicugna; species Vicugna pacos. The sequence goes on from NW_027328741.1 coordinate 52,566,010, forward strand.
TCGTATTCTAAATTCTATATTAAGTATTCTGTATTCTATATTCTAAATTCTGTGTTCAGCATTCCATGTTCCAAATTCTGTGTTCTACATTCTCTATTCCATATTCTATATTTTGTGTTATTCATTTTATATTCTAAATTCTGTGTTCTGCCTTCCATATTCTAAATTCTGTTTACTGTATTCTTTTTCCCATATTCTATATTCTGTTTTCTACATTCTATATTCTGTTTTCTATACTCTGTATTTCTTATTCTATATACAATATTCTGTGTTCTACATTCTATATTCTAAATTCTATATTCAGTATTATTTAATCTATATTCTAAATTCTGTGTTCTGCATAGCATGTTCTTTATTTTGGATTCTATATTCTGTATTCTATATTCTATATTCTGTGTTCTACATTCTATATTCTAAATTCTATATTCAGCATTCATATTCTATATTCTAAATTCTGTGTTCTACATTCTATATTCTCAATTGTCTATTCAGTATTCTGTATTGTATATTTTAAATTCTGAGTTCTGATGTCCATGTTCCAAAATCAGGCTTCAATATTCTCTAAGCTATATTTTTTATTCTGTTTCCTACATTCAAATTCTAAATTATATATTCAGTATTATGTATTTTATATTCTATATTCTGTGTTCCACATTCAATTTTTTAATTGTTTATTATGTATTTTGTATTCTATATTCTAAATTCTGTGTTCTGCATTTCATGAAATAAATTCTGTTTTCTATATTCTCTTTTCTATTTTTATATTCTGTGTTCTACATTCCATTTTGTAAATTCTATATTCAGCATTCTGTATTCCATATTCTAAATTTTGTGTTCTACATTCTATATTATATAATCTATATTCAGTGTTATGTATTCTATAATCTAAATTCTGTGTTCTGCATTCCATGTTCTAAATACTGTGTTCTATATTCTCTAATCAATATTCTATATTCTGTGTTCTACATTCTATATTCTAAACTCTATATTCAATATTCTGTATTCTATATTCTAAATTCTGTGTTCTGCATTCCATGTTCAAAATTCTATATTCAGCATTCTGTATTCTATATATATTCTAAATTTTGTGTTCTACATTCTATATTCTAAATTCTATATTCAGTATACTCTATTCTATATTCTAAATTCTGTGTTCTGGATTCCATATTCTTAATTCTGGCTTCTATATTCTTTATTCTATGTTATATATGTTGTGTTATTCATTCTATATTCTACATTCTATATACTTCATTCCGTATACTATATTCTGTATTCTGTGTTCTAATTTCTATATTCTAAATTCTATTTTCAGTGTTCTGTAGTCTATATTCTAAATTCAGTGTTCTGCATTCCATGTTCTAAATTCTTTATTCAGTATTCTTTTTTGTATAATCTAAATTCTTTATTCTGCATTTTTTGTTGTAAATTCTGCGTTCTGTATTCTGTTTCCATATTCTATCATCTGTTTTCTAAATTCTATATTCTGTATTCTATATTCTGCATTCCGTATTCTATAATTTATATTCTGTGTTCTACATTCTATATTCTTAATTCTATATTCAGTATACTGTGGTCTATATTTTAAATTCTGTGTTCTGCATTCCATGTTATATATTTATGATTCTATATTCTCTATTCTATATTCTATACTCTGTGTTCTACTTTCAATTTTCTTAATCCTATATTCAGTATTCATTGGTCTATATTTTTAATTGTGTGTTCTACATTCTACATTCTATATACTATATTAAGCAATTTGTATTCAATATTCTTAATTCTGTGTTCCGAAATCTATATTCTAAATTCTATATTCAGTATTCTGTATTCTATATTCTATATTCTGTGTTCTGCTTTCAATATTTATTTACTATATTCAGCTTTCTGTATTCTATATTATAATTTCTGTGTTCTACATTGTATATTATAAATTCTATATTCAGTATTATGTAATCTATATTCTTAATTATGTGTTCTGCCTAGCATATTCTTAATTCTGGATTCTATATTTTGTATTCTACATTCTATATTCTGTGTTCTACATTCTATATTCTAAAGTCTACATTCAGTATTCTTTATTCTATATTCTAAATTCTGTGTTCTACATTCTATATTCTAAATTCTATATTCAGTATTCTGTATTCTATATTCTAAATTCTGAGTTCTGCTTTCCATGTTCCAAAATCTGGCTTCAATATTCTCTAAGTTATATTTTTTATTTTTTTTCTACATTCTATATTTTAATTATATATTTATTATTATGTATCCTATATTATGAATTGTGTTCTACATTCAATTTTTTTAATTTTTTAGTAAGTATTCTTTATACTATATTCTAAATTCTGTGTTCTGCATTCCATGTTCTAAATTCTGGGTTCTATTATTTATATTCTCTATTCTCTATTCTGTGTTATACCTTCTATAATCTAAATACTATATTCAGGTTTCTGTATTCAATAATATATATTCTGTGTTCTACATTCTATATTCTTGATTCTATATTCAGTATTATGTAATCTATATTCTTAATTCAGTGTTCTGCGTAGCATGTTCTTAATTCTGGGTTCTTAATTCTGTATTCTACATGCTATATATTGTCTTCTAATTTCTATATTCTAAATTCTATATTCAGTATTCCTTATTCTATATTCTAAATTCTATATTCTACATTCTATATTCTAAATTGTATATTCAGCATTTTGTATTCTATATTCTAAATTCTGTGTTCTGCATTCCATGTTATAAATTCTGGGTTCTATATTCTCTATTCTATATTCTATATTGTGTGTTTTTCATTCTAGACTCGACATACTATATTTTGCATTCCGTATACAATATTCTATATTCTGTGTTCTACATTCTATATTCTAAATTCTATATTCAGTATTCCGTATGCTATATTCTAAATTCTGTGTTCTGCATTGCATGTTTTAAATTCTGGGTTCTATAATCTATATTCTATATTCTATATTCTGAGTTCTAAATTCTATTGTCTTAATACTATATTCAGCTTTCTGTATTCAATATTATAAATTCTGGGTTCTACATTCTATATTCTAAATTCTATATTCATTATTATGTAATCTATATTCTTAATTCTGTGTTCTGCATAGCATGTTCTTTATTCTGGATACTATATTCTGCATTCGACATTCTATATTCTGAGTTCTACACTCTATATTCTTAATTCTACATTCAGTAATGTTTATTCTATATTCTAAATTCTGTGTTCTACATTCTATATTCTAAATTGTATATTTAGTATTCTATATTATATATTCAAAATTCCGAGTTCTGCTTTCCATGTTCCAAAATCTGGTTTCAATATTCTCTAAGCTATATTTTTTATTCTGTTTTCTACATTCTTTATTAAAAATTCTATATTCAGTATTATGTATTTTATATTCTATTTTCTGTGTTTTACAGTCAATATTTTAATTGTTTGTTAAGTATTCTGTTTACTATATTCTAAATTCTGTGTTCTGCAAATCATGTTCTAAATTATGGATTCTATATTCTCTTTTCTATTTTCTATATTCTGTGTTCTACATTCTGTATTCAAAATACTTTATTCTGCATTCTGTATTCTATATACTAAATTTTGTGTTCTACATTCTATATTGTATATTCTATATTCAGTATTATGTATTCTAAAATCTAAATTCTGTGTTCTTCATTCCATTGTGTAAATTCTATATTCAGTATTCTGTATTCTACATTCTAAATTCTGTGTTCTACATTCTATATTCTATATTCAGTATTCTGTATTCTATATTCTAAATTCTGTGTTCTGCGTTCCATCTTTTAAATTCTGGGTTCTATATTCTCTATTCTATACTCTAAATTTTGTGTTTTTAATTCTATATTCTACAATGTATATTCTGTATTAGGTATTCTATATTCTATATTCTGTGTTATACATTCTGTTTTCTAAATTCTATATTCTGAATTCTGTATTCTATATTCTTAATTGTGTGTTCTTCCTTCCATGTTCTAAATTCTGGAATGTGTATTCTGTATTCCATATTCTATATTCTATGTTCTATATTCTATATTCTGTATTCTATATTCTAAATTCTGAGTTCTGATTTCCATGTTCCAAAATCAGGCTTCAATATTCTCTAAGCTATATTTTTTATTCTGTTTTCTATATTCTATATTCTAAATTATATATTCAGTATTATGTATTTTATATTCTACACTCTGTGTTCTACATTCAATTTTTTAATTGTTTATTGTGTATTCTGTATTCTATATTCTAAATTCTGTGTTCTGCATTCTATGTTCTATATTCTATGTTCAGTATACAGTATTATATATTCTAAATTCTGTGTTCTGCATTCCTAGTTCTAAATTCTGTTTCCTGTATTATTTTTTCCATATTCTATATTCTGTTTCCAACATTCTATATTTTGTATTCTATATTCTGCATTCCGTATTCTACATTGTATATTATGTGTTCTACCTTCTATTTTCTAAATTCTATATTCAGTATTCTTTATTCTATATTCTAAATTCTGTGTTCTGCATTCCATGTTCTAAATTCTCTTTTCTAAATTCTATATTCTGTGTTCTACTTTGTATATTCTAAATTCTATTTTCAGTATTCTGTAATCTATATTATAAATTCTGTTTTCTGCATTCCATTTCTAATTTATGGGTTCTATATTCACTTTTATATATTCTATATTCTGTGTTCTTCATTCTAGATTCTACATTCTAATTTGTGCATTCCGTATTCTATATTATATATTCTTTGTTCTAAATTCTGTATTCTAAAATCTATATTCAGTATTCTGTATTCTATATTCTAAATTCTGTGTTCTGCATTCCATGTTATAAATTGTGGGTTCTACATTCTCTATTCTGTATTCTATATTTTATGTTATTCATTCTAGATTCTACATACTATATTTTACCTTCCGTATACTATATTTTATATTCTGTGTGCTACATTCTATATTCTACAGTCTATATTCTGCGTTTCGTATTGTATATTCTATATTCTGTGTGCTACATTCTATATTCTAAATTCTATATGCAGTATACTGTATTCTATATTCTACATTCTGTGTTCTGTGTTCCATTTCTAAATTATTGGTTCTGTATTCTGTTTTCCATATTCTATATTCTGTTTTCTAAATTCTATATTCTGTATTCTATATTCTGCATTCCGTATTATATATTCTATATTTTGTGTTCTATATTCTATATTCTTAATTCTATATTAAGTATTCGTATTCTATATTCTAAATTCTGTGTTCTGCATTCCATGTTCGAAATTCTGTGTTCTATATCCTCTATTCTATATTCTACATCCTTTTTTCTATATTCTATATTCTAAACCCTATATTCAGCATTCTGTATTCTTTATTATAAATTCTGTGTTCTGCATTACATGTTCTAAATTCTGGGTTCTATATTCAGTTTTCCATATTTTATATTCTGTGTTCTACATTCTATATTCTGTATTCTATATTCTACATTCCGTATTCTACTTTATATATTCTGTGCTCGACCTTCTATTTTCTAAATTCTATATTCAGTAGTCTGTATTATATATTCTAAATTCTGTGTTCTGCATTCCATGTTCTAAATTCTGGGTTCAATATTCTTTATTCTCTATTCTATATTCTGTGTTCCTCATTCAATATTCCTAATTCTATATTCAGTATTCTGTATTCTATATTCTAAATCCTGTGTTCTGCATTCCATGTTCTAAATTCTATATTCAGTATTCTGTATTCTATATTCTATATTCTGTGTTCTGCATTCAATGTTGTAAATTATGAGTTTTGTATTCTGTTTTCAATAATTTATATTCTGTTTTCTACATTCCATATTCTGTATTCTATATTCTGCTTTCCGTATTCTATGGTCTTTATTCTGTGTTCTACATTATATATTCGAAATTCTATATTCAGTATTCCATATTGTATATTATAAATTCTGTGTTCTATACTCAATGTACTAAATTATGAGTTTTTTATTCTGTTTTCAATATTTTATATTCTGTTTTCTACATTCTATTTACGGTATTCTATATTCTGCATACCGTAATGTATGTTATATATTCTGTGTTCTACATAATATAATCTAAATTCTATATTCAGTATCCCGAATTGTATATTCTAAATTCTGTGTTATGCATTCCATGTTATAAATTCTGTGTTCTCATTCTCTACTCTATATTCTATATTCTGTTTTCTACAGTCAATATTCTAAATATTTTATTTAGCATTCTGTATTCTATATTCTAAATTCTGTGTTCTGCATTCCATGTTCTAAATTCCTGATTCTCTATTCTCTATTCTCTATTCTATATTCTGTGTTCTACATTCTATATTCTACATACTATATTCAGTATTCTGTAATCTATATTCTAAATTCTGTGTTCTGCATTCTATATTGTAAAATCTATATTCATTATTCTGTATTCAATTTTCTAAATTATGTGTTCTGCATTCCATGTTCTTAATTATGGGTTCTATATTCTCTATTCTATATTCTATATTTTGTGTTTTTCATTCTATACTCTTCATTATATATAATGCATTCGGTATACTATATTCTATATTGTGATATCTACATTCTATATTCTTCATTCTATATCCAGTATTCTGTATTCTATATTCTAAATTCTGTGTTTTGCATTCCATGTTCTAAATTCTGGGTTCTGTATTCTGTATTCCATAATCTATTTTCTGTTTTCTACATTCTATATACTGTTTTCTATATTCTGAATTCCGTAATCTATATTCTATACACTATGTTCTACATTCTTATTCTAAATTCTATATTAAGTATTCTGTATTCTATATTCTAAATTCTGTGTTCAGCATTCCATGTTCCAAATTCTGTGTTCTACATTCTCTATTCCATATTCTATATTTTGTGTTATTCATTTTATATTCTAAATTCTGTGTTCTGCCTTCCATATTCTAAATTCTGTTTTCTGTATTCTTTTTCCCATATTCTATATTCTGTTTTCTACATTTTATATTCTGTTTTCTATACTCTGTATTTCTTATTGTATATAGAATATTCTGTGTTCTACATTCTATATTCTAAATTCTATATTCAGTATTATTTAATCTATATTCTAAATTCTGTGTTCTGCATAGCATGTTCTTTATTTTGGATTCTATATTCTGTATTCTATATTCTATATTCTGTGTTCTACATTCTATATTCTAAATTCTATATTCAGCATTCATATTCTATATTCTAAATTCTGTGTTCTACATTCTATATTCTCAATTGTATATTCAGTATTCTGTATTCTATATTTTAAATTCTGGGTTCTGATGTCCATGTTCCAAAATCAGGCTTCAATATTCTCTAAGCTATATTTTTTATTCTGTTTCCTACATTCAAATTCTAAATTATATATTCAGTATTATGTATTTTATATTCTATATTCTGTGTTCCACATTCAATTTTTTAATTGTTTATTATGTATTTTGTATTCTATATTCTAAATTCTGTGTTCTGCATTTCATGATTTAAATTCTGTTTTCTATATTCTCTTTTCTATTTTTATATTCTGTGTTCTACATTCCATTTTGTAAATTCTATATTCAGCATTCTGTATTCCATATTCTAAATTTTGTGTTCTACATTCTATATTATAAAATCTATATTCAGTGTTATGTAGTCTATAATCTAAATTCTGTGTTCTGCATTCCATGTTCTAAATACTCTGTTCTATATTCTCTAATCAATATTCTATATTCTGTGTTCTACATTCTATATTCTAAACTCTATATTCAATATTCTGTATTCTATATTCTAAATTCTGTGTTCTGCATTCCATGTTCAAAATTCTATATTCAGCATTCTGTATTCTATATATATTCTAAATTTTGTGTTCTACATTCTATATTCTAAATTCTATATTCAGTATACTCTATTCTATATTCTAAATTCTGTGTTCTGGATTCCATATTCTTAATTCTGGCTTCTATATTCTTTATTCTATGTTATATATATTGTGTTATTCATTCTATATTCTACATTCTATATACTTCATTCCGTATACTATATTCTGTATTCTGTGTTCTACTTTCTATATTCTGAATACTATTTTCAGTGTTCTATAGTCTATATTCTAAATTCTGTGTTCTGCATTCCATGTTCTAAATTCTTTATTCAGTATTCTTTATTGTATAATCTAAATTCTTTATTCTGCATTTTTTGTTGTAAATTCTGCGTTCTGTATTCTGTTTCCATATTCTATCATCTGTTTTCTAAATTCTATATTCTGTATTCTATATTCTGCATTCCGTATGGTATAAATTTTATTCTGTGTTCTACATTCAATATTCTTAATTCTATATTCAGTATTCTGAGGTCTATATTTTAAATTCTGTGTTCTGCATTCCATGTTATAAATTTATGATTCTATATTCTCTATTCTATATTCTATACTCTGTGTTCTACTTTCAATTTTCTAAATCCTATATTCAGTATTATTTGGTCTATATTTTTAATTCTGGGTTCTACATTCTATTGTCTAAATACTATATTCAGAATTTTGTATTCAATATTCTAAATTCTGTGTTCCGAAATCTATATTCTAAGTTCTATATTCAGTATTCTGAATTCTATATTCTATATTCTGTGTTCTGCTTTCAATATTGTAAATAATATATTCAGCTTTCTGTATTCTATATTATAATTTCTGTGTTCTGCATTCTATATTATTAATTCTATATTCAGTATTATTTAATCTATATTCCTAATTATGTGTTCTGCATAGTATATTCTTAATTCTGGATTCTATATTCTCTATTCTACATTCTATATTCTGTGTTCTACATTCTATATTCTAAAGTCTACATTCAGTATTCTTTATTCTATATTCTAAATTCTGTGTTCTACATTCTATATTCTAAATTCTATATTCAGTATTCTGTATTCTATATTCTAAATTCTGAGTTCTGCTTTCCATGTTCCAAAATCTTGCTTCAATATTCTCTAATTTATATTTTTTATTCTTTTTTCTACATTCTATGTTCTAAATTATATATTTAGTATTATGTATCCTATATTATGTATTCTGTGTTCTACATTCAATTTTTTTAATTGTTTAGTAAGTATTCTGTATACTATATTCTAAATTCTGTGTTCTGCATTCCATTTTCTAAATTCTGGGTTCTATAATTTATATTCTATATTCTCTATTCTGTATTATACATTCTATAATCTAAATACTATATTCAGGTTTGTGTATTCAATAATATATATTCTGTGTTCTACATTCTATATTCTTAATTCTATATTCAGTATTATGTAATCTATATACTTAATTCAGTGTTCTGCGTAGCATTTTCTTTATTCTGGATTCTTAATTCTGTATTCTACATGCTATATATTCTGTTCTAATTTCTATATTCTAAATTCTATATTCAGTATTCTTTATTCTATATTTTAATTCTATGTTCTACATTCTATATTCTATAATGTATATTCAGCATTCTGTATTCTATATTCTAAATTCTGTGTTCTGCATTCCATGTTATAAATTCTGGGTTCTACATTCTCTATTCTATACTCTATATTGTGTGTTTTTCATTCTAGATTCGACATACTATATTTTGCATTCCGTATACAATATTCTATATTCTGTGTTCTATATTCTATATTCTAAATTCTGTATTCAGTATTTCGTATGCTATATTCTAAATTCTGTGTTCTGCATTCCATGTTCTAAGTTCTGGGTTCTATAATCTATATTCTATATTCTATATTCTGAGTTCTACATTCTATTGTCTAAAAACTATATTCAGCTTTCTGTATTCAATATTACAAATTCTGGGTTCTACAATCTATATTCTAAATTCTATATTCATTATTATGTAATCTATATTCTTAATTCTGTGTTCTGCATAGCATATTCTTTATTCTGGATACTATATTCTGCATTCTACATTCTATATTCTGAGTTCTACATTCTATATTCTAAATTCTATATTCAGTTATGTTTATTCTATATTCTAAATTCTGTGTTCTACATTCTATATTCAAAATACTATATTCTGCATTCTGTATTGTATATACTAAATTTTGTGTTCTACATTCTATATTGTAAGTTCTATATTCAGTATTATGTATTCTAAAACCTAAATTCTGTGTTCTTCATTCCATTGTGTAAATTCTATATTCAGTATTCTGTATTCTACATTCTAAATTCTGTGTTCTGCAATCTATATTCTAAATTCTACATTCAGTATTCTGTATTCTATATTCTACATTCTGTGTTCTGCATCCCATGTTCTAAATTCTGGGTTCTGTATTCTGTTTCCATATTTTATATTCTGTGTTCTAAATTCTATATTCTGTATAATATATTCTGCATTCCGTATTCTATATTCTATATTCTGTGTTCTACATTCTATATTCTAAATTCTATATTCAGAAATCTGTATAATATATTCTAAATTCTGTGACCTGCAGTCTATGTTCTAAATTCTTGGTTCTATATTCGGTTTTCCATATTTTATATTCTGTGTTCTAAATTCTATATTCTGTATTCTATATTCTGCATTCCGTAATCTACATTGTATATTCTATGTTCTACATTCTATATTCTAAATTCTATATTCAGCATTCTGTATTTTATATTATAAATTCTGTGTTCCATATTCTATATTCTAAATTCTATATTCAGTATTATGTATTGTATAATCTAAATTATGTGTTCTGCATTTAATGTTCTAAATTCTGTATTCAAATTCTCTATTCTACATTCTATATTCTGTGTTCTACATTCTATATTATAAATTCTATATTCAGTATTCTTTGTTCTATATTTTAAATTCTGTGTTCTACATTCTATATTCTAAATTGTATATTCAGTATTCTGTATTCTATATTTGACAATCTGAGTTCTGATTTCCATGTTCCAAAATCTGGCTTCAGTATTCTCTAAGCTATATTTTTATTGTGTTTTCTACATTCTATATTCTAAATATATATTCAATATTATGTATTCTATATTCTATATTCTGTGTTCTACATTCAATTTTTTTAATTGTTTATTAAGTATTCTGTATATTATATTCTAAATTCTGTGTACTGCATTGCATATTGTAAATTCTGGGTTCTATATTCTCCTTTATATATTCTATATACTGTGTTCTTCATTCAATATTTTAAATTCTATACTCAGTATTCTGTATTCTATATTCTAAATTATGTATTCTGCGTTCCATTTCTAAATTCAGTGTTCTGTATTCTGTTTTCCATATTCTATATTCTGTTTCCTAAATTCAATATTCTGTATTCTATATTCTGCATTCCGTATTATATATTCTATATTTTGTGTTCTATATTCTATTTTCTAAATTCTATATTCAGTATTCCATATTCTATATTCTAAATTCTGTGTTCTGCATTCCATGTTCTAAATTCTAGTTTCTATATCCTCTATTCTATATTCTATATACTGTGTTATATATTCTATACTCTAAATCCTATATTCAACGTTCTTTATTCTATATTCTAAATTCTGTGTTTTGGATTCCATGTTCTAAATCCTGGATTGTATATTCTCTTTTCCATATTTTATTTTATGTGTTCTATATTCTATATTCTGTATTCTATATTCTTCATTCCGTATTCTACATTATATATTATGTGTTCTACCTTCTATTTTCTAAATTCTATATTCAGTATTCTTTATTCTATATTCTAAATTCTGTGTTCTGCATTCCATGTTCTAAATTCTCTTTTCTAAATTCTATATTCTGTGTTCTACTTTGTATATTCTAAATTCTATTTTCAGTATTCTGTATTCTATATTATAAATTCTGTTTTCTGCATTCCATGTCTAAATTATGGGTTCTGTATTCACTTTTATATATTCTATATTCTGTGTTCTTCATTCTAGATTCTACATTCTAATTTGTGCATTCCGTATTCTATATTCTATATTCTTTGTTCTAAATTCTATATTCTGAAATCTATATTCAGTATTCTGTATTCTATATTATAAATTCTGTGTTCTGCATTACATGTTCTAAATTCTGGGTTCTATATTCAGTTTCCATATTTTATATTCTGTGTTCTACATTCTACATTCTGTAATCTATATTCTACATTCCGTACTCTACTTTATATATTCTGTGCTCGACCTTCTATTTTCTAAATTCTATATTCAGTAGTCTGTATTATATATTCTAAATTCTGTGTTCTGCATTCCATGTTCTAAATTCTGGGTTCAATATTCTTTATTCTCTCTTCTATATTCTGTGTTCCTCATTCTATATTCTAAATTCTATATTCAGTATTCTGTATTCTATATTCTAAATCCTGTGTTCTGCATTCCATGTTCTAAATTCTATATTCAGTATTCTGTATTCTATATTCTATATTCTGTGTTCTGCATTCAATGTTGTAAATTATGAGTTTTGTATTCTGTTTTCAATAATTTATATTCTGTTTTCTACATTCTATATTCTGTATTCTATATTCTGCATTCCGTATTCTATGGTCTTTATTCTGTGTTCTACATTATATATCCGAAATTCTATATTCAGTGTTCCATATTGTATATTCTAAATTCTGTGTTCTATACTCAATGTACTGAATTATGAGATTTGTATTCTGTTTTCAATATTTTATATTCTGTTTTCTACATTCTATATACTGTATTCTATATTCTGCATTCCGTATTGTATGTTATTTATTCTGTGTTCTACATAATATATTCAAAATTCTATATTCAGTATCCCGAATTGTATATTCTAAATTCTGTGTTACGCATTCCATGTTATAAATTCTGTGTTCTCATTCTCTACTCTACATGCTATATTTTGTTTTCTACAGTCAATATTCTAAATATTTTATTTAGCATTTTGTATTCTATATTCTAAATTCTGTGTTCTGCATTCCATGTTCTAAATTCCTGATTCTAAATTCTCTATTCTCTATTCTATATTCTGTGTTCTACATTCTATATTCTACATACTATATTCAGTATTCTGTAATCTATATTCTAAATTCTGTGTTCTGCATTCTATATACTAAAATCTATATATTGAATATTCTGTATTCAATTTTCTAAATTATGTGTTCTGCATTCCATGTTCTAAATTCTGGCTTCTATATTCTCTATTCTATATTCTATATTTTGTGTTTTTCATTCTATAATCTACATTATATATAATGCATTCGGTATACTATATTCTATATTCTGATATCTACATTCTATATTCTAAATACTATATTCAGTATTCTGTATTCTATATTCTAAATTCTGTGTTCTACATTCCATGTTCTAAATTATGGGTTCAATATTCTTTATTCTATATTCTATATTCTGTGTTCCTCATTCTATATTCTAAATTCTATATTCAGTATTCTGTATTCTATATTCTAAATAATGTGTTCTGCATTCCATGTTCTAAATGCTATAATCAGTATTCTGGAATCTATATTCTAATATCTGTTTTCCGCATTCTATGTTCTAAATTCTAAATTCAGTATTATGTGTTCTTTATACGAAATTCTGTGTTGTGCATTCCATGTTCTAAATTCTGTCTCCTATATTCTCTATTCCATATTCTATATTTTGTGTTCTTCATTCTATATTCACCATTCAATATTCTGCATTCCGTATTCTATATTCTTTATATTGTGTTCTACATTCTGTATTCTAAATTATATCTTCAGTATTCTGTATTCTATAATTTGAATTCTGTGTTCTGCATTCCATGTTCTAAATTCTGGGTTCAATATTCTTTATTCTATATTCTATATTCTGCGTTCCTCATTCTTTATTCTAAATTCTATATTCAGTATTCTGTATTCTATTTTCTAAATAATTTGTTCTGCATTCCCCGTTCTAAATTCTATATTCAGTATTCTGTATTCTATATTCTAAAATCTGTTTTCCGCATTCTATGTTCTAAATACTATATTCAGTATTCTTTGTTGTATATACAAATTCTGTGTTCTGCATTGCATGTTTAAATTCTGGGGTCTGTATTCTGTTTCCCATATTCTATATTCTGTGTTCTATATTCTATATTCTGTATTTTATATTCTACATTCCGTATACTATTTTCCATATTCTGTGTTCTACATTACTATTCTAAATTCTACATTCAGTTTACAGTTTCTATATTTTAAATTCTGTGTTCTGCATTCCATGTTAAAATTCTGGCTTCTATATTGTCTACTCTATGTTCTATATTTTGTCTGCATCATTCTATATTTTACATTCTATATTCTGCATTCCTTATTCTATATTCTTTGTACTGTGTTCTACATTCTATATTCTTATTTCTATATTCAGTATTCTGTATACTATATTCGAAATTCTGTGTTCTGCATTCCATGTTCTTAATTCTGTTTCCTGTATTCTTTTTTCCATATTCTATATTCTGTTTCCAACATTCTATATTTTGTATTCTATATTCTGCATTCCGTATTCTATATACAATATTCTGTGTTCTTCATTCTGTATTCTAAATTCTATATTCAGCATTCCATATGCTATATTCTAAATTCTGTGTTCTGCCTTCCATGTTCTAAATTCTGGGATCTATAATCTATATTCTATATTCTAAATTCTGTGTTCTGCATTCTATAATCTAAATACTATATTCAGCTTTCTGTATTCTATATTATATATTTGTGTTCTACATTCTGTATTCTAAATTCTATATCCAGTATCATTTAATCTATATTCCAAATTCTGTGTTCTGCATTCCATGTTCTAAATTCTGTCTCCTATATTCTCTATTCCATATTCTATATTCTGTGTTCCTCATTCAATATTCTAAATTCTATATTCAGTATTCTGTATTCTATATTCTAAATCCTGTGTTCTGCATTCCATGTTCTAAATTCTATATTCAGTATTCTGTATTCTATATTCTATATTCTGTGTTCTGCATTCAATGTTGTAAATTATGAGTTTTGTATTCTGTTTTCAATAATTTATATCCTGTTTTCTACATTCTATATTCTGTATTCTATATTCTGCATTCCGTATTGTATGGTCTTTATTTTGTGTTCTACATTTTATATTCGAAATTCTATATTCAGTATTCCATATTGTATATTCTAAATTCTGTGTTCTATACTCAATGTACTAAATTATGAGATTTGTATTCTGTTTTCAATAATTTATATTCTGTTTTCTACATTCTATGTACAGTATTCTATATTCTGCATTCCGTATTGTATGTTATTTATTCTGTGTTCTACATAATATATTCGAAATTCTATATTCAGTATCCCGAATTGTATATTCTAAATTCTGTGTTATGCATTCCACGTTATAAATTCTGTGTTCTCATTCTCTACTCTATATTCTATATTATGTTTTCTACAGTCAATATTCTAAATATTTTATTTAGCATTCTGTATTCTATATTCTAAATTCTGTGTTCTGCATTCCATGTTCTAAATTCCTGATTCTATATTCTCTATTCTCTTTTCTATATTCTATATTCTGTGTTCTACATTCTATATCTACATAGTATATTCAGTATTCTGTAATCTATATTCTAAATTCTGTGTTCTGCATTCTATATTCTAAAATCTATATTCAGTATTCTGTATTCAATTTTCTAAATTATGTGTTCTGCATTCCATGTTCTACATTCTTGCTTCTATATTCTCTATTCTATATTCTATGTTTTGTGTTATTCATTCTATACTCTACATTAGATATAATGCATTCGGTATACTATATTCTATATTCTGATATCTACATTCTATATTCTAAATACTATATTCAGTATTCTGTATTGTATATTCTAAATTCTGTGTTCTACATTCCATGTTCTAAATTCTGGGTTCAATATTCTTTATTCTATATTCAATATTCTGTGTTCCTCGTTCTATATTGTAAATTGTATATTCAGTATTCTGTATACTTTATTCTAAATAATGTGTTCTGCATTCCATGTTCTAAATCCTATAATCAGTATTCTGGAATCTATATTCTAATATCTGTTTTCCACATTCTATTTTCTAAAGCCTAAATTCAGTATTGTGTGTTCTTTATGCGAAATTCTGTGTTGTGCATTCCATGTTCTAAATTCTGGCTTCTATATTCACTATTCCATATTCTATATGTTGTGTTCTTCATTCTATATTCACCATTCAATATTCTGCATTCCGTATTCTATATTCTTTATACTGTGTTCTACATTCTATATTCTAAATTATATCTTCAGTATTCTGTATTCTGTAATTTGAATTCTGTGTTCTGCATTCCATGCTCTAAATTCTGGGTTCAATATTCTTTATTCTCTATTCTATATTCTGAGTTCCTCATTCTTTATTTTAAATTCTATATTCAGTATTCTGTATTCTATTTTCTTTATAATTTGTTCTGCATTCCCCGTTCTAAATTCTATATTCAGTATTCTGTATTCTATATTTTAAAATCTGATTTCCGCTTTCTGTGTTCTAAATACTATATTCAGTATTCTATGTTGTATATACAAAATTCTGTGTTCTGCATTCCATGTTTAACTTCTGGGTTCTGTATTCTGTTCCCATAATCTATATTCTGTGTTCTATATTCTATATTCTGTATTTTATATTCTACATTCCGTATTCTATTTTCCATATTCTGTGTTCTACATTATCTATTCTAAATTCTACATTCAGTATACTGTATTCTATATTTTAAATTTTGTGTTCTGCATTCCATGTTAAAATTCTGGATTCTATATTCTCTACTGTATATTCTATATTTTGTCTGCATCATTCTATATTTTACATTCTATATTCTGAATTCCTTATTCTATATTCTTTGTACTGTGTTCTACATTCTATATTCTTATTTCTATATCCAGTATTCTGTATACTATATTCTAAATTCTGTGTTCTGCATTCCATATTCTTAATTCTGGGTTCAATATTCTCTATTCTATCTTCCATAGTTTGTGTTCTTCATTCTATCTTCTTCATTTTATATTCAGTATTCTGTATTCTATACTCTAAATTCTGTGTTGTGCATCAAGTTCTAAATTCTGGCTTCTATATTCTCTATTCTATATTCTATATATTCTGTTCTTTATTCTATATTCTACATTCCGTATTGTATATTCTTTATACTGTGTTCTACATTCTATGTTCGAAATACTATATTCA
Source organism: Vicugna pacos (assembly GCF_048564905.1). Lineage (NCBI taxonomy): Eukaryota > Metazoa > Chordata > Mammalia > Artiodactyla > Camelidae > Vicugna > Vicugna pacos. The sequence continues at coordinate 52,583,128 of NW_027328741.1, forward strand.
TTCCATGTTTAAATTCAGTGTACTCTATTCTGTTTTCCATATTTTATTTTCTGTATTTTCATCTAGACACGTGTACCCATTTTCACAATCTTTTCCTAACACCAGTTTCGAACTTGTGCATTTTTTTCAGAAAAATACTTCTGGAGCGATTTCCACCAAACAGATATTCAATTTACATGAATTCAATCAACATGGCATTCCGGGTTCCGTACATGCTACATGCATGACGGATTCGGCAAACATGTGCTTCTGAGATCTCAGCATGTGGATTACTGACCATTCATCCACCAAACAAGACATATATACACTTAGAAATATTTCCTCAGACTTCATAGGTTTTTTTCTGTCACCAGGTACTAAAATCGGACATTTGGCACTAGAAAAGCCTCTTTGAGCGAATTCTCACCAATACTCATGTAATTTACATTGTTTACATAACCATTCCATTCCACATTCCGAACATGTTTCATGCAATACCGATTCCTCAAACATGCATTTCTGAGTTGTGAATATGCTCATGACTGATGTTCCAATCATTACAAGTTACCTATTCACTTAAATATATATACTTTGTCTTTGTAGCTTCTTCCTATCACCAGGTTCAAGAATCACACTTTGATCCCAGAAAAACCCTCTTGGAGCGAATTCTACCCTAGAGATATGTAATTTGAATAGATTCTATCTACATGATATTCCGTGTTCCGTACATGCTACATGCATGACGGATTCGAAAAACATGCATTCCTGAGTTGAGAGCATGTGGATTACTGATGTTTCATCCTCTATAAAAGGAAAATTTTCTTCTAGACACGTGTACAGATTTTCACAAGCTTTCCCTAACATCAGTTTAGAATTCGTGCATTTCTCACAGAAAAATACTTCTGGAGCGATTTCCACCTAACAGATATGTAATTTAAATGCATTCCATCAACAGGGCATTCCGGATTCCGTAAATGCTACACGCATGACGGATTCGGCAAACATGCGTTTCTGAGTTGTGAGCATGTGGATTAGTGAACTTTCATCCACCAAACAAGGTATATATACACTTTTAAATATTTACTCTGACTTCATAATTTTTTGCATCACCAGGTTCTAAAATCGGACATTTGGAACTAGAAAACACTCTTTGAGCGAATTCTCACCAATACACATGTAATTTACATTGTTTACATAACCATGGCATTCCGAATTCCGAACATGATTCATGCATCACGGATTCCTCAAATTGCATTTCTGAGCTGTGAACATGGACATGACAGATATTTCAACCACCAAACAAGTTACTTATGCACTTTGAAATAGTTCCTTGGACTTCGGTGCTTCTCCTATCACCAGTATCAAGAATCACACTTTGATCCCAGAAAAACCCTCTTGGACCGAATTCTACCCTAGAGATATGTAATTTGAATAGATTCCATCTAAATGATATTCAGTGTTCCGTACATGCTACATGCATGACGGATTCGACAAACATGCATTCCTGAGTTGAGAGCATGTGGATTACTGATTTTTCATCCTCTATAAAAGGAATAATTTCATATAGACTCGTGTACACATTTTCACAAGCTTTCCCTAACACAAGTTTCGAATTCGTGCATTTTTCATAGAAGAATACTTCTGGAGTGTATTCAAACTAATAGATATATAAGTTACATGAATTTCATCAACATGGCATTCCAGGTTGCGTACATGATACATGCATGACGGATTCGAGAAACATGAGTTTCTGAGTTGTGAGCATGTGGATTAGTGAACTTTCATCCACCAAAGAAGACATAAATACACTTTGAAATATTTACTCTGACTTCATAGGTTTTTTGTATCACTAGGTTCTAAAATCGGACATTTGGCACTAGAAAACACTCTTTGAGCGAATTCTCACCAATACACATGTAATTTACATTGTTTACATAACCATGGCATTCCGTATTCCGAACATGATTCATGCATCACGGATTCCTCAAACATGCATTTCTGAGCTGTGAACATGCGCATGACAGATGTTTCAACCACCAAAAAACTTACCTATGCACTTTGAAATATTTAATTAGACTTCGTTGCTTCTTCCTTTCACCAGTTTCAAGAATCACACTTTCATCCCAGAAAAACCCTCTTGGAGCGAATTCTACCCTAGAGATATGTAATTTGAATAGATTCCATCTAAATGATATTCAGTGTTCCGTACATGCTTCATGCATGACGGATTCGACAAACATGCATTCCTGAGTTGAGAGTATGTGAATTACTGATCTTTCATCCTCTATAAAAACAATACTTTCATCTAGACACGTGTACCCATTTTCACAATCTTTTCCTAACACCAGTTTCGAACTCATGCATTTTTCTCAGAAAAATACTTCTGGAGCGATTTCCACCAAACAGATATGTAATTTACATGAATTCCATCAACATGGCATTCCGGGTTCCGTACATGCTACATGCATGATGTATTCGGCAAACGTGTTTCTGAGATCTCAGCATGTGGATTACTGAACTTTCATCCACCAAACAAGGCATATATACACTTAGAAATATTTACTCTGACTTCATAAGTTTTTGTATAACCAGGTTCTAAAATCGGACATTTGGCACGAGAAAACACTCTTTGAGCGAATTCTCACCAATACACATGTAATTTACATTGTTTACATAACCATGGCATTCCATATTCCGAACATGTTTCATGCAATGCCGATTCCTCAAACATGCATTTCTGAGTTGTGAATATGCTCATGACTGATGTTTCAATCATTAAAAGTTACCTATGCACTTAAATATGTATACTTTGTATTTGTAGCTTCTTCATATCACCAGGTTCAAGAATCACACTTTGATCCCAGAAAAACCCTCTTAGAGCGAATGCTACCTTAGAGATATGCAATTTGAATAGATTCCTTCAACATGATATTCCGTGTTCCGTACATGTTATATGCATGACGGATTCGACAAACATGCATTCCTGAGTTGAGAGCATGTGGATTACTGATCTTTCATCCTCTATAAAAGGAAAATTTTCATCTAGACACGTGTACCCATTTTCACAATCTTTTCCTAACACCAGTTTTGAACTCGTGCATTTTTCTCAGAAAAATACTTCTGGAGCGTTTTCCACCAAACAGATATGTAATTTACATGAATTCCATCAACATGGCATTCCGGGTTCCGTACATGCTACATGCATGACGGATTCGGCAAACATGTGTTTCTGAGATGTCAGCATGTGGATTACTGACCTTTCATCCACCAAACAAGGCTTATATACACTTAGAAAAATTTACTCTGACTTCATAGGTTTTTTCTGTCACCAGGTAATAAAATCGGACATTTGGCACTAGAAAAGCCTCTTTGAGCGTATTCTCACCAATACACATGTAATTTACATTGTTTACATAACCATGGCATTCCATAATCCGAACATGTTTCATGCAATACCGATTCCTCAAACATGCATTTCTGAGTTGTGAATATGCTCATGACTGATGTTCCAATCTTTACAAGTTGCCTATGCACTTAAATATATATACTTTGTCTTCGTAGCTTCTTCATATTACCAGGTTCAAGAATCAAACTTTGATCCCAGAAAAACCCCCTTGAGGGAATAATACCTTAGACATATGTAATTTAAATAGATTCTATCTACATGATATTCCGTGTCCGTACATGCTACATGCATGACGTATTCGAAAAACATGCTTTCCTGAGATGAGTGCATGTGGATTACTAATGTTTCATCCTCTATAAATGGAAAATTTTCTTCTAGACACGTGTAAATATTTTCACAAGCTTTATCTAACACCAGTTTAGAATTCGTGCATTTTTCACAGAAAAATAATTCTGGAGCGATTTCCACCAAACAGATATGTAATTTAAATGCATTTCATCAACACGGCATTCCGGATTCCGTAAATGCTACACGCATGACGGATTCGGCAAACATGCGTTTCTGAGTTGTGAGCATGTGGATTAGTGAACTTTCATCCAACAAACAAGGCATATATACACTTTGAAATATTTACTCTGACTTCATAGGTTTTTGTATCACTAGGTTCTAAATTCGGTCATTTGGCACTAGAAAACACTCTTTGAGCGAATTCTCACCAATACACATGTAATTTACATTGTTTACATAACCATGGCATTCCGTATTCCGAACATGATTCATGCATCACGGATTCTTCAAACATGCATTTCTGAGCTGTGAACATGCGCATGACAGATGTTTCAACCACAAAAAACTTACCTATGCACTTTGAAATATTTAATTAGACTTCGTTGCTTCTTCCTTTCACCAGTTTCAAGATTCACACTTTGATACAAGAAACACCCTCTTGGAGCGAATTCTACCCTAGAGATATGTAATTTGAATAGATTTTATCTACATGAATTCCGTGTTCCGTACATGCTACATGCAAGAACGATTCGAAAAACATGCATTCCTGAGATGAGTGCATGTGGATTACTGATGTTTCATCCTCTATAAATGGAAAATTTTCTTCAAGAAACGTGTACAGATTTTCAAAAGATTTCCCTAACACCAGTTTTGAATTCGTGCATTTTTCACAGAAAAATAATTCTGGAGCGATTTCCACCTAACAGATATGTAATTTAAATGCATTCCATCAACAGGGTATTCCGGATTCCGTAAATGCTACACGCATGACGAATTCGGCAAACATGCGTTTCTGAGTTGTGAGCATGTGGATTAGTGAACTTTCATCCACCAAACAAGGCATATATACACTTTGAAATATTTACTCTGACTTCATAAGTTTTTTGTATCACCAGGTTCTAAAATCGGACATTTGGCAGTAGAAAACACTCTTTGAGCGAATTCTCACCAATACACATGTAATTTACATTGTTTACATAACCATGGCATTCCGTATTCCGAACATGATTCATGCATCACGAATTCCTCAAATTGCATTTCTGAGCTGTGAACATGCACATGACAGATATTTCAACCACCAAACAAGTTACTTGTGCACTTTGAAATAGTTCCTTGGACTTCGTTGTTTCTCCTATCACCAGTTTCAAGAATCACACTTTGATCCCAGAAAAACCCTCTTGGAGCGAATTCTACCCTAGAGATATGTAATTTGAATAGATTCCTTCAACATGATATTCCGTGTTCCGTACATGTTACATGCATGACGGATTCGACAAACATGCATTCCTGAGTTGAGAGCATGTGGATTAGTGATTTTTCATCCTCTATAAAAGGAATAATTTCATATAGACTCGTGTACACATTTTCACAAGCTTTCCCTAACACAAGTTTCGAATTCGTTCATTTTTCACAGAAGAATACTTCTGGAGTGTATTCAACCTAATAGATATATAATTTACATGAATTCCATCAACATGGCATTCCGGGTTCCGTACATGATACATGAATTACGGATTCGAGAAACATGAGTTTCTGAGTTGTGAGCATGTGGATTAGTGAACTTTCATCCACCAAACAAGGCATATATACACTTTGAAATATTTACTCTGACTTCATAGGTTTTTTGTATCACTAGGTTCTAAAATCGGACATTTGGCACTAGAAAACACTCTTTGAGCGAATTCTCACCAATACACATGTAATTTACATTGTTTACATAACCATGGCATTCCAAATTCCGAACATGTTTCATGAATCACTGATTCCTCAAACATACATTACTGAGCTGTGAACATGCGTATGACAGATGTTTCAACCACCAAAAAAGTTACCTATGCACTTTGAAATGTTTACTTAGACTTCATTGCTTCTTCATTTCACCAGTTTCAAGAATCACACTTTGATCCCAGAAAAACCCTCTTGGAGCGAATACTACCCTAGAGATATGTAATTTGAATAGATTCCATCTAAATAATATTCCGTGTTCCGTACATGCTACATGCATGACGGATTTGACAAACATGCATTCCTGAGTTGAGAGCATGTGGATTACTGATCTTTCATCCTCTATATATATACAATAGTTTCATCTAGACAGGTGTACCCATTTTCACAATCTTATCCAAAAACCAGTTTCGAACTCATGCAGTTTTCTCAGAAAAATACTTCTACAGCGATTTCCACCAAACAGATATGTAATTTACATGAATTCAATCAACATGGCATTACGGTTTCCGTACATGATACATGCATGTCGGATTCGGCAAACATGTGTTTCTGAGATCTCAGCATGTGGATTACTGACCTTTCATCCACCAAACAAGGCATATATACACTTTGAAATATTTACTCTGACTTCATTGGTTTTTTCTGTCACCAGGTACTAAAATCGGACATTTGGCACTAGAAAAGCCTCTTTGAACGTATTCTCACCAATACACATGTAATTTACATTGTTTACATAACCATGGCATTCCATAATCCGAACATGTTTCATGCAATACCGATTCCTCAAACATGCATTTCTGAGTTGTGAATATGCTCATGACTGATGTTCCAATCTTTACAAGTTGCCTATGCACTTAAATATATATACTTTGTCTTCGTAGCTTCTTCATATTACCAGGTTCAAGAATCAAACTTTGATCCCAGAAAAACCCCCTTGAGGGAATAATACCTTAGACATATGTAATTTAAATAGATTCTATCTACATGATATTCCGTGTCCGTACATGCTACATGCATGACGTATTCGAAAAACATGCTTTCCTGAGATGAGTGCATGTGGATTACTAATGTTTCATCCTCTATAAATGGAAAATTTTCTTCTAGACACGTGTAAATATTTTCACAAGCTTTATCTAACACCAGTTTAGAATTCGTGCATTTTTCACAGAAAAATAATTCTGGAGCGATTTCCACCAAACAGATATGTAATTTAAATGCATTTCATCAACACGGCATTCCGGATTCCGTAAATGCTACACGCATGACGGATTCGGCAAACATGCGTTTCTGAGTTGTGAGCATGTGGATTAGTGAACTTTCATCCAACAAACAAGGCATATATACACTTTGAAATATTTACTCTGACTTCATAGGTTTTTGTATCACTAGGTTCTATATTCGGTCATTTGGCACTAGAAAACACTCTTTGAGCGAATTCTCACCAATACACATGTAATTTACATTGTTTACATAACCATGGCATTCCGTATTCCGAACATGATTCATGCATCACGGATTCTTCAAACATGCATTTCTGAGCTGTGAACATGCGCATGACAGATGTTTCAACCACAAAAAACTTACCTATGCACTTTGAAATATTTAATTAGACTTCGTTGCTTCTTCCTTTCACCAGTTTCAAGATTCACACTTTGATACAAGAAACACCCTCTTGGAGCGAATTCTACCCTAGAGATATGTAATTTGAATAGATTTTATCTACATGAATTCCGTGTTCCGTACATGCTACATGCAAGAACGATTCGAAAAACATGCATTCCTGAGATGAGTGCATGTGGATTACTGATGTTTCATCCTCTATAAATGGAAAATTTTCTTCAAGAAACGTGTACAGATTTTCAAAAGATTTCCCTAACACCAGTTTTGAATTCGTGCATTTTTCACAGAAAAATAATTCTGGAGCGATTTCCACCTAACAGATATGTAATTTAAATGCATTCCATCAACAGGGTATTCCGGATTCCGTAAATGCTACACGCATGACGAATTCGGCAAACATGCGTTTCTGAGTTGTGAGCATGTGGATTAGTGAACTTTCATCCACCAAACAAGGCATATATACACTTTGAAATATTTACTCTGACTTCATAAGTTTTTTGTATCACCAGGTTCTAAAATCGGACATTTGGCAGTAGAAAACACTCTTTGAGCGAATTCTCACCAATACACATGTAATTTACATTGTTTACATAACCATGGCATTCCGTATTCCGAACATGATTCATGCATCACGAATTCCTCAAATTGCATTTCTGAGCTGTGAACATGCACATGACAGATATTTCAACCACCAAACAAGTTACTTGTGCACTTTGAAATAGTTCCTTGGACTTCGTTGTTTCTCCTATCACCAGTTTCAAGAATCACACTTTGATCCCAGAAAAACCCTCTTGGAGCGAATTCTACCCTAGAGATATGTAATTTGAATAGATTCCTTCAACATGATATTCCGTGTTCCGTACATGTTACATGCATGACGGATTCGACAAACATGCATTCCTGAGTTGAGAGCATGTGGATTAGTGATTTTTCATCCTCTATAAAAGGAATAATTTCATATAGACTCGTGTACACATTTTCACAAGCTTTCCCTAACACAAGTTTCGAATTCGTTCATTTTTCACAGAAGAATACTTCTGGAGTGTATTCAACCTAATAGATATATAATTTACATGAATTCCATCAACATGGCATTCCGGGTTCCGTACATGATACATGAATTACGGATTCGAGAAACATGAGTTTCTGAGTTGTGAGCATGTGGATTAGTGAACTTTCATCCACCAAACAAGGCATATATACACTTTGAAATATTTACTCTGACTTCATAGGTTTTTTGTATCACTAGGTTCTAAAATCGGACATTTGGCAGTAGAAAACACTCTTTGAGCGAATTCTCACCAATACACATGTAATTTACATTGTTTACATAACCAGGGCATTCCGTATTCCGAACATGATTCATGCATCACGAATTCCTCAAATTGTATTTCTGAGCTCTGAACATGCACATGACAGATATTTCAACCACCAAACAAGTTACTTATGCACTTTGAAATAGTTCCTTGGACTTCGTTGCTTCTCCTACCACCAGTTTCAAGAATCACACTTTGATCCCAGAAAAACCCTCTTGGAGCGAATTCTACCCTAGAGATATGTAATTTGAATAGATTCCTTCAACATGATATTCCGTGTTCCGTACATGTTACATGCATGACGGATTCGACAAACATGCATTCCTGAGTTGAGAGCATGTGGATTACTGACCTTTCATCCTCTATATATATACAATAGTTTCATCTAGACACGTGTACCCATTTTCACAATCTTATCCAAACACCAGTTTCGAACTCATGCATTTTTCTCAGAAATATACTTCCGGAGCGACTTCCACCAAACAGATATGTAATTTACATGAATTCCATCAACATGGCATTACGGTTTCCGTACATGACACATGCATGTCGGATTCGGCAAACATGTGTTTCTGAGATCTCAGCATGTGGATTACTGACCTTTCATCCACCAAACAAGGCATATATACACTTTGAAATATTTACTCTGACTTCATAGGTTTTTTCTGTCACCAGGTACTAAAATCGGACATTTGGCACTAGAAAAGCCTCTTTGAGCGTATTCTCACCAATACACATGAAATTTACATTGTTTACATAACCATAGCATTCCATATTCCGAACATGTTTCATGCAATACCGATTCCTCGAACATGCATTTCTGAGTTGTGAATATGCTCATGACTGATGTTCCAATCATTACAAGTTACCTATTCACTTAAATATATATACTTTGTCTTTGTAGCTTCTTCCTATCACCAGGTTCAAGAATCACACTTTGATCCCAGAAAAACCCTCTTGGAGCGAATTCTACCCTAGAGATATGTAATTTGAATAGATTCTATCTACATGATATTCCGTGTTCTGTACATGCTACATGCATGACGGATTCGACAAACATGCATTCCTGAGTTGAGAGCATGTGGATTACTGATGTTTCATCCTCTATAAAAGGAAAATTTTCTTCTAGACACGTGTACAGATTTTCACAAGCTTTCCCTGCCACCAGTTTAGAATTCGTGCATTTTTCACAGAAAAATACTTCTGGAGCGATTTCCACCTAAGAGATTTGTAATTTAAATGCATTCCATCAACAGGACATTCCGGATTCCGTAAATGCTACACGCATGACGGATTCGGCAAACATGCGTTTCTGAGTTGTGAGCATGTGGATTAGTGAACTTTCATCCACCAAACAAGGCATATATACAATTTGAAATATTTACTCTGACTTCATAATTTTTTGCATCAGCAGGTTCTAAAATCGGACATTTGGCAGTAGAAAACACTCTTTGAGCGAATTCTCACCAATACACATGTAATTTATATTGTTTACATAACCATGGCATTCTGCATTCCGAACATGATTCATGCATCACGAATTCCTCAAATTGCATTTCTGAGCTGTGAACATGCAAATGACAGATATTTCAACCACCAAACAAGTTACTTATGCACTTTGAAATAGTTCCTTGGACTTCGTTGCTTCTCCTATCACCAGGTTCAAGAATCACAATTTGATCCCAGAAAAACCCTCTTGGAGCGAATTCTACCCTAGAGATATGTAAATTGAATAGATCCCTTCAACATGATATTCCGTGTTCTGTATGTTACATGCATGACGGATTCGACAAACATGCATTCCTGAGTTGAGAGCATGTGGATTACTGATTTTCCATCCTCTAGAAAAGGAATAATTTCATATAGACTCGTGTACACATTTTCACAAGCTTTCCCTAACACAAGTTTCGAATTCGTGCATTTTTCACAGAAGAATACTTCTGGAGTGTATTCAACCTAACAGATATATAATTGACATGAATTCCATCAACATGGCATTCCTGGTTCTGTACATGATACATGCATGATGGATTCGAGAAACATGCGTTTCTGAGTTGTGAGCATGTGGATTAGTGAACTTTCATCCACCAAACAAGGCATATATACACTTTGAAATATTTACTCTGACTTCATAGGTTTTTTGTATCACTAGGTTCTAAAATCGGACATTTGGCAGTAGAAAACACTCTTTGAGCGAATTCTCACCAATACACATGTAATTTACATTGTTTACATAACCAGGGCATTCCGTATTCCGAACATGATTCATGCATCACGAATTCCTCAAATTGTATTTCTGAGCTCTGAACATGCACATGACAGATATTTCAACCACCAAACAAGTTACTTATGCACTTTGAAATAGTTCCTTGGACTTCGTTGCTTCTCCTACCACCAGTTTCAAGAATCACACTTTGATCCCAGAAAAACCCTCTTGGAGCGAATTCTACCCTAGAGATATGTAATTTGAATAGATTCCTTCAACATGATATTCCGTGTTCCGTACATGTTACATGCATGACGGATTCGACAAACATGCATTCCTGAGTTGAGAGCATGTGGATTACTGACCTTTCATCCTCTATATATATACAATAGTTTCATCTAGACACGTGTACCCATTTTCACAATCTTATCCAAACACCAGTTTCGAACTCATGCATTTTTCTCAGAAATATACTTCCGGAGCGACTTCCACCAAACAGATATGTAATTTACATGAATTCCATCAACATGGCATTACGGTTTCCGTACATGATACATGCATGTCGGATTCGGCAAACATGTGTTTCTGAGATCTCAGCATGTGGATTACTGACCTTTCATCCACCAAACAAGGCATATATACACTTTGAAATATTTACTCTGACTTCATAGGTTTTTTCTGTCACCAGGTACTAAAATCGGACATTTGGCACTAGAAAAGCCTCTTTGAGCGTATTCTCACCAATACACATGTAATTTACATTGTTTACATAACCATAGCATTCCATATTCCGAACATGTTTCATGCAATACCGATTCCTCGAACATGCATTTCTGAGTTGTGAATATGCTCATGACTGATGTTCCAATCATTACAAGTTACATATTCACTTAAATATATATACTTTGTCTTTGTAGCTTCTTCCTATCACCAGGTTCAAGAATCACACTTTGATCCCAGAAAAACCCTCTTGGAGCGAATTCTACCCTAGAGATATGTAATTTGAATAGATTCTATCTACATGATATTCCGTGTTCTGTACATGCTACATGCATGACGGATTCGACAAACATGCATTCCTGAGTTGAGATCATGTGGATTACTGATGTTTCATCCTCTATAAAAGGAAAATTTTCTTCTAGACACGTGTACAGATTTTCACAAGCTTTCCCTGCCACCAGTTTAGAATTCGTGCATTTTTCACAGAAAAATACTTCTGGAGCGATTTCCACCTAAGAGATTTGTAATTTAAATGCATTCCATCAACAGGACATTCCGGATTCCGTAAATGCTACACGCATGACGGATTCGGCAAACATGCGTTTCTGAGTTGTGAGCATGTGGATTAGTGAACTTTCATCCACCAAACAAGACATATATACACTTTGAAATATTTACTCTGACTTCATAGGTTTTTTGTATCACTAGGTTCTAAAATCGGACATTTGGCAGTAGAAAACACTCTTTGAGCGAATTCTCACCAATACACATGTAATTTACATTGTTTAAATAACCATGGCATTCCGTATTCCGAACATGTATCATGCATCACGGATTCCTGAAACATGCATTTGTGAGCTGTGAACATGCGCATGACAGATGTTTCAACCACCAAAACAGTTACCTATGCACTTTGATATATTTACTTATACTTCGTTGCTTCTTCCTTTCACCAGTTTCAAGAATCACACTTTGATCGCAGAAAAACCCTCCAGGAGAGATTACTGCCCTAGAGATATGTAATTTGAATAGATTCCTTCAATATGATATTCCGTGTTCCGTACATGCTACATGCATGACGGATTCGAAAAACATGCATTCCTGAGTTGAGAGCATGTGAATTACTGATGTTTCATCCTGTATAAAAGGAAAATTTTCTTCTAGACACGTGTACAGATTTCCACAAGCTTTCCCTAACAGCAGTTTAGAATTCGTGCATTTTTCACAGAAAAATACTTCTGGACCAATTTCCACCTAACAGATATGGAATTTACATGAATTCCATCAACATGGCATTCCGTGTTCCGTACATGATACATGCATGAAGGATTCGACAAACATGCATTCCTGAGTTGAGAGCATGTGGATTACTGATCTTTCATCCTCTATATAAACAATATTTTCATCTTGACACGTGTACCCATTTTCACAATCTTTTCCTAACACCAGTTTCGAACTCGTGCATTTTTCTCAGAAAAATACTTCTGGAGTGATTTCCACCAAACAGATATGTAATTTACATGAATTCCATCAACAGGGCATTCCGGATTCCGTAAATGCTACATGCATGACGGATTCGACAAACATGCGTTTCTGAGTTGTGAGCATGTGGATTAGTGAACTTTCATCCACCAACCAAGGCATATATACACTTTGAAATCTTTACTCTGACTTCATAAGTTTTTTGTATCACCAGGTTCTAAAATCGGACATTTGGCAGTAGAAAACACTCTTTGAGCGAATTCTCACCAATACACATGTAATTTACATTGTTTATATAACGAGGGCATTCCGTATTCCGAACATGATTCATGCATCACGAATTCCTCAAATTGCATTTCTGAGCTGTGAACATGCGCATGACAGATGTTTCAACCACCAAACAAGTTACTTATGCACTTTGAAATAGTTCCTTGGACTTCGTTGCTTCTCCTATCACCAGGTTCAAGAATCACAATTTGATCCCAGAAAAACCCTCTTGGAGCGAATTCTACCCTAGAGATATGTAATTTGAATAGATCCCTTCAACATGATATTCCGTGTTCTGTATGTTACATGCATGACGGATTCGACAAACATGCATTCCTGAGTTGAGAGCATGTGGATTACTGATTTTCCATCCTTTAGAAAAGGAATAATTTCATATAGACTCGTGTACACATTTTCACAAGCTTTCCCTAACACAAGTTTCGAATTCGTGCATTTTTCACAGAAGAATACTTCTGGAGTGTATTCAACCTAACAGATATATAATTGACATGAATTCCATCAACATGGCATTCCTGGTTCCGTACATGATACATGCATGATGGATTCGAGAAACATGCGTTTCTGAGTTGTGAGCATGTGGATTAGTGAACTTTCATCCACCAAACAAGGCATATGTACACTTTGAAATATTTACTCTGACTTCATAGGTTTTTTGTATCACTAGGTTCTAAAATCGGACATTTGGCAGTAGAAAACACTCTTTGAGCGAATTCTCACCAATACACATGTAATTTACATTGTTTACATAACCAGGGCATTCCGTATTCCGAACATGATTCATGCATCACGAATTCCTCAAATTGAATTTCTGAGCTCTGAACATGCACATGACAGATATTTCAACCACCAAACAAGTTACTTATGCACTTTGAAATAGTTCCTTGGACTTCGTTGTTTCTCCTATCACCAGTTTCAAGAATCACACTTTGATCCCAGAAAAGCCCTCTTGGAGCGAATTCTACCCTAGAGATATGTAATTTGAATAGATTCCTTCAACATGATATTCCGTGTTCCGTACATGTTACATGCATGACGGATTCGACAAACATGCATTACTGATTTGAGAGCATGAGGATTACTGATGTTTCATCCTCTATAAAAACAATATTTTCATCTAGACACGTGTAAACTTTTTCAAAATCTTTTCCTAACACTAGTTTCGAACTCGTGCAGTTTTCTCAGAAAAATACTTCTGGAGCGATTTCCACCAAACAGATATGTAATTTACATGAATTCCATCAACATGGCATTCCGGGATCCGTATATGCTACATGCATGACGGATTGGGCTAACATGTGTTTCTGAGATATCAGCATGTGGATTACTGACTTTTCATCCACCAAACAAGGCATATATACACTTAGAAATATTTACTCTGACTTCATAGGTTTTTTCTGTCACCAGGTACTAAAATCGGACATTTGGCACTAGAAAAGCCTCTTTGAGTGAATTCTCACCAATACACATGTAATTTACAGAGTTTACATAACCATAGCATTCCATATTCCGAACATGTTTCATGCAATACCGATTCCTCAAACATGCATTTCTGAGTTGTGAATATGGTCATGACTGATGTTCCAGTCATTATAAGTTACCTATGCACTTAAATATATATACTTTGTCTTTGTAGCGTCTTCCTATCACCAGGTTCAAGAATCACACTTTGATCCCAGCAAAACCCTCTTGGAGCGAATTCTACAATAGAGATATGTAATTTGAATAGATTCTATCTACATGATATTCCGTGTTCTATACATGCTACATGCATGACGGATTCGAAAAACATGCATTCCTGAGTTGAGAGCATGTGGATTACTGATGTTTCATCCTCTATAAAAGGAAAATTTTCTTCTAGACACGTGTACAGATTTTCACAAGCTTTCCCTGCCACCAGTTTAGAATTCGTGCATTTTTCACAGAAAAATACTTCTGGAGCGATTTCCACCTAAGAGATTTGTAATTTAAATGCATTCCATCAACAGGACATTCCGGAATCCGTAAATGCTACACGCATGACGGATTCGGCAAACATGCGTTTCTGAGTTGTGAGCATGTGGATTAGTGAACTTTCATCCACCAAACAAGACATATATACACTTTGAAATATTTACTCTGACTTCATAGGTTTTTTGTATCACTAGGTTTTAAATCGGACATTTGGCAGTAGAAAACACTCTTTGAGCGAATTCTCACCAATACACATGTAATTTACATTGTTTAAATAACCATGGCATTCCGTATTCCGAACATGTATCATGCATCACGGATTCCTGAAACATGCATTTGTGAGCTGTGAACATGCGCATGACAGATGTTTCAACCACCAAAACAGTTACCTATGCACTTTGATATATTTACTTATACTTCGTTGCTTCTTCCTTTCACCAGTTTCAAGAATCACACTTTGATCGCAGAAAAACCCTCCAGGAGAGATTACTGCCCTAGAGATATGTAATTTGAATAGATTCCTTCAATATGATATTCCGTGTTCCGTACATGCTACATGCATGACGGATTCGAAAAACATGCATTCCTGAGTTGAGAGCATGTGAATTACTGATGTTTCATCCTGTATAAAAGGAAAATTTTCTTCTAGACACGTGTACAGATTTCCACAAGCTTTCCCTAACAGCAGTTTAGAATTCGTGCATTTTTCACAGAAAAATACTTCTGGACCAATTTCCACCTAACAGATATGGAATTTACATGAATTCCATCAACATGGCATTCCGTGTTCCGTACATGATACATGCATGAAGGATTCGAGAAACATGAGTTTCTGAGTTGTGAGCATGTGGATTAGTGAACTTTCACCCACCAAACAAGGCATATATACACTTTGAAATATTTACTCTGACTTCATAGGTTTTTTGTATCACTAGGTTCTAAAATCGGACATTTCGCACTAGAAAACACTCTTTGAGCGAATTCTCACCAATACACATGTAATTTACATTGTTTACATAACCATGGCATTCCGTATTCCGAACATGATTCATGCATCACGAATTCCTCAAATTGTATTTCGGAGCTGCGAACATTCACATGACAGATATTTGAAACACCAAACAAGTTACTTATGCACTCTGAAATAGTTCCTTGGACTTCGTTGCTTCTCCTATCACCAGGTTCAAGAATCACAATTTGATCCCAGAAAAACCCTCCTGGAGCGATTTCTACCCTAGAGATATGTAATTTGAATAGATTCCTTCAATATGATATTCCGTGTTCTGTACATGCTACATGCATGACGGATTCGACAAACATGCATTCCTGAGTTGAGAGCATGTGGATTACTGATCTTTCATCCTCTATATAAACAATATTTTCATCTTGACACGTGTACCCATTTTCACAATCTTTTCCTAACACCAGTTTCGAACTCGTGCATTTTTCTCAGAAAAATACTTCTGGAGTGATTTCCACCAAACAGATATGTAATTTACATGAATTCCATCAACAGGGCATTCCGGATTCCGTAAATGCTACATGCATGACGGATTCGACAAACATGCGTTTCTGAGTTGTGAGCATGTGGATTAGTGAACTTTCATCCACCAACCAAGGCATATATACACTTTGAAATCTTTACTCTGACTTCATAAGTTTTTTGTATCACCAGGTTCTAAAATCGGACATTTGGCAGTAGAAAACACTCTTTGAGCGAATTCTCACCAATACACATGTAATTTACATTGTTTATATAACGAGGGCATTCCGTATTCCGAACATGATTCATGCATCACGAATTCCTCAAATTGCATTTCTGAGCTGTGAACATGCGCATGACAGATGTTTCAACCACCAAACAAGTTACTTATGCACTTTGAAATAGTTCCTTGGACTTCGTTGCTTCTCCTATCACCAGGTTCAAGAATCACAATTTGATCCCAGAAAAACCCTCTCGGAGCGAATTCTACCCTAGAGATATGTAATTTGAATAGATCCCTTCAACATGATATTCCGTGTTCCGTACATGTTACATGCATGACGGATTCGACAAACATGCATTCCTGAGTTGAGAGCATGTGGATTACTGACCTTTCATCCTCTATATATATACAATAGTTTCATCTAGACACGTGTACCCATTTTCACAATCTTATCCAAACACCAGTTTCGAACTCATGCATTTTTCTCAGAAATATACTTCCGGAGCGACTTCCACCAAACAGATATGTAATTTACATGAATTCCATCAACATGGCATTACGGTTTCCGTACATGACACATGCATGTCGGATTCGGCAAACATGTGTTTCTGAGATCTCAGCATGTGGATTACTGACCTTTCATCCACCAAACAAGGCATATATACACTTTGAAATATTTACTCTGACTTCATAGGTTTTTTCTGTCACCAGGTACTAAAATCGGACATTTGGCACTAGAAAAGCCTCTTTGAGCGTATTCTCACCAATACACATGAAATTTACATTGTTTACATAACCATAGCATTCCATATTCCGAACATGTTTCATGCAATACCGATTCCTCGAACATGCATTTCTGAGTTGTGAATATGCTCATGACTGATGTTCCAATCATTACAAGTTACCTATTCACTTAAATATATATACTTTGTCTTTGTAGCTTCTTCCTATCACCAGGTTCAAGAATCACACTTTGATCCCAGAAAAACCCTCTTGGAGCGAATTCTACCCTAGAGATATGTAATTTGAATAGATTCTATCTACATGATATTCCGTGTTCTGTACATGCTACATGCATGACGGATTCGACAAACATGCATTCCTGAGTTGAGAGCATGTGGATTACTGATGTTTCATCCTCTATAAAAGGAAAATTTTCTTCTAGACACGTGTACAGATTTTCACAAGCTTTCCCTGCCACCAGTTTAGAATTCGTGCATTTTTCACAGAAAAATACTTCTGGAGCGATTTCCACCTAAGAGATTTGTAATTTAAATGCATTCCATCAACAGGACATTCCGGATTCCGTAAATGCTACACGCATGACGGATTCGGCAAACATGCGTTTCTGAGTTGTGAGCATGTGGATTAGTGAACTTTCATCCACCAAACAAGGCATATATACAATTTGAAATATTTACTCTGACTTCATAATTTTTTGCATCAGCAGGTTCTAAAATCGGACATTTGGCAGTAGAAAACACTCTTTGAGCGAATTCTCACCAATACACATGTAATTTACATTGTTTAAATAACCATGGCATTCCGTATTCCGAACATGTATCATGCATCACGGATTCCTGAAACATGCATTTGTGAGCTGTGAACATGCGCATGACAGATGTTTCAACCACCAAAACAGTTACCTATGCACTTTGATATATTTACTTATACTTCGTTGCTTCTTCCTTTCACCAGTTTCAAGAATCACACTTTGATCGCAGAAAAACCCTCCAGGAGAGATTACTGCCCTAGAGATATGTAATTTGAATAGATTCCTTCAATATGATATTCCGTGTTCCGTACATGCTACATGCATGACGGATTCGAAAAACATGCATTCCTGAGTTGAGAGCATGTGAATTACTGATGTTTCATCCTGTATAAAAGGAAAATTTTCTTCTAGACACGTGTACAGATTTCCACAAGCTTTCCCTAACAGCAGTTTAGAATTCGTGCATTTTTCACAGAAAAATACTTCTGGACCAATTTCCACCTAACAGATATGGAATTTACATGAATTCCATCAACATGGCATTCCGTGTTCCGTACATGATACATGCATGAAGGATTCGACAAACATGCATTCCTGAGTTGAGAGCATGTGGATTACTGATCTTTCATCCTCTATATAAACAATATTTTCATCTTGACACGTGTACCCATTTTCACAATCTTTTCCTAACACCAGTTTCGAACTCGTGCATTTTTCTCAGAAAAATACTTCTGGAGTGATTTCCACCAAACAGATATGTAATTTACATGAATTCCATCAACAGGGCATTCCGGATTCCGTAAATGCTACATGCATGACGGATTCGACAAACATGCGTTTCTGAGTTGTGAGCATGTGGATTAGTGAACTTTCATCCACCAACCAAGGCATATATACACTTTGAAATCTTTACTCTGACTTCATAAGTTTTTTGTATCACCAGGTTCTAAAATCGGACATTTGGCAGTAGAAAACACTCTTTGAGCGAATTCTCACCAATACACATGTAATTTACATTGTTTATATAACGAGGGCATTCCGTATTCCGAACATGATTCATGCATCACGAATTCCTCAAATTGCATTTCTGAGCTGTGAACATGCGCATGACAGATGTTTCAACCACCAAACAAGTTACTTATGCACTTTGAAATAGTTCCTTGGACTTCGTTGCTTCTCCTATCACCAGGTTCAAGAATCACAATTTGATCCCAGAAAAACCCTCTTGGAGCGAATTCTACCCTAGAGATATGTAATTTGAATAGATCCCTTCAACATGATATTCCGTGTTCTGTATGTTACATGCATGACGGATTCGACAAACATGCATTCCTGAGTTGAGAGCATGTGGATTACTGATTTTCCATCCTTTAGAAAAGGAATAATTTCATATAGACTCGTGTACACATTTTCACAAGCTTTCCCTAACACAAGTTTCGAATTCGTGCATTTTTCACAGAAGAATACTTCTGGAGTGTATTCAACCTAACAGATATATAATTGACATGAATTCCATCAACATGGCATTCCTGGTTCCGTACATGATACATGCATGATGGATTCGAGAAACATGCGTTTCTGAGTTGTGAGCATGTGGATTAGTGAACTTTCATCCACCAAACAAGGCATATGTACACTTTGAAATATTTACTCTGACTTCATAGGTTTTTTGTATCACTAGGTTCTAAAATCGGACATTTGGCAGTAGAAAACACTCTTTGAGCGAATTCTCACCAATACACATGTAATTTACATTGTTTACATAACCAGGGCATTCCGTATTCCGAACATGATTCATGCATCACGAATTCCTCAAATTGAATTTCTGAGCTCTGAACATGCACATGACAGATATTTCAACCACCAAACAAGTTACTTATGCACTTTGAAATAGTTCCTTGGACTTCGTTGTTTCTCCTATCACCAGTTTCAAGAATCACACTTTGATCCCAGAAAAGCCCTCTTGGAGCGAATTCTACCCTAGAGATATGTAATTTGAATAGATTCCTTCAACATGATATTCCGTGTTCCGTACATGTTACATGCATGACGGATTCGACAAACATGCATTACTGATTTGAGAGCATGAGGATTACTGATGTTTCATCCTCTATAAAAACAATATTTTCATCTAGACACGTGTAAACTTTTTCAAAATCTTTTCCTAACACTAGTTTCGAACTCGTGCAGTTTTCTCAGAAAAATACTTCTGGAGCGATTTCCACCAAACAGATATGTAATTTACATGAATTCCATCAACATGGCATTCCGGGATCCGTATATGCTACATGCATGACGGATTGGGCTAACATGTGTTTCTGAGATCTCAGCATGTGGATTACTGACTTTTCATCCACCAAACAAGGCATATATACACTTAGAAATATTTACTCTGACTTCATAGGTTTTTTCTGTCACCAGGTACTAAAATCGGACATTTGGCACTAGAAAAGCCTCTTTGAGTGAATTCTCACCAATACACATGTAATTTACAGAGTTTACATAACCATAGCATTCCATATTCCGAACATGTTTCATGCAATACCGATTCCTCAAACATGCATTTCTGAGTTGTGAATATGGTCATGACTGATGTTCCAGTCATTATAAGTTACCTATGCACTTAAATATATATACTTTGTCTTTGTAGCGTCTTCCTATCACCAGGTTCAAGAATCACACTTTGATCCCAGCAAAACCCTCTTGGAGCGAATTCTACAATAGAGATATGTAATTTGAATAGATTCTATCTACATGATATTCCGTGTTCTATACATGCTACATGCATGACGGATTCGAAAAACATGCATTCCTGAGTTGAGAGCATGTGGATTACTGATGTTTCATCCTCTATAAAAGGAAAATTTTCTTCTAGACACGTGTACAGATTTTCACAAGCTTTCCCTGCCACCAGTTTAGAATTCGTGCATTTTTCACAGAAAAATACTTCTGGAGCGATTTCCACCTAAGAGATTTGTAATTTAAATGCATTCCATCAACAGGACATTCCGGAATCCGTAAATGCTACACGCATGACGGATTCGGCAAACATGCGTTTCTGAGTTGTGAGCATGTGGATTAGTGAACTTTCATCCACCAAACAAGACATATATACACTTTGAAATATTTACTCTGACTTCATAGGTTTTTTGTATCACTAGGTTTTAAATCGGACATTTGGCAGTAGAAAACACTCTTTGAGCGAATTCTCACCAATACACATGTAATTTACATTGTTTAAATAACCATGGCATTCCGTATTCCGAACATGTATCATGCATCACGGATTCCTGAAACATGCATTTGTGAGCTGTGAACATGCGCATGACAGATGTTTCAACCACCAAAACAGTTACCTATGCACTTTGATATATTTACTTATACTTCGTTGCTTCTTCCTTTCACCAGTTTCAAGAATCACACTTTGATCGCAGAAAAACCCTCCAGGAGAGATTACTGCCCTAGAGATATGTAATTTGAATAGATTCCTTCAATATGATATTCCGTGTTCCGTACATGCTACATGCATGACGGATTCGAAAAACATGCATTCCTGAGTTGAGAGCATGTGAATTACTGATGTTTCATCCTGTATAAAAGGAAAATTTTCTTCTAGACACGTGTACAGATTTCCACAAGCTTTCCCTAACAGCAGTTTAGAATTCGTGCATTTTTCACAGAAAAATACTTCTGGACCAATTTCCACCTAACAGATATGGAATTTACATGAATTCCATCAACATGGCATTCCGTGTTCCGTACATGATACATGCATGAAGGATTCGAGAAACATGAGTTTCTGAGTTGTGAGCATGTGGATTAGTGAACTTTCACCCACCAAACAAGGCATATATACACTTTGAAATATTTACTCTGACTTCATAGGTTTTTTGTATCACTAGGTTCTAAAATCGGACATTTCGCACTAGAAAACACTCTTTGAGCGAATTCTCACCAATACACATGTAATTTACATTGTTTACATAACCATGGCATTCCGTATTCCGAACATGATTCATGCATCACGAATTCCTCAAATTGTATTTCGGAGCTGCGAACATTCACATGACAGATATTTGAAACACCAAACAAGTTACTTATGCACTCTGAAATAGTTCCTTGGACTTCGTTGCTTCTCCTATCACCAGGTTCAAGAATCACAATTTGATCCCAGAAAAACCCTCCTGGAGCGATTTCTACCCTAGAGATATGTAATTTGAATAGATTCCTTCAATATGATATTCCGTGTTCTGTACATGCTACATGCATGACGGATTCGACAAACATGCATTCCTGAGTTGAGAGCATGTGGATTACTGATCTTTCATCCTCTATATAAACAATATTTTCATCTTGACACGTGTACCCATTTTCACAATCTTTTCCTAACACCAGTTTCGAACTCGTGCATTTTTCTCAGAAAAATACTTCTGGAGTGATTTCCACCAAACAGATATGTAATTTACATGAATTCCATCAACAGGGCATTCCGGATTCCGTAAATGCTACATGCATGACGGATTCGACAAACATGCGTTTCTGAGTTGTGAGCATGTGGATTAGTGAACTTTCATCCACCAACCAAGGCATATATACACTTTGAAATCTTTACTCTGACTTCATAAGTTTTTTGTATCACCAGGTTCTAAAATCGGACATTTGGCAGTAGAAAACACTCTTTGAGCGAATTCTCACCAATACACATGTAATTTACATTGTTTATATAACGAGGGCATTCCGTATTCCGAACATGATTCATGCATCACGAATTCCTCAAATTGCATTTCTGAGCTGTGAACATGCGCATGACAGATGTTTCAACCACCAAACAAGTTACTTATGCACTTTGAAATAGTTCCTTGGACTTCGTTGCTTCTCCTATCACCAGGTTCAAGAATCACAATTTGATCCCAGAAAAACCCTCTCGGAGCGAATTCTACCCTAGAGATATGTAATTTGAATAGATCCCTTCAACATGATATTCCGTGTTCTGTATGTTACATGCATGACGGATTCGACAAACATGCATTCCTGAGTTGAGAGCATGTGGATTACTGATTTTCCATCCTTTAGAAAAGGAATAATTTCATATAGACTCGTGTACACATTTTCACAAGCTTTCCCTAACACAAGTTTCGAATTCGTGCATTTTTCACAGAAGAATACTTCTGGAGTGTATTCAACCTAACAGATATATAATTGACATGAATTCCATCAACATGGCATTCCTGGTTCCGTACATGATACATGCATGATGGATTCGAGAAACATGCGTTTCTGAGTTGTGAGCATGTGGATTAGTGAACTTTCATCCACCAAACAAGGCATATGTACACTTTGAAATATTTACTCTGACTTCATAGGTTTTTTGTATCACTAGGTTCTAAAATCGGACATTTGGCAGTAGAAAACACTCTTTGAGCGAATTCTGACCAATACACATGTAATTTACATTGTTTACATAACCAGGGCATTCCGTATTCCGAACATGATTCATGCATCACGAATTCCTCAAATTGAATTTCTGAGCTCTGAACATGCACATGACAGATATTTCAACCACCAAACAAGTTACTTATGCACTTTGAAATAGTTCCTTGGACTTCGTTGTTTCTCCTATCACCAGTTTCAAGAATCACACTTTGATCCCAGAAAAACCCTCTTGGAGCGAATTCTACCCTAGAGATATGTAATTTGAATAGATTCCTTCAACATGATATTCCGTGTTCCGTACATGTTACATGCATGACGGATTCGACAAACATGCATTACTGATTTGAGAGCATGAGGATTACTGATGTTTCATCCTCTATAAAAACAATATTTTCATCTAGACACGTGTAAACTTTTTCAAAATCTTTTCCTAACACTAGTTTCGAACTCATGCAGTTTTCTCAGAAAAATACTTCTGGAGCGATTTCCACCAAACAGATATGTAATTTACATGAATTCCATCAACATGGAATTCCGGGATCCGTATATGCTACATGCATGACGGATTGGGCTAACATGTGTTTCTGAGATCTCAGCATGTGGATTACTGACTTTTCATCCACCAAACAAGGCATATATACACTTAGAAATATTTACTCTGACTTCATAGGTTTTTTCTGTCACCAGGTACTAAAATCGGACATTTGGCACTAGAAAAGCCTCTTTGAGTGAATTCTCACCAATACACATGTAATTTACAGTGTTTACATAACCATAGCATTCCATATTCCGAACATGTTTCATGCAATACCGATTCCTCAAACATGCATTTCTGAGTTGTGAATATGCTCATGACTGATGTTCCAGTCATTACAAGTTACCTATGCACTTAAATATATATACTTTGTCTTTGTAGCGTCTTCCTATCACCAGGTTCAAGAATCACACTTTGATCCCAGCAAAACCCTCTTGGAGCGAATTCTACAATAGAGATATGTAATTTGAATAGATTCTATCTACATGATATTCCGTGTTCTGTACATGCTACATGCATGACGGATTCGAAAAACATGCATTCCTGAGTTGAGAGCATGTGGATTACTGATGTTTCATCCTCTATAAAAGGAAAATTTTCTTCTAGACACGTGTACAGATTTTCACAAGCTTTCCCTAACACAAGTTTCGAATTCGTTCATTTTTCACAGAAGAATACTTCTGGAGCGATTTCCACCTAAGAGATATGTAATTTAAATGCATTCCTTCAACAGGACATTCCGGATTCCGTAAATGCTACACGCATGACGGATTCGGCAAACATGAGTTTCTGAGTTGTGAGCATGTGGATTAGTGAACTTTCATCCACCAAACAAGGCATATATACACTTTGAAATATTTACTCTGACTTCATAGGTTTTTTGTATCACTAGGTTCTAAAATCGGACATTTGGCACTAGAAACTACTCTTTGAGCGAATTCTCACCAATACACATGTAATTTACATTGTTTAAATAACCATGGCATTCCGTATTCCGAACATGTATCATGCATCACGGATTCCTGAAACATGCATTTGTGAGCTGTGAACATGCACATGACAGATATTTCAACCACCCAAACAGTTACCTATGCACTTTGAAATATTTACTTATACTTCGTTGCTTCTTCCTTTCACCAGTTTCAAGAATCACACTTTGATCGCAGAAAAAACCTCCAGGAGAGATTACTGCCCTAGAGATATGTAATTTGAATAGATTCCTTCAATATGATATTCCGTGTTCCGTACATGCTACATGCATGACGGATTCGAAAAACATGCATTCCTGAGTTGAGAGCATGTGGATTACTGATGTTTCATCCTGTATAAAAGGAAAATTTTCTTTTAGACACGTGTACAGATTTCCACAAGCTTTCCCTAACAGCAGTTTAGAATTCGTGCATTTTTCACAGAAAAATACTTCTGGACCAATTTCCACCTAACAGATATGGAATTTACATGAATTCCATCAACATGGCATTCCGTGTTCCGTACATGATACATGCATGAAGGATTCGAGAAACATGAGTTTCTGAGTTGTGAGCATGTGGATTAGTGAACTTTCATCCACCAAACAAGGCATATATACACTTTGAAATATTTACTCTGACTTCATAGGTTTTTTGTATCACTAGGTTCTAAAATCGGACATTTGGCACTAGAAAACACTCTTTGAGCGAATTCTCACCAATACACATGTAATTTACATTGTTTACATAACCATGGCATTCCGTATTCCGAACATGATTCATGCATCACGAATTCCTCAAATTGTATTTCGGAGCTGCGAACATTCACATGACAGATATTTGAAACACCAAACAAGTTACTTATGCACTCTGAAATAGTTCCTTGGACTTCGTTGCTTCTCCTATCACCAGGTTCAAGAATCACACTTTGATCCCAGAAAAACCCTCCTGGAGCGATTTCTACCCTAGAGATATGTAATTTGAATAGATTCCTTCAATATGATATTCCGTGTTCCGTACATGCTACATGCATGACGGATTCGACAAACATGCATTCCTGAGTTGAGAGCATGTGGATTACTGATCTTTCATCCTCTATATAAACAATATTTTCATCTTGACACGTGTACCCATTTTCACAATCTTTTCCTAACACCAGTTTCGAACTCGTGCATTTTTCTCAGAAAAATACTTCTGGAGTGATTTCCACCAAACCGATATGTAATTTACATGAATTCCATCAACAGGGCATTCCGGATTCCGTAAATGCTACATGCATGACGGATTCGACAAACATGCGTTTCTGAGTTGTGAGCATGTGGATTAGTGAACTTTCATCCACCAAACAAGGCATATATACACTTTGAAATCTTTACTCTGACTTCATAAGTTTTTTGTATCACCAGGATCTAAAATCGGACATTTGGCAGTAGAAAACCCTCTTTGAGCGAATTCTCACCAATACACATGTAATTTACATTGTTTACATCACCATGGCATTCCGTATTCCGAACATGTTTCATGCATCACGGATTCCTCAAACATGCATTTCTGAGCTGTGAACATGCGCATGACAGATGTTTCAACCCCCAAACAAGTTACTTATGCACTTTGAAATAGTTCCTTGGACTTCGTTGCTTCTCCTATCACCAGTTTCAAGAATCACACTTTGATCCCAGAAAAACCCTCTTGGAGCGAATTCTACCCTAGAGATATGTAATTTGAATACATTCCTTCAACATGATATTCCGTGTTCCGTACATGTTACATGCATGACGGATTCGACAAACATGCATTCCTGAGTTGTGAGCATGTGGATTACTGATTTTTCATCCTCTATAAAAGGAATAATTTCATATAGACTCGTGTACACATTTTCACAAGCTTTCCCTAACACAAGTTTCGAATTCGTTCATTTTTCACAGAAGAATACTTCTGGAGTGTATTCAACCTAATAGATATATAATTTACATGAATTCCATCAACATGGCATTCCGGGTTGCGTACATGATACATGCATGACGGATTTGAGAAACATGAGTTTCTGAGTTGTGAGCATGTGGATTAGTGAACTTTCATCCACCAAACAAGGCATATATACACTTTGAAATATTTACTCTGACTTCATAGGTTTTTTGTATCACTAGGTTCTAAAATCGGACATTTGGCAGTAGAAAACACTCTTTGAGCGAATTCTCACCAATACACATGTAATTTACATTGTTTACATAACCAGGGCATTCCGTATTCCGAACATGATTCATGCATCACGAATTTCTCAAATTGTATTTCTGAGCTGTGAACATGCACATGACAGATATTTCAACCACCAAACAAGTTACTTGTGCACTTTGAAATAGTTCCTTGGACTTCGTCGCTTCTCCTATCACCAGTTTCAAGAATCAAACTTTGATCCCAGAAAAACCTTCTTGGAGTGAATTCGGCCCTAGAGATATGTAATTTGAATAGATTCCTTCAACATGATATTCCGTGTTCCGTACATGTTACATGCATGACGGATTCGACAAACATGCATTCCTGATTTGAGAGCATGAGGATTACTGATCTCTCATCCTCTATAAAAACAATATTTTCACCTAGACACGTGTACCCATTTTCACAATCTTTTCCTAACACCAGTATCGAACTCGTGCAGTTTTCTCAGAAAAATACTTCTGGAGCGATTTCCACCAAACAGATGTGTAATTTACATGAATTCCATCAACATGGCATTCCGGGTTCCGTACATGCTGCATTCATGACGGATTGGGCTAACATGTGTTTCTGAGATCTCAGCATGTGGATTACTGACCTTTCATCCACCAAACAAGGCATATATACACTTAGAAATATTTACTCTGACTTCATAGGTTTTTTCTGTCACCAGGTACTAAATTCGGACATTTGACACTAGAAAAGCCTCTTTGAGCGAATTCTCACCAATACACATGTAATTTACATTGTTTACATAACCATGGCATTCCATATTCCGAACATGTTTCATGCAATACCGATTCCTCGAACATGCATTTCTGAGTTGTGAATATGCTCATGACTGATGTTCCAATCATTACAAGTTACTTATGCACTTAAATATATATACTTTGTCTTTGTAGCTTCTTCCTATCACCAGGTTCAAGAATCACACTTTGATCCCAGAAAAACCCTCTTGAAGCGAATTCTACCCTAGGGATATGTAATTTGAATAGTTTCTATCTACATGATATTCCATGTTCTGTACATGCTACATGCATGACGGATCCGAAAAACATGCATTCCTGAGTTGAGAGCATGTGGATTACTGATGTTTCATCCTCTATAAAAGGCAAATTTTCTTCTAGACACGTGTACAGATTTTCACAAGCTTTCCCTACCACCAGTTTAGAATTCGTGCATTTTTCACAGAAAAATACTTCTGGAGCGTTTTCCACCTAAGAGATATGCAATTTAAATGCATTCCATCAACAGGACATTCCGGATTCCGTAAATGCTACACGCATGACGGATTCGGCAAACATGCGTTTCTGAGTTGTGAGCATGTGGATTAGTGAACATTCATCCACCAAACAAGGCATATATACACTTTGAAATATTGACTCTGACTTCATAAGTTTTTTGTATCACCAGGTTCTAAAATCGGACATTTGGCAGTAGAAAACACTTTGAGCGAATTCTCACCAATACACATGTAATTTACATTGTTTACATAACCATGGCATTCTGCATTCCGAACATGATTCATGCATCACGAATTCCTCAAATTGCATTTCTGAGCTGTGAACATGCACATGACAGATATTTCAACCACCAAAAAAGTTACTTATGCACTTTGAAATAGTTCCTTGGACTTTGTTGCTTCTCCTATCACCAGGTTCAAGAATCACACTTTGATCCCAGAAAAACCCTCTTGGAGCGAATTCTACCCTAGAGATATGTAATTTGAATAGATTCCTTCAACATGATATTCCGTGTTCCGTACATGTTACATGGATGACGGATTCGACATACATGCATTTCTGATTTGAGAGCATGAGGATTTCTGATGTTTCATCCTCTATAAAAACAATATTTTCATCTAGACACGTGTAAACTTTTTCACAATCTTTTCCTAACACCAGTTTCGAACTCATGCAGTTTTCTCAGAAAAATACTTCTGGAACGATTTCCACCAAACAGATATGTAATTTACATGAATTCCATCAACATGGCATTCCGGGTTCCGTATATGCTACATGCATGACGGATTGGGCTAACATGTGTTTCTGAGATCTCAGCATGTGGATTACTGACCTTTCATCCACCAAACAAGGCATATATACACTTAGAAATATTTACTCTGACTTCATAGGTTTTTTCTGTCACCAGGTACTAAAATCGGACATTTGGCACTAGAAAAGCCTCTTTGAGCGAATTCTCACCAATACACATGTAATTTACATTGTTTACATAACCATAGCATTCCATATTCCGAACATGTTTCATGCAATACCGATTCCTCAAACATGCATTTCTGAGTTGTGAATATGCTCATGACTGATGTTCCAGTCATTACAAGTTACCTATGCACTTAAATATATATACTTTGTCTTTGTAGCTTCTTCCTATCACCAGGTTCAAGAATCACACTTTGATCCCAGATAAACCCTCTTGGAGCGAATTCTACCCTAGAGATATGTAATTTGAATAGATTCTATCTACATGATATTCCGTGTTCTGTACATGCTACATGCATGACTGATTCGAAAAACATGCATTCCTGAGTTGAGAGCATGTGGATTACTGATGTTTCATCCTCTATAAAAGGAAAATTTTCTTCTAGACACGTGTACAGATTTTCACAACTTTCCCTAACACAAGTTTCGAATTCGTTCATTTTTCACAGAAGAATACTTCTGGAGCGATTTCCACCTAAGAGATATGTAATTTAAATGCATTCCTTCAACAGGACATTCCGGATTCCGTAAATGCTACACGCATGACGTATTCGGCAAACATGCGTTTCTGAGTTGTGAGCATGTGGATTAGTGATCTTTCATCCACAAAACAAGGCATATATACACTTTGAAATATTTTCTCTGACTTCATAGGTTTTTTGTATCACTAGGTTCTAAAATCGGACATTTGGCACTAGAAACTACTCTTTGAGCGAATTCTCACCAATACACATGTAATTTACATTGTTTAAATAACCATGGCATTCCGTATTCCGAACATGTATCATGCATCACGGATTCCTGAAACATGCATTTGTGAGCTGTGAACATGCGCATGACAGATGTTTCAACCACCAAAACAGTTACCTATGCACTTTGAAATATTTACTTATACTTCGTTGCTTCTTCCTTTCACCAGTTTCAAGAATCACACTTTGATCGCAGAAAAACCCTCCTGGAGAGATTTCTGCCCTAGAGATATGTAATTTGAATAGATTCCTTCAATATGATATTCCGTGTTCCGTACATGCTACATGCATGACGGATTCGAAAAACATGCATTCCTGAGATGAGAGCATGTGGATTACTGATGTTTCATCCTGTATAAAAGGAAAATTTTCTTCTAGACATGTGTACAGATTTCCACAAGCTTTCCCTAACAGCAGTTTAGAATTCGTGCATTTTTCACAGAAAAATAGTTCTGGACCAATTTCCACCTAACAGATATGGAATTTACATGAATTCCATCAACATGGCATTCCGTGTTCCGTACATGATACATGCATGAAGGATTCGAGAAACATGAGTTTCTGAGTTGTGAGCATGTGGATTAGTGAACTTTCATCCACCAAACAAGGCATATATACACTTTGAAATATTTACTCTGACTTCATAGGTTTTTTGTAACACTAGGTTCTAAAATCGGACATTTGGCACTAGAAAACACTCTTTGAGCGAATTCTCACCAATACACATGTAATTTACATTGTTTACATAACCATGGCATTCCGTATTCCGAACATGATTCATGCATCACGAATTCCTCAAATTGTATTTCGGAGCTGCGAACATTCACATGACAGATATTTGAAACACCAAACAAGTTACTTATGCACTCTGAAATAGTTCCTTGGACTTCGTTGCTTCTCCTATCACCAGGTTCAAGAATCACACTTTGATCCCAGAAAAACCCTCCTGGAGCGATTTCTACCCTAGAGATATGTAATTTGAATAGATTCCTTCAATATGATATTCCGTGTTCCGTACATGCTACATGCATGACGGATTCGACAAACATGCATTCCTGAGTTGAGAGCATGTGGATTACTGATCTTTCATCCTCTATATAAACAATATTTTCATCTTGACACGTGTACCCATTTTCACAATCTTTTCCTAACACCAGTTTCGAACTCGTGCATTTTTCTCAGAAAAATACTTCTGGATTGATTTCCACCAAACCGATATGTAATTTACATGAATTCCATCAACAGGGCATTCCGGATTCCGTAAATGCTACATGCATGACGGATTCGACAAACATGCGTTTCTGAGTTGTGAGCATGTGGATTAGTGAACTTTCATCCACCAAACAAGGCATATATACACTTTGAAATCTTTACTCTGACTTCATAAGTTTTTTGTATCACCAGGATCTAAAATCGGACATTTGGCAGTAGAAAACACTCTTTGAGCGAATTCTCACCAATACACATGTAATTTACATTGTTTACATAACCATGGCATTCCGTATTCCGAACATGATTCATGCATCACGAATTCCTCAAATTGCATTTCTGAGCTGTGAACATGCACATGACAGATATTTCAACCACCAAAAAAGTTACTTATGCACTTTGAAATTGTTCCTTGGACTTCGTTGCTTCTCCTATCACCAGGTTCAAGAATCACACTTTGATCCCAGAAAAACACTCTTGGAGCGAATTCTACCCTAGAGATATGTAATTTGAATAGATCCCTTCAACATGATATTCCGTGTTCTGTATGTTACATGCATGATGGATTCGACAAACATGCATTCCTGAGATGAGAGCATGTGGATTACTGATTTTCCATCCTCTATAAAAGGAATAATTTCATATAGATTCATGTACACATTTTCACAAGCTTTCCCTAACACAAGTTTCGAATTCGTGCATTTTTCACAGAAGAATACTTCTGGAGTGTATTCAACCTAACAGATATATAATTGACATGAATTCCATCAACATGGCTTTCCGGGTTCGGTACATGATACATGCATGACGAATTCGAGAAACATGAGTTTCTGAGTTGTGAGCATGTGGATTAGTGAACTTTCATCCACCAAACAAGGCATATATACACTTTGAAATATTTACTCTGACTTCATAATTTTTTTGTATCAGCAGGTTCTAAAATCGGACATTTGGCTGTAGAATACACTCTTGGAGCGAATTCTACCCTAGAGATATGTTATTTGAATAGATCCCTTCAACATGATATTCCGTGTTCTGTATGTTACAGGCATGACGGATTCGACAAACATGCATTCCTGAGTTGAGAGCATGTGGATTACTGATTTTCCATCCTCTAGAAAAGGAATAATTTCATGTAGACTCGTGTGCACATTTTCACAAGCTTTCCCTAACACAAGTTTCGAATTCGTGCATTTTTCACAGAAGAATACTTCTGGAGTGTATTCAACCTAACAGATATATAATTGACATGAATTCCATCAACATGGCATTCCTGGTTCGGTATATGATACATGCATGATGGATTCGAGAAACATGAGTTTCTGAGTTGTGAGCATGTGGATTAGTGAACTTTCATCCACCAAACAAGGCATATATACACTTTGAAATATTTACTCTGACTTCATAGGTTTTTTGTATCACTAGGTTCTAAAATCGGACATTTGGCAGTAGAAAACACTCTTTGAGCAAATTCTCACCAATACACATGTAATTTACATTGTTTACATAATCAGGGCATTCCGTATTCCGAACATGATTCATGCATCACGAATTTCTCAAATTGTATTTCTGAGCTGTGAACATGCACATGACAGATATTTCAACCACCAAACAAGTTACTTATGCACTTTGAAATAGTTCCTTGGACTTCGTCGCTTCTCCTATCACCAGTTTCAAGAATCAAACTTTGATCCCAGAAAAACCCTCTTGGAGTGAATTCGACCCTAGAGATATGTAATTTGAATAGATTCCTTCAACATGATATTCCGTGTTCCGTACATGTTACATGCATGACGGATTCGACAAACATGCATTCCTGATTTGAGAGCATGAGGATTACTGATCTCTCATCCTCTATAAAAACAATATTTTCACCTAGACACGTGTACCCATTTTCACAATCTTTTCCTAACACCAGTATCGAACTCGTGCAGTTTTCTCAGAAAAATACTTCTGGAGCGATTTCCACCAAACAGATGTGTAATTTACATGAATTCCATCAACATGGCATTCCGGGTTCCGTACATGCTGCATTCATGACGGATTGGGCTAACATGTGTTTCTGAGATCTCAGCATGTGGATTACTGACCTTTCATCCACCAAACAAGGCATATATACACTTAGAAATATTTACTCTGACTTCATAGGTTTTTTCTGTCACCAGGTACTAAATTCGGACATTTGGCACTAGAAAAGCCTCTTTGAGCGAATTCTCACCAATACACATGTAATTTACATTGTTTACATAACCATGGCATTCCATATTCCGAACATGTTTCATGCAATACCGATTCCTCGAACATGCATTTCTGAGTTGTGAATATGCTCATGACTGATGTTCCAATCATTACAAGTTACCTATGCACTTAAATATATATACTTTGTCTTTGTAGCTTCTTCCTATCACCGGGTTCAAGAATCACACTTTGATCCCAGATAAACCCTCTTGAAGCGAATTCTACCCTAGGGATATGTAATTTGAATAGTTTCTATCTACATGATATTCCATGTTCTGTACATGCTACATGCATGACGGATCCGAAAAACATGCATTCCTGAGATGAGAGCATGTGGATTACTGATGTTTCATCCTCTATAAAAGGAAAATTTTCTTCTAGACACGTGTACAGATTTTCACAACTTTCCCTAACACAAGTTTCGAATTCGTTCATTTTTCACAGAAGAATACTTCTGGAGCGATTTCCACCTAAGAGATATGTAATTTAAATGCATTCCTTCAACAGGACATTCCGGATTCCGTAAATGCTACACGCATGACGTATTCGGCAAACATGCGTTTCTGAGTTGTGAGCATGTGGATTAGTGATCTTTCATCCACAAAACAAGGCATATATACACTTTGAAATATTTTCTCTGACTTCATAGGTTTTTTGTATCACTAGGTTCTAAAATCGGACATTTGGCACTAGAAACTACTCTTTGAGCGAATTCTCACCAATACACATGTAATTTACATTGTTTAAATAACCATGGCATTCCGTATTCCGAACATGTATCATGCATCACGGATTCCTGAAACATGCATTTGTGAGCTGTGAACATGCGCATGACAGATGTTTCAACCACCAAAACAGTTACCTATGCACTTTGAAATATTTACTTATACTTCGTTGCTTCTTCCTTTCACCAGTTTCAAGAATCACACTTTGATCACAGAAAAACCCTCCTGGAGAGGTTTCTGCCCTAGAGATATGTAATTTGAATAGATTCCTTCAATATGATATTCCGTGTTCCGTACATGCTACATGCATGACGGATTCGAAAAACATGCATTCCTGAGATGAGAGCATGTGGATTACTGATGTTTCATCCTGTATAAAAGGAAAATTTTCTTCTAGACATGTGTACAGATTTCCACAAGCTTTCCCTAACAGCAGTTTAGAATTCGTGCATTTTTCACAGAAAAATACTTCTGGACCAATTTCCACCTAACAGATATGGAATTTACATGAATTCCATCAACATGGCATTCCGTGTTCCGTACATGATACATGCATGAAGGATTCGAGAAACATGAGTTTCTGAGTTGTGAGCATGTGGATTAGTGAACTTTCATCCACCAAACAAGGCATATATACACTTTGAAATATTTACTCTGACTTCATAGGTTTTTTGTAACACTAGGTTCTAAAATCGGACATTTGGCACTAGAAAACACTCTTTGAGCGAATTCTCACCAATACACATGTAATTTACATTGTTTACATAACCATGGCATTCCGTATTCCGAACATGATTCATGCATCACGAATTCCTCAAATTGTATTTCGGAGCTGCGAACATTCACATGACAGATATTTGAAACACCAAACAAGTTACTTATGCACTCTGAAATAGTTCCTTGGACTTCGTTGCTTCTCCTATCACCAGGTTCAAGAATCACACTTTGATCCCAGAAAAACCCTCCTGGAGCGATTTCTACCCTAGAGATATGTAATTTGAATAGATTCCTTCAATATGATATTCCGTGTTCCGTACATGCTACATGCATGACGGATTCGACAAACATGCATTCCTGAGTTGAGAGCATGTGGATTACTGATCTTTCATCCTCTATATAAACAATATTTTCATCTTGACACGTGTACCCATTTTCACAATCTTTTCCTAACACCAGTTTCGAACTCGTGCATTTTTCTCAGAAAAATACTTCTGGAGTGATTTCCACCAAACCGATATGTAATTTACATGAATTCCATCAACAGGGCATTCCGGATTCCGTAAATGCTACATGCATGACGGATTCGACAAACATGCGTTTCTGAGTTGTGAGCATGTGGATTAGTGAACTTTCATCCACCAAACAAGGCATATATACACTTTGAAATCTTTACTCTGACTTCATAAGTTTTTTGTATCACCAGGATCTAAAATCGGACATTTGGCAGTAGAAAACCCTCTTTGAGCGAATTCTCACCGATACACATGTAATTTACATTGTTTACATAACCAGGGCATTCCGTATTCCGAACATGATTCATGCATCACGAATTCCTCAAATTGAATTTCTGAGCTCTGAACATGCACATGACAGATATTTCAACCACCAAACAAGTTACTTATGCACTTTGAAATAGTTCCTTGGACTTTGTTGTTTCTCCTATCACCAGTTTCAAGAATCACACTTTGATCCCAGAAAAACCCTCTTGGAGCGAATTCTACCCTAGAGATATGTAATTTGAATAGATTCCTTCAACATGATATTCCGTGTTCCGTACATGTTACATGCATGACGGATTCGACAAACATGCATTACTGATTTGAGAGCATGAGGATTACTGATGTTTCATCCTCTATAAAAACAATATTTCCATCTAGACACGTGTAAACTTTTTCAAAATCTTTTCCTAACACTAGTTTCGAACTCGTGCAGTTTTCTCAGAAAAATACTTCTGGAGCGATTTCCACCAAACAGATATGTAATTTACATGAATTCCATCAACATGGAATTCCGGGATCCGTATATGCTACATGCATGACGGATTGGGCTAACATGTGTTTCTGAGATCTCAGCATGTGGATTACTGACTTTTCATCCACCAAACAAGGCATATATACACTTAGAAATATTTACTCTGACTTCATAGGTTTTTTCTGTCACCAGGTACTAAAATCGGACATTTGGCACTAGAAAAGCCTCTTTGAGTGAATTCTCACCAATACACATGTAATTTACAGTGTTTACATAACCATAGCATTCCATATTCCGAACATGTTTCATGCAATACCGATTCCTCAAACATGCATTTCTGAGTTGTGAATATGCTCATGACTGATGTTCCAGTCATTACAAGTTACCTATGCACTTAAATATATATACTTTGTCTTTGTAGCGTCTTCCTATCACCAGGTTCAAGAATCACACTTTGATCCCAGCAAAACCCTCTTGGAGCGAATTCTACAATAGAGATATGTAATTTGAATAGATTCTATCTACATGATATTCCGTGTTCTGTACATGCTACATGCATGACGGATTCGAAAAACATGCATTCCTGAGTTGAGAGCATGTGGATTACTGATGTTTCATCCTCTATAAAAGGAAAATTTTCTTCTAGACACGTGTACAGATTTTCACAAGCTTTCCCTAACACAAGTTTCGAATTCGTTCATTTTTCACAGAAGAATACTTCTGGAGCGATTTCCACCTAAGAGATATGTAATTTAAATGCATTCCTTCAACAGGACATTCCGGATTCCGTAAATGCTACACGCATGACGGATTCGGCAAACATGAGTTTCTGAGTTGTGAGCATGTGGATTAGTGAACTTTCATCCACCAAACAAGGCATATATACACTTTGAAATATTTACTCTGACTTCATAGGTTTTTTGTATCACTAGGTTCTAAAATCGGACATTTGGCACTAGAAACTACTCTTTGAGCGAATTCTCACCAATACACATGTAATTTACATTGTTTAAATAACCATGGCATTCCGTATTCCGAACATGTATCATGCATCACGGATTCCTGAAACATGCATTTGTGAGCTGTGAACATGCACATGACAGATATTTCAACCACCCAAACAGTTACCTATGCACTTTGAAATATTTACTTATACTTCGTTGCTTCTTCCTTTCACCAGTTTCAAGAATCACACTTTGATCGCAGAAAAAACCTCCAGGAGAGATTACTGCCCTAGAGATATGTAATTTGAATAGATTCCTTCAATATGATATTCCGTGTTCCGTACATGCTACATGCATGACGGATTCGAAAAACATGCATTCCTGAGTTGAGAGCATGTGGATTACTGATGTTTCATCCTGTATAAAAGGAAAATTTTCTTTTAGACACGTGTACAGATTTCCACAAGCTTTCCCTAACAGCAGTTTAGAATTCGTGCATTTTTCACAGAAAAATACTTCTGGACCAATTTCCACCTAACAGATATGGAATTTACATGAATTCCATCAACATGGCATTCCGTGTTCCGTACATGATACATGCATGAAGGATTCGAGAAACATGAGTTTCTGAGTTGTGAGCATGTGGATTAGTGAACTTTCATCCACCAAACAAGGCATATATACACTTTGAAATATTTACTCTGACTTCATAGGTTTTTTGTATCACTAGGTTCTAAAATCGGACATTTGGCACTAGAAAACACTCTTTGAGCGAATTCTCACCAATACACATGTAATTTACATTGTTTACATAACCATGGCATTCCGTATTCCGAACATGATTCATGCATCACGAATTCCTCAAATTGTATTTCGGAGCTGCGAACATTCACTTGACAGATATTTGAAACACCAAACAAGTTACTTATGCACTCTGAAATAGTTCCTTGGACTTCGTTGCTTCTCCTATCACCAGGTTCAAGAATCACACTTTGATCCCAGAAAAACCCTCCTGGAGCGATTTCTACCCTAGAGATATGTAATTTGAATAGATTCCTTCAATATGATATTCCGTGTTCCGTACATGCTACATGCATGACGGATTCGACAAACATGCATTCCTGAGTTGAGAGCATGTGGATTACTGATCTTTCATCCTCTATATAAACAATATTTTCATCTTGACACGTGTACCCATTTTCACAATCTTTTCCTAACACCAGTTTCGAACTCGTGCATTTTTCTCAGAAAAATACTTCTGGAGTGATTTCCACCAAACCGATATGTAATTTACATGAATTCCATCAACAGGGCATTCCGGATTCCGTAAATGCTACATGCATGACGGATTCGACAAACATGCGTTTCTGAGTTGTGAGCATGTGGATTAGTGAACTTTCATCCACCAAACAAGGCATATATACACTTTGAAATCTTTACTCTGACTTCATAAGTTTTTTGTATCACCAGGATCTAAAATCGGACATTTGGCAGTAGAAAACCCTCTTTGAGCGAATTCTCACCAATACACATGTAATTTACATTGTTTACATCACCATGGCATTCCGTATTCCGAACATGTTTCATGCATCACGGATTCCTCAAACATGCATTTCTGAGCTGTGAACATGCGCATGACAGATGTTTCAACCCCCAAACAAGTTACTTATGCACTTTGAAATAGTTCCTTGGACTTCGTTGCTTCTCCTATCACCAGTTTCAAGAATCACACTTTGATCCCAGAAAAACCCTCTTGGAGCGAATTCTACCCTAGAGATATGTAATTTGAATACATTCCTTCAACATGATATTCCGTGTTCCGTACATGTTACATGCATGACGGATTCGACAAACATGCATTCCTGAGTTGTGAGCATGTGGATTACTGATTTTTCATCCTCTATAAAAGGAATAATTTCATATAGACTCGTGTACACATTTTCACAAGCTTTCCCTAACACAAGTTTCGAATTCGTTCATTTTTCACAGAATAATACTTCTGGAGTGTATTCAACCTAATAGATATATAATTTACATGAATTCCATCAACATGGCATTCCGGGTTGCGTACATGATACATGCATGACGGATTTGAGAAACATGAGTTTCTGAGTTGTGAGCATGTGGATTAGTGAACTTTCATCCACCAAACAAGGCATATATACACTTTGAAATATTTACTCTGACTTCATAGGTTTTTTGTATCACTAGGTTCTAAAATCGGACATTTGGCAGTAGAAAACACTCTTTGAGCGAATTCTCACCAATACACATGTAATTTACATTGTTTACATAACCAGGGCATTCCGTATTCCGAACATGATTCATGCATCACGAATTTCTCAAATTGTATTTCTGAGCTGTGAACATGCACATGACAGATATTTCAACCACCAAACAAGTTACTTGTGCACTTTGAAATAGTTCCTTGGACTTCGTCGCTTCTCCTATCACCAGTTTCAAGAATCAAACTTTGATCCCAGAAAAACCTTCTTGGAGTGAATTCGGCCCTAGAGATATGTAATTTGAATAGATTCCTTCAACATGATATTCCGTGTTCCGTACATGTTACATGCATGACGGATTCGACAAACATGCATTCCTGATTTGAGAGCATGAGGATTACTGATCTCTCATCCTCTATAAAAACAATATTTTCACCTAGACACGTGTACCCATTTTCACAATCTTTTCCTAACACCAGTATCGAACTCGTGCAGTTTTCTCAGAAAAATACTTCTGGAGCGATTTCCACCAAACAGATGTGTAATTTACATGAATTCCATCAACATGGCATTCCGGGTTCCGTACATGCTGCATTCATGACGGATTGGGCTAACATGTGTTTCTGAGATCTCAGCATGTGGATTACTGACCTTTCATCCACCAAACAAGGCATATATACACTTAGAAATATTTACTCTGACTTCATAGGTTTTTTCTGTCACCAGGTACTAAATTCGGACATTTGACACTAGAAAAGCCTCTTTGAGCGAATTCTCACCAATACACATGTAATTTACATTGTTTACATAACCATGGCATTCCATATTCCGAACATGTTTCATGCAATACCGATTCCTCGAACATGCATTTCTGAGTTGTGAATATGCTCATGACTGATGTTCCAATCATTACAAGTTACTTATGCACTTAAATATATATACTTTGTCTTTGTAGCTTCTTCCTATCACCAGGTTCAAGAATCACACTTTGATCCCAGAAAAACCCTCTTGAAGCGAATTCTACCCTAGGGATATGTAATTTGAATAGTTTCTATCTACATGATATTCCATGTTCTGTACATGCTACATGCATGACGGATCCGAAAAACATGCATTCCTGAGTTGAGAGCATGTGGATTACTGATGTTTCATCCTCTATAAAAGGCAAATTTTCTTCTAGACACGTGTACAGATTTTCACAAGCTTTCCCTACCACCAGTTTAGAATTCGTGCATTTTTCACAGAAAAATACTTCTGGAGCGTTTTCCACCTAAGAGATATGCAATTTAAATGCATTCCATCAACAGGACATTCCGGATTCCGTAAATGCTACACGCATGACGGATTCGGCAAACATGCGTTTCTGAGTTGTGAGCATGTGGATTAGTGAACATTCATCCACCAAACAAGGCATATATACACTTTGAAATATTGACTCTGACTTCATAAGTTTTTTGTATCACCAGGTTCTAAAATCGGACATTTGGCAGTAGAAAACACTTTGAGCGAATTCTCACCAATACACATGTAATTTACATTGTTTACATAACCATGGCATTCTGCATTCCGAACATGATTCATGCATCACGAATTCCTCAAATTGCATTTCTGAGCTGTGAACATGCACATGACAGATATTTCAACCACCAAAAAAGTTACTTATGCACTTTGAAATAGTTCCTTGGACTTTGTTGCTTCTCCTATCACCAGGTTCAAGAATCACACTTTGATCCCAGAAAAACCCTCTTGGAGCGAATTCTACCCTAGAGATATGTAATTTGAATAGATTCCTTCAACATGATATTCCGTGTTCCGTACATGTTACATGGATGACGGATTCGACATACATGCATTTCTGATTTGAGAGCATGAGGATTTCTGATGTTTCATCCTCTATAAAAACAATATTTTCATCTAGACACGTGTAAACTTTTTCACAATCTTTTCCTAACACCAGTTTCGAACTCATGCAGTTTTCTCAGAAAAATACTTCTGGAACGATTTCCACCAAACAGATATGTAATTTACATGAATTCCATCAACATGGCATTCCGGGTTCCGTATATGCTACATGCATGACGGATTGGGCTAACATGTGTTTCTGAGATCTCAGCATGTGGATTACTGACCTTTCATCCACCAAACAAGGCATATATACACTTAGAAATATTTACTCTGACTTCATAGGTTTTTTCTGTCACCAGGTACTAAAATCGGACATTTGGCACTAGAAAAGCCTCTTTGAGCGAATTCTCACCAATACACATGTAATTTACATTGTTTACATAACCATAGCATTCCATATTCCGAACATGTTTCATGCAATACCGATTCCTCAAACATGCATTTCTGAGTTGTGAATATGCTCATGACTGATGTTCCAGTCATTACAAGTTACCTATGCACTTAAATATATATACTTTGTCTTTGTAGCTTCTTCCTATCACCAGGTTCAAGAATCACACTTTGATCCCAGATAAACCCTCTTGGAGCGAATTCTACCCTAGAGATATGTAATTTGAATAGATTCTATCTACATGATATTCCGTGTTCTGTACATGCTACATGCATGACTGATTCGAAAAACATGCATTCCTGAGTTGAGAGCATGTGGATTACTGATGTTTCATCCTCTATAAAAGGAAAATTTTCTTCTAGACACGTGTACAGATTTTCACAACTTTCCCTAACACAAGTTTCGAATTCGTTCATTTTTCACAGAAGAATACTTCTGGAGCGATTTCCACCTAAGAGATATGTAATTTAAATGCATTCCTTCAACAGGACATTCCGGATTCCGTAAATGCTACACGCATGACGGATTCGGCAAACATGCGTTTCTGAGTTGTGAGCATGTGGATTAGTGATCTTTCATCCACAAAACAAGGCATATATACACTTTGAAATATTTTCTCTGACTTCATAGGTTTTTTGTATCACTAGGTTCTAAAATCGGACATTTGGCACTAGAAACTACTCTTTGAGCGAATTCTCACCAATACACATGTAATTTACATTGTTTAAATAACCATGGCATTCCGTATTCCGAACATGTATCATGCATCACGGATTCCTGAAACATGCATTTGTGAGCTGTGAACATGCGCATGACAGATGTTTCAACCACCAAAACAGTTACCTATGCACTTTGAAATATTTACTTATACTTCGTTGCTTCTTCCTTTCACCAGTTTCAAGAATCACACTTTGATCGCAGAAAAACCCTCCTGGAGAGATTTCTGCCCTAGAGATATGTAATTTGAATAGATTCCTTCAATATGATATTCCGTGTTCCGTACATGCTACATGCATGACGGATTCGAAAAACATGCATTCCTGAGATGAGAGCATGTGGATTACTGATGTTTCATCCTGTATAAAAGGAAAATTTTCTTCTAGACATGTGTACAGATTTCCACAAGCTTTCCCTAACAGCAGTTTAGAATTCGTGCATTTTTCACAGAAAAATAGTTCTGGACCAATTTCCACCTAACAGATATGGAATTTACATGAATTCCATCAACATGGCATTCCGTGTTCCGTACATGATACATGCATGAAGGATTCGAGAAACATGAGTTTCTGAGTTGTGAGCATGTGGATTAGTGAACTTTCATCCACCAAACAAGGCATATATACACTTTGAAATATTTACTCTGACTTCATAGGTTTTTTGTAACACTAGGTTCTAAAATCGGACATTTGGCACTAGAAAACACTCTTTGAGCGAATTCTCACCAATACACATGTAATTTACATTGTTTACATAACCATGGCATTCCGTATTCCG
The DNA here is from genome assembly GCF_048564905.1 of Vicugna pacos. NCBI lineage: Eukaryota > Metazoa > Chordata > Mammalia > Artiodactyla > Camelidae > Vicugna > Vicugna pacos. The sequence goes on from NW_027328741.1 coordinate 52,626,751, forward strand.
AACATGATTCATGCATCACGAATTCCTCAAATTGTATTTCGGAGCTGCGAACATTCACATGACAGATATTTGAAACACCAAACAAGTTACTTATGCACTCTGAAATAGTTCCTTGGACTTCGTTGCTTCTCCTATCACCAGGTTCAAGAATCACACTTTGATCCCAGAAAAACCCTCCTGGAGCGATTTCTACCCTAGAGATATGTAATTTGAATAGATTCCTTCAATATGATATTCCGTGTTCCGTACATGCTACATGCATGACGGATTCGACAAACATGCATTCCTGAGTTGAGAGCATGTGGATTACTGATCTTTCATCCTCTATATAAACAATATTTTCATCTTGACACGTGTACCCATTTTCACAATCTTTTCCTAACACCAGTTTCGAACTCGTGCATTTTTCTCAGAAAAATACTTCTGGATTGATTTCCACCAAACCGATATGTAATTTACATGAATTCCATCAACAGGGCATTCCGGATTCCGTAAATGCTACATGCATGACGGATTCGACAAACATGCGTTTCTGAGTTGTGAGCATGTGGATTAGTGAACTTTCATCCACCAAACAAGGCATATATACACTTTGAAATCTTTACTCTGACTTCATAAGTTTTTTGTATCACCAGGATCTAAAATCGGACATTTGGCAGTAGAAAACACTCTTTGAGCGAATTCTCACCAATACACATGTAATTTACATTGTTTACATAACCATGGCATTCCGTATTCCGAACATGATTCATGCATCACGAATTCCTCAAATTGCATTTCTGAGCTGTGAACATGCCCATGACAGATATTTCAACCACCAAAAAAGTTACTTATGCACTTTGAAATTGTTCCTTGGACTTCGTTGCTTCTCCTATCACCAGGTTCAAGAATCACACTTTGATCCCAGAAAAACACTCTTGGAGCGAATTCTACCCTAGAGATATGTAATTTGAATAGATCCCTTCAACATGATATTCCGTGTTCTGTATGTTACATGCATGATGGATTCGACAAACATGCATTCCTGAGATGAGAGCATGTGGATTACTGATTTTCCATCCTCTATAAAAGGAATAATTTCATATAGATTCATGTACACATTTTCACAAGCTTTCCCTAACACAAGTTTCGAATTCGTGCATTTTTCACAGAAGAATACTTCTGGAGTGTATTCAACCTAACAGATATATAATTGACATGAATTCCATCAACATGGCTTTCCGGGTTCGGTACATGATACATGCATGACGAATTCGAGAAACATGAGTTTCTGAGTTGTGAGCATGTGGATTAGTGAACTTTCATCCACCAAACAAGGCATATATACACTTTGAAATATTTACTCTGACTTCATAATTTTTTTGTATCAGCAGGTTCTAAAATCGGACATTTGGCTGTAGAATACACTCTTGGAGCGAATTCTACCCTAGAGATATGTTATTTGAATAGATCCCTTCAACATGATATTCCGTGTTCTGTATGTTACAGGCATGACGGATTCGACAAACATGCATTCCTGAGTTGAGAGCATGTGGATTACTGATTTTCCATCCTCTAGAAAAGGAATAATTTCATGTAGACTCGTGTGCACATTTTCACAAGCTTTCCCTAACACAAGTTTCGAATTCGTGCATTTTTCACAGAAGAATACTTCTGGAGTGTATTCAACCTAACAGATATATAATTGACATGAATTCCATCAACATGGCATTCCTGGTTCGGTATATGATACATGCATGATGGATTCGAGAAACATGAGTTTCTGAGTTGTGAGCATGTGGATTAGTGAACTTTCATCCACCAAACAAGGCATATATACACTTTGAAATATTTACTCTGACTTCATAGGTTTTTTGTATCACTAGGTTCTAAAATCGGACATTTGGCAGTAGAAAACACTCTTTGAGCGAATTCTCACCAATACACATGTAATTTACATTGTTTACATAATCAGGGCATTCCGTATTCCGAACATGATTCATGCATCACGAATTTCTCAAATTGTATTTCTGAGCTGTGAACATGCACATGACAGATATTTCAACCACCAAACAAGTTACTTATGCACTTTGAAATAGTTCCTTGGACTTCGTCGCTTCTCCTATCACCAGTTTCAAGAATCAAACTTTGATCCCAGAAAAACCCTCTTGGAGTGAATTCGACCCTAGAGATATGTAATTTGAATAGATTCCTTCAACATGATATTCCGTGTTCCGTACATGTTACATGCATGACGGATTCGACAAACATGCATTCCTGATTTGAGAGCATGAGGATTACTGATCTCTCATCCTCTATAAAAACAATATTTTCACCTAGACACGTGTACCCATTTTCACAATCTTTTCCTAACACCAGTATCGAACTCGTGCAGTTTTCTCAGAAAAATACTTCTGGAGCGATTTCCACCAAACAGATGTGTAATTTACATGAATTCCATCAACATGGCATTCCGGGTTCCGTACATGCTGCATTCATGACGGATTGGGCTAACATGTGTTTCTGAGATCTCAGCATGTGGATTACTGACCTTTCATCCACCAAACAAGGCATATATACACTTAGAAATATTTACTCTGACATCATTGGTTTTTTCTGTCACCAGGTACTAAATTCGGACATTTGGCACTAGAAAAGCCTCTTTGAGCGAATTCTCACCAATACACATGTAATTTACATTGTTTACATAACCATGGCATTCCATATTCCGAACATGTTTCATGCAATACCGATTCCTCGAACATGCATTTCTGAGTTGTGAATATGCTCATGACTGATGTTCCAATCATTACAAGTTACCTATGCACTTAAATATATATACTTTGTCTTTGTAGCTTCTTCCTATCACCGGGTTCAAGAATCACACTTTGATCCCAGATAAACCCTCTTGAAGCGAATTCTACCCTAGGGATATGTAATTTGAATAGTTTCTATCTACATGATATTCCATGTTCTGTACATGCTACATGCATGACGGATTCGACAAACATGCATTCCTGAGTTGAGAGCATGTGGATTACTGATGTTTCATCCTCTATAAAAGGAAAATTTTCTTCTAGACACGTGTACAGATTTTCACAACTTTCCCTAACACAAGTTTCGAATTCGTTCATTTTTCACAGAAGAATACTTCTGGAGCGATTTCCACCTAAGAGATATGTAATTTAAATGCATTCCTTCAACAGGACATTCCGGATTCCGTAAATGCTACACGCATGACGTATTCGGCAAACATGCGTTTCTGAGTTGTGAGCATGTGGATTAGTGATCTTTCATCCACAAAACAAGGCATATATACACTTTGAAATATTTTCTCTGACTTCATAGGTTTTTTGTATCACTAGGTTCTAAAATCGGACATTTGGCACTAGAAACTACTCTTTGAGCGAATTCTCACCAATACACATGTAATTTACATTGTTTAAATAACCATGGCATTCCGTATTCCGAACATGTATCATGCATCACGGATTCCTGAAACATGCATTTGTGAGCTGTGAACATGCGCATGACAGATGTTTCAACCACCAAAACAGTTACCTATGCACTTTGAAATATTTACTTATACTTCGTTGCTTCTTCCTTTCACCAGTTTCAAGAATCACACTTTGATCGCAGAAAAACCCTCCTGGAGAGGTTTCTGCCCTAGAGATATGTAATTTGAATAGATTCCTTCAATATGATATTCCGTGTTCCGTACATGCTACATGCATGACGGATTCGAAAAACATGCATTCCTGAGATGAGAGCATGTGGATTACTGATGTTTCATCCTGTATAAAAGGAAAATTTTCTTCTAGACATGTGTACAGATTTCCACAAGCTTTCCCTAACAGCAGTTTAGAATTCGTGCATTTTTCACAGAAAAATACTTCTGGACCAATTTCCACCTAACAGATATGGAATTTACATGAATTCCATCAACATGGCATTCCGTGTTCCGTACATGATACATGCATGAAGGATTCGAGAAACATGAGTTTCTGAGTTGTGAGCATGTGGATTAGTGAACTTTCATCCACCAAACAAGGCATATATACACTTTGAAATATTTACTCTGACTTCATAGGTTTTTTGTAACACTAGGTTCTAAAATCGGACATTTGGCACTAGAAAACACTCTTTGAGCGAATTCTCACCAATACACATGTAATTTACATTGTTTACATAACCATGGCATTCCGTATTCCGAACATGATTCATGCATCACGAATTCCTCAAATTGTATTTCGGAGCTGCGAACATTCACATGACAGATATTTGAAACACCAAACAAGTTACTTATGCACTCTGAAATAGTTCCTTGGACTTCGTTGCTTCTCCTATCACCAGGTTCAAGAATCACACTTTGATCCCAGAAAAACCCTCCTGGAGCGATTTCTACCCTAGAGATATGTAATTTGAATAGATTCCTTCAATATGATATTCCGTGTTCCGTACATGCTACATGCATGACGGATTCGACAAACATGCATTCCTGAGTTGAGAGCATGTGGATTACTGATCTTTCATCCTCTATATAAACAATATTTTCATCTTGACACGTGTACCCATTTTCACAATCTTTTCCTAACACCAGTTTCGAACTCGTGCATTTTTCTCAGAAAAATACTTCTGGAGTGATTTCCACCAAACCGATATGTAATTTACATGAATTCCATCAACAGGGCATTCCGGATTCCGTAAATGCTACATGCATGACGGATTCGACAAACATGCGTTTCTGAGTTGTGAGCATGTGGATTAGTGAACTTTCATCCACCAAACAAGGCATATATACACTTTGAAATCTTTACTCTGACTTCATAAGTTTTTTGTATCACCAGGATCTAAAATCGGACATTTGGCAGTAGAAAACCCTCTTTGAGCGAATTCTCACCGATACACATGTAATTTACATTGTTTACATAACCAGGGCATTCCGTATTCCGAACATGATTCATGCATCACGAATTCCTCAAATTGAATTTCTGAGCTCTGAACATGCACATGACAGATATTTCAACCACCAAACAAGTTACTTATGCACTTTGAAATAGTTCCTTGGACTTTGTTGTTTCTCCTATCACCAGTTTCAAGAATCACACTTTGATCCCAGAAAAACCCTCTTGGAGCGAATTCTACCCTAGAGATATGTAATTTGAATAGATTCCTTCAACATGATATTCCGTGTTCCGTACATGTTACATGCATGACGGATTCGACAAACATGCATTACTGATTTGAGAGCATGAGGATTACTGATGTTTCATCCTCTATAAAAACAATATTTTCATCTAGACACGTGTAAACTTTTTCAAAATCTTTTCCTAACACTAGTTTCGAACTCGTGCAGTTTTCTCAGAAAAATACTTCTGGAGCGATTTCCACCAAACAGATATGTAATTTACATGAATTCCATCAACATGGAATTCCGGGATCCGTATATGCTACATGCATGACGGATTGGGCTAACATGTGTTTCTGAGATCTCAGCATGTGGATTACTGACTTTTCATCCACCAAACAAGGCATATATACACTTAGAAATATTTACTCTGACTTCATAGGTTTTTTCTGTCACCAGGTACTAAAATCGGACATTTGGCACTAGAAAAGCCTCTTTGAGTGAATTCTCACCAATACACATGTAATTTACAGTGTTTACATAACCATAGCATTCCATATTCCGAACATGTTTCATGCAATACCGATTCCTCAAACATGCATTTCTGAGTTGTGAATATGCTCATGACTGATGTTCCAGTCATTACAAGTTACCTATGCACTTAAATATATATACTTTGTCTTTGTAGCGTCTTCCTATCACCAGGTTCAAGAATCACACTTTGATCCCAGCAAAACCCTCTTGGAGCGAATTCTACAATAGAGATATGTAATTTGAATAGATTCTATCTACATGATATTCCGTGTTCTGTACATGCTACATGCATGACGGATTCGAAAAACATGCATTCCTGAGTTGAGAGCATGTGGATTACTGATGTTTCATCCTCTATAAAAGGAAAATTTTCTTCTAGACACGTGTACAGATTTTCACAAGCTTTCCCTAACACAAGTTTCGAATTCGTTCATTTTTCACAGAAGAATACTTCTGGAGCGATTTCCACCTAAGAGATATGTAATTTAAATGCATTCCTTCAACAGGACATTCCGGATTCCGTAAATGCTACACGCATGACGGATTCGGCAAACATGAGTTTCTGAGTTGTGAGCATGTGGATTAGTGAACTTTCATCCACCAAACAAGGCATATATACACTTTGAAATATTTACTCTGACTTCATAGGTTTTTTGTATCACTAGGTTCTAAAATCGGACATTTGGCACTAGAAACTACTCTTTGAGCGAATTCTCACCAATACACATGTAATTTACATTGTTTAAATAACCATGGCATTCCGTATTCCGAACATGTATCATGCATCACGGATTCCTGAAACATGCATTTGTGAGCTGTGAACATGCACATGACAGATATTTCAACCACCCAAACAGTTACCTATGCACTTTGAAATATTTACTTATACTTCGTTGCTTCTTCCTTTCACCAGTTTCAAGAATCACACTTTGATCGCAGAAAAAACCTCCAGGAGAGATTACTGCCCTAGAGATATGTAATTTGAATAGATTCCTTCAATATGATATTCCGTGTTCCGTACATGCTACATGCATGACGGATTCGAAAAACATGCATTCCTGAGTTGAGAGCATGTGGATTACTGATGTTTCATCCTGTATAAAAGGAAAATTTTCTTTTAGACACGTGTACAGATTTCCACAAGCTTTCCCTAACAGCAGTTTAGAATTCGTGCATTTTTCACAGAAAAATACTTCTGGACCAATTTCCACCTAACAGATATGGAATTTACATGAATTCCATCAACATGGCATTCCGTGTTCCGTACATGATACATGCATGAAGGATTCGAGAAACATGAGTTTCTGAGTTGTGAGCATGTGGATTAGTGAACTTTCATCCACCAAACAAGGCATATATACACTTTGAAATATTTACTCTGACTTCATAGGTTTTTTGTATCACTAGGTTCTAAAATCGGACATTTCGCACTAGAAAACACTCTTTGAGCGAATTCTCACCAATACACATGTAATTTACATTGTTTACATAACCATGGCATTCCGTATTCCGAACATGATTCATGCATCACGAATTCCTCAAATTGTATTTCGGAGCTGCGAACATTCACATGACAGATATTTGAAACACCAAACAAGTTACTTATGCACTCTGAAATAGTTCCTTGGACTTCGTTGCTTCTCCTATCACCAGGTTCAAGAATCACACTTTGATCCCAGAAAAACCCTCCTGGAGCGATTTCTACCCTAGAGATATGTAATTTGAATAGATTCCTTCAATATGATATTCCGTGTTCCGTACATGCTACATGCATGACGGATTCGACAAACATGCATTCCTGAGTTGAGAGCATGTGGATTACTGATCTTTCATCCTCTATATAAACAATATTTTCATCTTGACACGTGTACCCATTTTCACAATCTTTTCCTAACACCAGTTTCGAACTCGTGCATTTTTCTCAGAAAAATACTTCTGGAGTGATTTCCACCAAACCGATATGTAATTTACATGAATTCCATCAACAGGGCATTCCGGATTCCGTAAATGCTACATGCATGACGGATTCGACAAACATGCGTTTCTGAGTTGTGAGCATGTGGATTAGTGAACTTTCATCCACCAAACAAGGCATATATACACTTTGAAATCTTTACTCTGACTTCATAAGTTTTTTGTATCACCAGGATCTAAAATCGGACATTTGGCAGTAGAAAACCCTCTTTGAGCGAATTCTCACCAATACACATGTAATTTACATTGTTTACATCACCATGGCATTCCGTATTCCGAACATGTTTCATGCATCACGGATTCCTCAAACATGCATTTCTGAGCTGTGAACATGCGCATGACAGATGTTTCAACCCCCAAACAAGTTACTTATGCACTTTGAAATAGTTCCTTGGACTTCGTTGCTTCTCCTATCACCAGTTTCAAGAATCACACTTTGATCCCAGAAAAACCCTCTTGGAGCGAATTCTACCCTAGAGATATGTAATTTGAATACATTCCTTCAACATGATATTCCGTGTTCCGTACATGTTACATGCATGACGGATTCGACAAACATGCATTCCTGAGTTGTGAGCATGTGGATTACTGATTTTTCATCCTCTATAAAAGGAATAATTTCATATAGACTCGTGTACACATTTTCACAAGCTTTCCCTAACACAAGTTTCGAATTCGTTCATTTTTCACAGAAGAATACTTCTGGAGTGTATTCAACCTAATAGATATATAATTTACATGAATTCCATCAACATGGCATTCCGGGTTGCGCACATGATACATGCATGACGGATTTGAGAAACATGAGTTTCTGAGTTGTGAGCATGTGGATTAGTGAACTTTCATCCACCAAACAAGGCATATATACACTTTGAAATATTTACTCTGACTTCATAGGTTTTTTGTATCACTAGGTTCTAAAATCGGACATTTGGCAGTAGAAAACACTCTTTGAGCGAATTCTCACCAATACACATGTAATTTACATTGTTTACATAACCAGGGCATTCCGTATTCCGAACATGATTCATGCATCACGAATTTCTCAAATTGTATTTCTGAGCTGTGAACATGCACATGACAGATATTTCAACCACCAAACAAGTTACTTGTGCACTTTGAAATAGTTCCTTGGACTTCGTCGCTTCTCCTATCACCAGTTTCAAGAATCAAACTTTGATCCCAGAAAAACCTTCTTGGAGTGAATTCGGCCCTAGAGATATGTAATTTGAATAGATTCCTTCAACATGATATTCCGTGTTCCGTACATGTTACATGCATGACGGATTCGACAAACATGCATTCCTGATTTGAGAGCATGAGGATTACTGATCTCTCATCCTCTATAAAAACAATATTTTCACCTAGACACGTGTACCCATTTTCACAATCTTTTCCTAACACCAGTATCGAACTCGTGCAGTTTTCTCAGAAAAATACTTCTGGAGCGATTTCCACCAAACAGATGTGTAATTTACATGAATTCCATCAACATGGCATTCCGGGTTCCGTACATGCTGCATTCATGACGGATTGGGCTAACATGTGTTTCTGAGATCTCAGCATGTGGATTACTGACCTTTCATCCACCAAACAAGGCATATATACACTTAGAAATATTTACTCTGACTTCATAGGTTTTTTCTGTCACCAGGTACTAAATTCGGACATTTGACACTAGAAAAGCCTCTTTGAGCGAATTCTCACCAATACACATGTAATTTACATTGTTTACATAACCATGGCATTCCATATTCCGAACATGTTTCATGCAATACCGATTCCTCGAACATGCATTTCTGAGTTGTGAATATGCTCATGACTGATGTTCCAATCATTACAAGTTACTTATGCACTTAAATATATATACTTTGTCTTTGTAGCTTCTTCCTATCACCAGGTTCAAGAATCACACTTTGATCCCAGAAAAACCCTCTTGAAGCGAATTCTACCCTAGGGATATGTAATTTGAATAGTTTCTATCTACATGATATTCCATGTTCTGTACATGCTACATGCATGACGGATCCGAAAAACATGCATTCCTGAGTTGAGTGCATGTGGATTACTGATGTTTCATCCTCTATAAAAGGCAAATTTTCTTCTAGACACGTGTACAGATTTTCACAAGCTTTCCCTACCACCAGTTTAGAATTCGTGCATTTTTCACAGAAAAATACTTCTGGAGCGTTTTCCACCTAAGAGATATGCAATTTAAATGCATTCCATCAACAGGACATTCCGGATTCCGTAAATGCTACACGCATGACGGATTCGGCAAACATGCGTTTCTGAGTTGTGAGCATGTGGATTAGTGAACATTCATCCACCAAACAAGGCATATATACACTTTGAAATATTGACTCTGACTTCATAAGTTTTTTGTATCACCAGGTTCTAAAATCGGACATTTGGCAGTAGAAAACACTTTGAGCGAATTCTCACCAATACACATGTAATTTACATTGTTTACATAACCATGGCATTCTGCATTCCGAACATGATTCATGCATCACGAATTCCTCAAATTGCATTTCTGAGCTGTGAACATGCACATGACAGATATTTCAACCACCAAAAAAGTTACTTATGCACTTTGAAATAGTTCCTTGGACTTTGTTGCTTCTCCTATCACCAGGTTCAAGAATCACACTTTGATCCCAGAAAAACCCTCTTGGAGCGAATTCTACCCTAGAGATATGTAATTTGAATAGATTCCTTCAACATGATATTCCGTGTTCCGTACATGTTACATGGATGACGGATTCGACATACATGCATTTCTGATTTGAGAGCATGAGGATTTCTGATGTTTCATCCTCTATAAAAACAATATTTTCATCTAGACACGTGTAAACTTTTTCACAATCTTTTCCTAACACCAGTTTCGAACTCATGCAGTTTTCTCAGAAAAATACTTCTGGAACGATTTCCACCAAACAGATATGTAATTTACATGAATTCCATCAACATGGCATTCCGGGTTCCGTATATGCTACATGCATGACGGATTGGGCTAACATGTGTTTCTGAGATCTCAGCATGTGGATTACTGACCTTTCATCCACCAAACAAGGCATATATACACTTAGAAATATTTACTCTGACTTCATAGGTTTTTTCTGTCACCAGGTACTAAAATCGGACATTTGGCACTAGAAAAGCCTCTTTGAGCGAATTCTCACCAATACACATGTAATTTACATTGTTTACATAACCATAGCATTCCATATTCCGAACATGTTTCATGCAATACCGATTCCTCAAACATGCATTTCTGAGTTGTGAATATGCTCATGACTGATGTTCCAGTCATTACAAGTTACCTATGCACTTAAATATATATACTTTGTCTTTGTAGCTTCTTCCTATCACCAGGTTCAAGAATCACACTTTGATCCCAGATAAACCCTCTTGGAGCGAATTCTACCCTAGAGATATGTAATTTGAATAGATTCTATCTACATGATATTCCGTGTTCTGTACATGCTACATGCATGACTGATTCGAAAAACATGCATTCCTGAGTTGAGAGCATGTGGATTACTGATGTTTCATCCTCTATAAAAGGAAAATTTTCTTCTAGACACGTGTACAGATTTTCACAACTTTCCCTAACACAAGTTTCGAATTCGTTCATTTTTCACAGAAGAATACTTCTGGAGCGATTTCCACCTAAGAGATATGTAATTTAAATGCATTCCTTCAACAGGACATTCCGGATTCCGTAAATGCTACACGCATGACGGATTCGGCAAACATGCGTTTCTGAGTTGTGAGCATGTGGATTAGTGATCTTTCATCCACAAAACAAGGCATATATACACTTTGAAATATTTTCTCTGACTTCATAGGTTTTTTGTATCACTAGGTTCTAAAATCGGACATTTGGCACTAGAAACTACTCTTTGAGCGAATTCTCACCAATACACATGTAATTTACATTGTTTAAATAACCATGGCATTCCGTATTCCGAACATGTATCATGCATCACGGATTCCTGAAACATGCATTTGTGAGCTGTGAACATGCGCATGACAGATGTTTCAACCACCAAAACAGTTACCTATGCACTTTGAAATATTTACTTATACTTCGTTGCTTCTTCCTTTCACCAGTTTCAAGAATCACACTTTGATCGCAGAAAAACCCTCCTGGAGAGATTTCTGCCCTAGAGATATGTAATTTGAATAGATTCCTTCAATATGATATTCCGTGTTCCGTACATGCTACATGCATGACGGATTCGAAAAACATGCATTCCTGAGATGAGAGCATGTGGATTACTGATGTTTCATCCTGTATAAAAGGAAAATTTTCTTCTAGACATGTGTACAGATTTCCACAAGCTTTCCCTAACAGCAGTTTAGAATTCGTGCATTTTTCACAGAAAAATAGTTCTGGACCAATTTCCACCTAACAGATATGGAATTTACATGAATTCCATCAACATGGCATTCCGTGTTCCGTACATGATACATGCATGAAGGATTCGAGAAACATGAGTTTCTGAGTTGTGAGCATGTGGATTAGTGAACTTTCATCCACCAAACAAGGCATATATACACTTTGAAATATTTACTCTGACTTCATAGGTTTTTTGTAACACTAGGTTCTAAAATCGGACATTTGGCACTAGAAAACACTCTTTGAGCGAATTCTCACCAATACACATGTAATTTACATTGTTTACATAACCATGGCATTCCGTATTCCGAACATGATTCATGCATCACGAATTCCTCAAATTGTATTTCGGAGCTGCGAACATTCACATGACAGATATTTGAAACACCAAACAAGTTACTTATGCACTCTGAAATAGTTCCTTGGACTTCGTTGCTTCTCCTATCACCAGGTTCAAGAATCACACTTTGATCCCAGAAAAACCCTCCTGGAGCGATTTCTACCCTAGAGATATGTAATTTGAATAGATTCCTTCAATATGATATTCCGTGTTCCGTACATGCTACATGCATGACGGATTCGACAAACATGCATTCCTGAGTTGAGAGCATGTGGATTACTGATCTTTCATCCTCTATATAAACAATATTTTCATCTTGACACGTGTACCCATTTTCACAATCTTTTCCTAACACCAGTTTCGAACTCGTGCATTTTTCTCAGAAAAATACTTCTGGATTGATTTCCACCAAACCGATATGTAATTTACATGAATTCCATCAACAGGGCATTCCGGATTCCGTAAATGCTACATGCATGACGGATTCGACAAACATGCGTTTCTGAGTTGTGAGCATGTGGATTAGTGAACTTTCATCCACCAAACAAGGCATATATACACTTTGAAATCTTTACTCTGACTTCATAAGTTTTTTGTATCACCAGGATCTAAAATCGGACATTTGGCAGTAGAAAACACTCTTTGAGCGAATTCTCACCAATACACATGTAATTTACATTGTTTACATAACCATGGCATTCCGTATTCCGAACATGATTCATGCATCACGAATTCCTCAAATTGCATTTCTGAGCTGTGAACATGCACATGACAGATATTTCAACCACCAAAAAAGTTACTTATGCACTTTGAAATTGTTCCTTGGACTTCGTTGCTTCTCCTATCACCAGGTTCAAGAATCACACTTTGATCCCAGAAAAACACTCTTGGAGCGAATTCTACCCTAGAGATATGTAATTTGAATAGATCCCTTCAACATGATATTCCGTGTTCTGTATGTTACATGCATGATGGATTCGACAAACATGCATTCCTGAGATGAGAGCATGTGGATTACTGATTTTCCATCCTCTATAAAAGGAATAATTTCATATAGATTCATGTACACATTTTCACAAGCTTTCCCTAACACAAGTTTCGAATTCGTGCATTTTTCACAGAAGAATACTTCTGGAGTGTATTCAACCTAACAGATATATAATTGACATGAATTCCATCAACATGGCTTTCCGGGTTCGGTACATGATACATGCATGACGAATTCGAGAAACATGAGTTTCTGAGTTGTGAGCATGTGGATTAGTGAACTTTCATCCACCAAACAAGGCATATATACACTTTGAAATATTTACTCTGACTTCATAATTTTTTTGTATCAGCAGGTTCTAAAATCGGACATTTGGCTGTAGAATACACTCTTGGAGCGAATTCTACCCTAGAGATATGTTATTTGAATAGATCCCTTCAACATGATATTCCGTGTTCTGTATGTTACAGGCATGACGGATTCGACAAACATGCATTCCTGAGTTGAGAGCATGTGGATTACTGATTTTCCATCCTCTAGAAAAGGAATAATTTCATGTAGACTCGTGTGCACATTTTCACAAGCTTTCCCTAACACAAGTTTCGAATTCGTGCATTTTTCACAGAAGAATACTTCTGGAGTGTATTCAACCTAACAGATATATAATTGACATGAATTCCATCAACATGGCATTCCTGGTTCGGTATATGATACATGCATGATGGATTCGAGAAACATGAGTTTCTGAGTTGTGAGCATGTGGATTAGTGAACTTTCATCCACCAAACAAGGCATATATACACTTTGAAATATTTACTCTGACTTCATAGGTTTTTTGTATCACTAGGTTCTAAAATCGGACATTTGGCAGTAGAAAACACTCTTTGAGCGAATTCTCACCAATACACATGTAATTTACATTGTTTACATAATCAGGGCATTCCGTATTCCGAACATGATTCATGCATCACGAATTTCTCAAATTGTATTTCTGAGCTGTGAACATGCACATGACAGATATTTCAACCACCAAACAAGTTACTTATGCACTTTGAAATAGTTCCTTGGACTTCGTCGCTTCTCCTATCACCAGTTTCAAGAATCAAACTTTGATCCCAGAAAAACCCTCTTGGAGTGAATTCGACCCTAGAGATATGTAATTTGAATAGATTCCTTCAACATGATATTCCGTGTTCCGTACATGTTACATGCATGACGGATTCGACAAACATGCATTCCTGATTTGAGAGCATGAGGATTACTGATCTCTCATCCTCTATAAAAACAATATTTTCACCTAGACACGTGTACCCATTTTCACAATCTTTTCCTAACACCAGTATCGAACTCGTGCAGTTTTCTCAGAAAAATACTTCTGGAGCGATTTCCACCAAACAGATGTGTAATTTACATGAATTCCATCAACATGGCATTCCGGGTTCCGTACATGCTGCATTCATGACGGATTGGGCTAACATGTGTTTCTGAGATCTCAGCATGTGGATTACTGACCTTTCATCCACCAAACAAGGCATATATACACTTAGAAATATTTACTCTGACATCATTGGTTTTTTCTGTCACCAGGTACTAAATTCGGACATTTGGCACTAGAAAAGCCTCTTTGAGCGAATTCTCACCAATACACATGTAATTTACATTGTTTACATAACCATGGCATTCCATATTCCGAACATGTTTCATGCAATACCGATTCCTCGAACATGCATTTCTGAGTTGTGAATATGCTCATGACTGATGTTCCAGTCATTACAAGTTACCTATGCACTTAAATATATATACTTTGTCTTTGTAGCTTCTTCCTATCACCGGGTTCAAGAATCACACTTTGATCCCAGATAAACCCTCTTGAAGCGAATTCTACCCTAGGGATATGTAATTTGAATAGTTTCTATCTACATGATATTCCATGTTCTGTACATGCTACATGCATGACGGATCCGAAAAACATGCATTCCTGAGATGAGAGCATGTGGATTACTGATGTTTCATCCTCTATAAAAGGAAAATTTTCTTCTAGACACGTGTACAGATTTTCACAACTTTCCCTAACACAAGTTTCGAATTCGTTCATTTTTCACAGAAGAATACTTCTGGAGCGATTTCCACCTAAGAGATATGTAATTTAAATGCATTCCTTCAACAGGACATTCCGGATTCCGTAAATGATACACGCATGACGTATTCGGCAAACATGCGTTTCTGAGTTGTGAGCATGTGGATTAGTGATCTTTCATCCACAAAACAAGGCATATATACACTTTGAAATATTTTCTCTGACTTCATAGGTTTTTTGTATCACTAGGTTCTAAAATCGGACATTTGGCACTAGAAACTACTCTTTGAGCGAATTCTCACCAATACACATGTAATTTACATTGTTTAAATAACCATGGCATTCCGTATTCCGAACATGTATCATGCATCACGGATTCCTGAAACATGCATTTGTGAGCTGTGAACATGCGCATGACAGATGTTTCAACCACCAAAACAGTTACCTATGCACTTTGAAATATTTACTTATACTTCGTTGCTTCTTCCTTTCACCAGTTTCAAGAATCACACTTTGATCGCAGAAAAACCCTCCTGGAGAGGTTTCTGCCCTAGAGATATGTAATTTGAATAGATTCCTTCAATATGATATTCCGTGTTCCGTACATGCTACATGCATGACGGATTCGAAAAACATGCATTCCTGAGATGAGAGCATGTGGATTACTGATGTTTCATCCTGTATAAAAGGAAAATTTTCTTCTAGACATGTGTACAGATTTCCACAAGCTTTCCCTAACAGCAGTTTAGAATTCGTGCATTTTTCACAGAAAAATACTTCTGGACCAATTTCCACCTAACAGATATGGAATTTACATGAATTCCATCAACATGGCTTTCCGTGTTCCGTACATGATACATGCATGAAGGATTCGAGAAACATGAGTTTCTGAGTTGTGAGCATGTGGATTAGTGAACTTTCATCCACCAAACAAGGCATATATACACTTTGAAATATTTACTCTGACTTCATAGGTTTTTTGTAACACTAGGTTCTAAAATCGGACATTTGGCACTAGAAAACACTCTTTGAGCGAATTCTCACCAATACACATGTAATTTACATTGTTTACATAACCATGGCATTCCGTATTCCGAACATGATTCATGCATCACGAATTCCTCAAATTGTATTTCGGAGCTGCGAACATTCACATGACAGATATTTGAAACACCAAACAAGTTACTTATGCACTCTGAAATAGTTCCTTGGACTTCGTTGCTTCTCCTATCACCAGGTTCAAGAATCACACTTTGATCCCAGAAAAACCCTCCTGGAGCGATTTCTACCCTAGAGATATGTAATTTGAATAGATTCCTTCAATATGATATTCCGTGTTCCGTACATGCTACATGCATGACGGATTCGACAAACATGCATTCCTGAGTTGAGAGCATGTGGATTACTGATCTTTCATCCTCTATATAAACAATATTTTCATCTTGACACGTGTACCCATTTTCACAATCTTTTCCTAACACCAGTTTCGAACTCGTGCATTTTTCTCAGAAAAATACTTCTGGAGTGATTTCCACCAAACCGATATGTAATTTACATGAATTCCATCAACAGGGCATTCCGGATTCCGTAAATGCTACATGCATGACGGATTCGACAAACATGCGTTTCTGAGTTGTGAGCATGTGGATTAGTGAACTTTCATCCACCAAACAAGGCATATATACACTTTGAAATCTTTACTCTGACTTCATAAGTTTTTTGTATCACCAGGATCTAAAATCGGACATTTGGCAGTAGAAAACCCTCTTTGAGCGAATTCTCACCGATACACATGTAATTTACATTGTTTACATAACCATGGCATTCCGTAGTGCGAACATGTTTCATGCATCACGGATTCCTCAAACATGCATTTCTGAGCTGTGAACATGCGCATGACAGATGTTTCAACCACCAAACAAGTTACTTATGCACTTTGAAATAGTTCCTTGGACTTCGTTGCTTCTCCTATCACCAGTTTCAAGAATCACACTTTGATCCCAGAAAAACCCTCTTGGAGCGAATTCTACCCTAGAGATATGTAATTTGAATAGATTCCTTCAACATGATATTCCGTGTTCCGTACATGTTACATGCATGACGGATTCGACAAACATGCATTCCTGAGTTGTGAGCATGTGGATTACTGATTTTTCATCCTCTATAAAAGGAATAATTTCATATAGACTCGTGTACACATTTTCACAAGCTTTCCCTAACACAAGTTTCGAATTCGTTCATTTTTCACAGAAGAATACTTCTGGAGTGTATTCAACCTAATAGATATATAATTTACATGAATTCCATCAACATGGCATTCCGGGTTGCGTACATGATACATGCATGACGGATTTGAGAAACATGCGTTTCTGAGTTGTGAGCATGTGGATTAGTGAACTTTCATCCACCAAAGAAGGCATATATTACACTTTGAAATATTTACTCTGACTTCATAAGTTTTATGTATCACCAGGTTCTAAAATCGGACATTTGGCAGTAGAAAACACTCTTTGAGCGAATTCTCACCAATACACATGTAATTTACATTGTTTACATAACCATGGCATTCCGTATTCCGAACATGTTTCATGCATCACGGATTCCTCAAACATGCATTTCTGAGCTGTGAACATGCGCATGACAGATGTTTCAACCACCAAACATGTTACTTATGCACTTTGAAATAGTTCCTTGGACTTCGTTGCTTCTCCTACCACCAGTTTCAAGAATCACACTTTGATCCCAGAAAAACCCTCTTGGAGCGAATTCTACCCTAGAGATATGTAATTTGAATAGATTCCTTCAACATGATATTCCGTGTTCCGTACATGTTACATGCATGACGGATTCGACAAACATGCATTCCTGAGTTGTGAGCATGTGGATTACTGATTTTTCATCCTCTATAAACGGAATAATTTCATATAGACTCGTGTACACATTTTCACAAGCTTTCCCTAACACAAGTTTCGAATTCGTTCATTTTTCACAGAAGAATACTTCTGGAGTGTATTCAACCTAATAGATATATAATTTACATGAATTCCATCAACATGGCATTCTGGGTTCCGTACATGATACATGCATGACGGATTCGAGAAACATGCGTTTCTGAGTTGTGAGCATGTGGATTAGTGAACTTTCATCCACCAAAGAAGGCATATATTACACTTTGAAATATTTACTCTGACTTCATAAGTTTTTTGTATCACCAGGTTCTAAAATCGGACATTTGGCAGTAGAAAACACTCTTTGAGCGAATTCTCACCAATACACATGTAATTTACATTGTTTACATAACCATGGCATTCCGTATTCCAAACATGTTTCATGCATCACGGATTCCTCAAACATGCATTTCTGAGCTGTGAACATGCGCATGACAGATGTTTCAACCACCAAACAAGTTACTTATGCACTTTGAAATAGTTCCTTGGACTTCGTTGCTTCTCCTATCACCAGTTTCAAGAATCACACTTTGATCCCAGAAAAACCCTCTTGGAGCGAATTCTACCCTAGAGATATGTAATTTGAATAGATTCCTTCAACATGATATTCCGTGTTCCGTACATGTTACATGGATGACGGATTCGACATACATGCATTTCTGATTTGAGAGCATGAGGATTACTGATGTTTCATCCTCTATAAAAACAATATTTTCATCTAGACACGTGTAAACTTTTTCACAATCTTTTCCTAACACCAGTTTCGAACTCATGCAGTTTTCTCAGAAAAATACTTCTGGAACGATTTCCACCAAACAGATATGTAATTTACATGAATTCCATCAACATGGCATTCCGGGTTCCGTATATGCTACATGCATGACGGATTGGGCTAACATGTGTTTCTGAGATCTCAGCATGTGGATTACTGACCTTTCATCCACCAAACAAGGCATATATACACTTAGAAATATTTACTCTGACTTCATAGGTTTTTTCTGTCACCAGGTACTAAAATCGGACATTTGGCACTAGAAAAGCCTCTTTGAGCGAATTCTCACCAATACACATGTAATTTACATTGTTTACATAACCATAGCATTCCATATTCCGAACATGTTTCATGCAATACCGATTCCTCAAACATGCATTTCTGAGTTGTGAATATGCTCATGACTGATGTTCCAGTCATTACAAGTTACCTATGCACTTAAATATATATACTTTGTCTTTGTAGCTTCTTCCTATCACCAGGTTCAAGAATCACACTTTGATCCCAGATAAACCCTCTTGGAGCGAATTCTACCCTAGAGATATGTAATTTGAATAGATTCTATCTACATGATATTCCGTGTTCTGTACATGCTACATGCATGACTGATTCGAAAAACATGCATTCCTGAGATGAGAGCATGTGGATTACTGATGTTTCATCCTCTATAAAAGGAAAATTTTCTTCTAGACACGTGTACAGATTTTCACAACTTTCCCTAACACAAGTTTCGAATTCGTTCATTTTTCACAGAAGAATACTTCTGGAGCGATTTCCACCTAAGAGATATGTAATTTAAATGCATTCCTTCAACAGGACATTCCGGATTCCGTAAATGCTACACGCATGACGGATTCGGCAAACATGCGTTTCTGAGTTGTGAGCATGTGGATTAGTGATCTTTCATCCACAAAACAAGGCATATATACACTTTGAAATATTTTCTCTGACTTCATAGGTTTTTTGTATCACTAGGTTCTAAAATCGGACATTTGGCACTAGAAACTACTCTTTGAGCGAATTCTCACCAATACACATGTAATTTACATTGTTTAAATAACCATGGCATTCCGTATTCCGAACATGTATCATGCATCACGGATTCCTGAAACATGCATTTGTGAGCTGTGAACATGCGCATGACAGATGTTTCAACCACCAAAACAGTTACCTATGCACTTTGAAATATTTACTTATACTTCGTTGCTTCTTCCTTTCACCAGTTTCAAGAATCACACTTTGATCGCAGAAAAACCCTCCTGGAGAGATTTCTGCCCTAGAGATATGTAATTTGAATAGATTCCTTCAATATGATATTCCGTGTTCCGTACATGCTACATGCATGACGGATTCGAAAAACATGCATTCCTGAGTTGAGAGCATGTGGATTACTGATGTTTCATCCTGTATAAAAGGAAAATTTTCTTCTAGACATGTGTACAGATTTCCACAAGCTTTCCCTAACAGCAGTTTAGAATTCGTGCATTTTTCACAGAAAAATACTTCTGGACCAATTTCCACCTAACAGATATGGAATTTACATGAATTCCATCAACATGGCATTCCGTGTTCCGTACATGATACATGCATGAAGGATTCGAGAAACATGAGTTTCTGAGTTGTGAGCATGTGGATTAGTGAACTTTCATCCACCAAACAAGGCATATATACACTTTGAAATATTTACTCTGACTTCATAGGTTTTTTGTAACACTAGGTTCTAAAATCGGACATTTGGCACTAGAAAAGACTCTTTGAGCGAATTCTCACCAATACACATGTAATTTACATTGTTTACATAACCATGGCATTCCGTATTCCGAACATGATTCATGCATCACGAATTCCTCAAATTGTATTTCGGAGCTGCGAACATTCACATGACAGATATTTGAAACACCAAACAAGTTACTTATGCACTCTGAAATAGTTCCTTGGACTTCGTTGCTTCTCCTATCACCAGGTTCAAGAATCACACTTTGATCCCAGAAAAACCCTCCTGGAGCGATTTCTACCCTAGAGATATGTAATTTGAATAGATTCCTTCAATATGATATTCCGTGTTCCGTACATGCTACATGCATGACGGATTCGACAAACATGCATTCCTGAGTTGAGAGCATGTGGATTACTGATCTTTCATCCTCTATATAAACAATATTTTCATCTTGACACGTGTACCCATTTTCACAATCTTTTCCTAACACCAGTTTCGAACTCGTGCATTTTTCTCAGAAAAATACTTCTGGAGTGATTTCCACCAAACCGATATGTAATTTACATGAATTCCATCAACAGGGCATTCCGGAATCCGTAAATGCTACATGCATGACGGATTCGACAAACATGCGTTTCTGAGTTGTGAGCATGTGGATTAGTGAACTTTCATCCACCAAACAAGGCATATATACACTTTGAAATCTTTACTCTGACTTCATAAGTTTTTTGTATCACCAGGATCTAAAATCGGACATTTGGCAGTAGAAAACCCTCTTTGAGCGAATTCTCACCAATACACATGTAATTTACATTGTTTACATAACCATGGCATTCCGTATTCCGAACATGATTCATGCATCACGAATTCCTCAAATTGCATTTCTGAGCTGTGAACATGCACATGACAGATATTTCAACCACCAAAAAAGTTACTTATGCACTTTGAAATAGTTCCTTGGACTTCGTTGCTTCTCCTATCACCAGGTTCAAGAATCACAGTTTGATCCCAGAAAAACACTCTTGGAGCGAATTCTACCCTAGAGATATGTAATTTGAATAGATTCCTTCAACATGATATTCCGTGTTCCGTACATGTTACATGCATGACGGATTCGACAAACATGCATTCCTGAGTTGTGAGCATGTGGATTACTGATTTTTCATCCTCTATAAAAGGAATAATTTCATATAGACTCGTGTACACATTTTCACAAGCTTTCCCTAACACAAGTTTCGAATTCGTTCATTTTTCACAGAAGAATAGTTCTGGAGTGTATTCAACCTAATAGATATATAATTTAAATGAATTCCATCAACATGGCATTCCGGGTTCCGTACATGATACATGCATGACGGATTCGAGAAACATGCGTTTCTGAGTTGTGAGCATGTGGATTAGTGAACTTTCATCCACCAAAGAAGGCATATATTACACTTTGAATTATTTACTCTGACTTCATAAGTTTTTTGTATCACCAGGTTCTAAAATCGGACATTTGGCAGTAGAAAACACTCTTTGAGCGAATTCTCACCAATACACATGTAATTTACATTGTTTACATAACCATGGCATTCCGTATTCCGAACATGTTTCATGCATCACGGATTCCTCAAACATGCATTTCTGAGCTGTGAACATGCGCATGACAGATGTTTCAACCACCAAACAAGTTACTTATGCACTTTGAAATAGTTCCTTGGACTTCGTTGCTTCTACTATCACCAGTTTCAAGAATCACACTTTGATCCCAGAAAAACCCTCTTGGAGCGAATTCTACCCTAGAGATATGTAATTTGAATACATTCCTTCAACATGATATTCCGTGTTCCGTACATGTTACATGCATGACGGATTCGACAAACATGCATTCCTGAGTTGTGAGCATGTGGATTACTGATTTTTCATCCTCTATAAAAGGAATAATTTCATATAGACTCGTGTACACATTTTCACAAGCTTTCCCTAACACAAGTTTTGAATTCGTTCATTTTTCACAGAAGAATACTTCTGGAGTGTATTCAACCTAATAGATATATAATTTACATGAATTCCATCAACATGGCATTCCGGGTTGCGTACATGATACATGCATGACGGATTTGAGAAACATGCGTTTCTGAGTTGTGAGCATGTGGATTAGTGAACTTTCATCCACCAAAGAAGGCATATATTACACTTTGAAATATTTACTCTGACTTCATAAGTTTTTTGTATCACCAGGTTCTAAAATCGGACATTTGGCATTAGAAAACACTCTTTGAGCGAATTCTCACCAATACACATGTAATTTACATTGTTTACATAACCATGGCATTCCGTATTCCGAACATGTTTCATGCATCACGGATTCCTCAAACATGCATTTCTGAGCTGTGAACATGCGCATGACAGATGTTTCAACCACCAAACAAGTTACTTATGCACTTTGAAATAGTTCCTTGGACTTCGTTGCTTCTCCTACCACCAGTTTCAAGAATCACACTTTGATCCCAGAAAAACCCTCTTGGAGCGAATTCTACCCTAGAGATATGTAATTTGAATAGATTCCTTCAGCATGATATTCCGTGTTCCGTAAATGTTACATGCATGACGGATTCGACAAACATGCATTCCTGAGTTGTGAGCATGTGGATTACTGATTTTTCATCCTCTATAAAAGGAATAATTTCATATAGACTCGTGTACACATTTTCACAAGCTTTCCCTAACACAAGTTTCGAATTCGTTCATTTTTCACAGAAGAATACTTCTGGAGTGTATACAACCTAATAGATATATAATTTACATGAATTCCATCAACATGGCATTCTGGGTTCCGTACATGATACATGCATGACGGATTCGAGAAACATGCGTTTCTGAGTTGTGAGCATGTGGATTAGTGAACTTTCATCCACCAAAGAAGGCATATATTACACTTTGAAATATTTACTCTGACTTCATAAGTTTTTTGTATCACCAGGTTCTAAAATCGGACATTTGGCAGTAGAAAACACTCTTTGAGCGAATTCTCACCAATACACATGTAATTTACATTGTTTACATAACCATGACATTCCGTATTCCAAACATGTTTCATGCATCACGGATTCCTCAAACATGCATTTCTGAGATGTGAACATCCGCATGACAGATGTTTCAACCACCAAACAAGTTACTTATGCACTTTGAAATAGTTCCTTGGACTTGGTTGCTTCTCCTACCACCAGTTTCAAGAATCACACTTTGATCCCAGAAAAACTTTCTTGGAGCGAATTCTACCCTAGAGATATGTAATTTGAATAGATTCCTTCAACATGATATTCCGTGTTCCGTACATGTTACATGCATGACGGATTCGACAAACATGCATTCCTGAGTTGTGAGCATGTGGATTACTGATTTTTCATCCTCTATAAACGGAATAATTTCATATAGACTCGTGTACACATTTTCACAAGCTTTCCCTAACACAAGTTTCGAATTCGTTCATTTTTCACAGAAGAATACTTCTGGAGTGTATTCAACCTAATAGATATATAATTTACATGAATTCCATCAACATGGCATTCTGGGTTCCGTACATGATACATGCATGACGGATTCGAGAAACATGCGTTTCTGAGTTGTGAGCATGTGGATTAGTGAACTTTCATCCACCAAAGAAGGCATATATTACACTTTGAAATATTTACTCTGACTTCATAAGTTTTTTGTATCACCAGGTTCTAAAATCGGACATTTGGCAGTAGAAAACACTCTTTGAGCGAATTCTCACCAATACACATGTAATTTACATTGTTTACATAACCATGGCATTCCGTATTCCAAACATGTTTCATGCATCACGGATTCCTCAAACATGCATTTCTGAGCTGTGAACATGCGCATGACAGATGTTTCAACCACCAAACAAGTTACTTATGCACTTTGAAATAGTTCCTTGGACTTCGTTGCTTCTCCTATCACCAGTTTCAAGAATCACACTTTGATCCCAGAAAAACCCTCTTGGAGTGAATTCTACCCTAGAGATATGTAATTTGAATAGATTCCTTCAACATGATATTCCGTGTTCCGTACATGTTACATGGATGACGGATTCGACATACATGCATTTCTGATTTGAGAGCATGAGGATTACTGATGTTTCATCCTCTATAAAAACAATATTTTCATCTAGACACGTGTAAACTTTTTCACAATCTTTTCCTAACACCAGTTTCGAACTCATGCAGTTTTCTCAGAAAAATACTTCTGGAACGATTTCCACCAAACAGATATGTAATTTACATGAATTCCATCAACATGGCATTCCGGGTTCCGTATATGCAACATGCATGACGGATTGGGCTAACATGTGTTTCTGAGATCTCAGCATGTGGATTACTGACCTTTCATCCACCAAACAAGGCATATATACACTTAGAAATATTTACTCTGACTTCATAGGTTTTTTCTGTCACCAGGTACTAAAATCGGACATTTGGCACTAGAAAAGCCTCTTTGAGCGAATTCTCACCAATACACATGTAATTTACATTGTTTACATAACCATAGCATTCCATATTCCGAACATGTTTCATGCAATACCGATTCCTCAAACATGCATTTCTGAGTTGTGAATATGCTCATGACTGATGTTCCAGTCATTACAAGTTACCTATGCACTTAAATATATATACTTTGTCTTTGTAGCTTCTTCCTATCACCAGGTTCAAGAATCACACTTTGATCCCAGATAAACCCTCTTGGAGCGAATTCTACCCTAGAGATATGTAATTTGAATAGATTCTATCTACATGATATTCCGTGTTCTGTACATGCTACATGCATGACTGATTCGAAAAACATGCATTCCTGAGATGAGAGCATGTGGATTACTGATGTTTCATCCTCTATAAAAGGAAAATTTTCTTCTAGACACGTGTACAGATTTTCACAACTTTCCCTAACACAAGTTTCGAATTCGTTCATTTTTCACAGAAGAATACTTCTGGAGCGATTTCCACCTAAGAGATATGTAATTTAAATGCATTCCTTCAACAGGACATTCCGGATTCCGTAAATGCTACACGCATGACGGATTCGGCAAACATGCGTTTCTGAGTTGTGAGCATGTGGATTAGTGATCTTTCATCCACAAAACAAGGCATATATACACTTTGAAATATTTTCTCTGACTTCATAGGTTTTTTGTATCACTAGGTTCTAAAATCGGACATTTGGCACTAGAAACTACTCTTTGAGCGAATTCTCACCAATACACATGTAATTTACATTGTTTAAATAACCATGGCATTCCGTATTCCGAACATGTATCATGCATCACGGATTCCTGAAACATGCATTTGTGAGCTGTGAACATGCGCATGACAGATGTTTCAACCACCAAAACAGTTACCTATGCACTTTGAAATATTTACTTATACTTCGTTGCTTCTTCCTTTCACCAGTTTCAAGAATCACACTTTGATCGCAGAAAAACCCTCCTGGAGAGATTTCTGCCCTAGAGATATGTAATTTGAATAGATTCCTTCAATATGATATTCCGTGTTCCGTACATGCTACATGCATGACGGATTCGAAAAACATGCATTCCTGAGATGAGAGCATGTGGATTACTGATGTTTCATCCTGTATAAAAGGAAAATTTTCTTCTAGACATGTGTACAGATTTCCACAAGCTTTCCCTAACAGCAGTTTAGAATTCGTGCATTTTTCACAGAAAAATACTTCTGGACCAATTTCCACCTAACAGATATGGAATTTACATGAATTCCATCAACATGGCATTCCGTGTTCCGTACATGATACATGCATGAAGGATTCGAGAAACATGAGTTTCTGAGTTGTGAGCATGTGGATTAGTGAACTTTCATCCACCAAACAAGGCATATATACACTTTGAAATATTTACTCTGACTTCATAGGTTTTTTGTAACACTAGGTTCTAAAATCGGACATTTGGCACTAGAAAACACTCTTTGAGCGAATTCTCACCAATACACATGTAATTTACATTGTTTACATAACCATGGCATTCCGTATTCCGAACACGATTCATGCATCACGAATTCCTCAAATTGTATTTCGGAGCTGCGAACATTCACATGACAGATATTTGAAACACCAAACAAGTTACTTATGCACTCTGAAATAGTTCCTTGGACTTCGTTGCTTCTCCTATCACCAGGTTCAAGAATCACACTTTGATCCCAGAAAAACCCTCCTGGAGCGATTTCTACCCTAGAGATATGTAATTTGAATAGATTCCTTCAATATGATATTCCGTGTTCCGTACATGCTACATGCATGACGGATTCGACAAACATGCATTCCTGAGTTGAGAGCATGTGGATTACTGATTTTTCATCCTCTATATAAACAATATTTTCATCTTGACACGTGTACCCATTTTCACAATCTTTTCCTAACACCAGTTTCGAACTCGTGCATTTTTCTCAGAAAAATACTTCTGGAGTGATTTCCACCAAACCGATATGTAATTTACATGAATTCCATCAACAGGGCATTCCGGATTCCGTAAATGCTACATGCATGACGGATTCGACAAACATGCGTTTCTGAGTTGTGAGCATGTGGATTAGTGAACTTTCATCCACCAAACAAGGCATATATACACTTTGAAATCTTTACTCTGACTTCATAAGTTTTTTGTATCACCAGGATCTAAAATCGGACATTTGGCAGTAGAAAACCCTCTTTGAGCGAATTCTCACCAATACACATGTAATTTACATTGTTTACATAACCATGGCATTCCGTATTCCGAACATGATTCATGCATCACGAATTCCTCAAATTGCATTTCTGAGCTGCGAACATTCACATGACAGATATTTGAAACACCAAACAAGTAACTTATGCACTCTGAAATAGTTCCTTGGACTTCGTTGCTTCTCCTATCACCAGGTTCAAGAATCACACTTTGATCCCAGAAAAACCCTCCTGGAGCGATTTCTACCCTAGAGATATGTAATTTGAATAGATTCCTTCAATATGATATTCCGTGTTCCGTACATGCTACATGCATGACGGATTCGACAAACATGCATTCCTGAGTTGTGAGCATGTGGATTACTGATTTTTCATCCTCTATAAAAGGAATAATTTCATATAGACTCGTGTACACATTTTCACAAGCTTTCCCTAACACAAGTTTCGAATTCGTGCATTTTTCACAGAAGAATACTTCTGGACCAATTTCCACCTAACAGATATGGAATTTACATGAATTCCATCAACATGGCATTCCGTGTTCTGTACATGATACATGCATGAAGGATTCGAGAAACATGAGTTTCTGAGTTGTGAGCATGTGGATTAGTGAACTTTCATCCACCAAACAAGGCATATATACACTTTGAAATATTTACTCTGACTTCATAGGTTTTTTTAACACTAGGTTCTAAAATCGGACATTTGGCACTAGAAAACACTCTTTGAACGAATTCTCACCAATACACATGTAATTTACATTGTTTACATAACCATGGCATTCCGTATTCCGAACATGATTCATGCATCACGAATTCCTCAAATTGTATTTCGGAGCTGCGAACATTCACATGACAGATATTTGAAACACCAAACAAGTTACTTAT
Source organism: Vicugna pacos (assembly GCF_048564905.1). NCBI lineage: Eukaryota > Metazoa > Chordata > Mammalia > Artiodactyla > Camelidae > Vicugna > Vicugna pacos. The sequence goes on from NW_027328741.1 coordinate 52,655,223, forward strand.
GCACTCTGAAATAGTTCCTTGGACTTCGTTGCTTCTCCTATCACCAGGTTCAAGAATCACACTTTGATCCCAGAAAAACCCTCCTGGAGCGATTTCTACCCTAGAGATATGTAATTTGAATAGATTCCTTCAATATGATATTCCGTGTTCCGTACATGCTACATGCATGACGGATTCGACAAACATGCATTCCTGAGTTGAGAGCATGTGGATTACTGATTTTTCATCCTCTATATAAACAATATTTTCATCTTGACACGTGTACCCATTTTCACAATCTTTTCCTAACACCAGTTTCGAACTCGTGCATTTTTCTCAGAAAAATACTTCTGGAGTGATTTCCACCAAACCGATATGTAATTTACATGAATTCCATCAACAGGGCATTCCGGATTCCGTAAATGCTACATGCATGACGGATTCGACAAACATGCGTTTCTGAGTTGTGAGCATGTGGATTAGTGAACTTTCATCCACCAAACAAGGCATATATACACTTTGAAATCTTTACTCTGACTTCATAAGTTTTTTGTATCACCAGGATCTAAAATCGGACATTTGGCAGTAGAAAACCCTCTTTGAGCGAATTCTCACCAATACACATGTAATTTACATTGTTTACATAACCATGGCATTCCGTATTCCGAACATGATTCATGCATCACGAATTCCTCAAATTGCATTTCTGAGCTGCGAACATTCACATGACAGATATTTGAAACACCAAACAAGTTACTTATGCACTCTGAAATAGTTCCTTGGACTTCGTTGCTTCTCCTATCACCAGGTTCAAGAATCACACTTTGATCCCAGAAAAACCCTCCTGGAGCGATTTCTACCCTAGAGATATGTAATTTGAATAGATTCCTTCAATATGATATTCCGTGTTCCGTACATGCTACATGCATGACGGATTCGACAAACATGCATTCCTGAGTTGTGAGCATGTGGATTACTGATTTTTCATCCTCTATAAAAGGAATAATTTCATATAGACTCGTGTACACATTTTCACAAGCTTTCCCTAACACAAGTTTCGAATTCGTTCATTTTTCACAGAAGAATACTTCTGGAGTGTATTCAACCTAATAGATATATAATTTACATGAATTCCATCAACATGGCATTCTGGGTTCCGTACATGATACATGCATGACGGATTCGAGAAACATGCGTTTCTGAGTTGTGAGCATGTGGATTAGTGAACTTTCATCCACCAAAGAAGGCATATATTACACTTTGAATTATTTACTCTGACTTCATATGTTTTTTGTATCACCAGGTTCTAAAATCGGACATTTGGCAGTAGAAAACACTCTTTGAGCGAATTCTCACCAATACACATGTAATTTACATTGTTTACAAAACCATGGCATTCCGTATTCCGAACATGTTTCATGCATCACGGATTCCTCAAACATGCATTTCTGAGCTGTGAACATGCGCATGACAGATGTTTCAACCACCAAACAAGTTACTTATGCACTTTGAAATAGTTCCTTGGACTTCGTTGCTTCTCCTATCACCAGTTTCAAGAATCACACTTTGATCCCAGAAAAACCCTCTTGGAGCGAATTCTACCCTAGAGATATGTAATTTGAATAGATTCCTTCAACATGATATTCCGTGTTCCGTACATGTTACATGCATGACGGATTCGACAAACATGCATTCCTGAGTTGTGAGCATGTGGATTACTGATTTTTCATCCTCTATAAAAGGAATAATTTCATATAGACTCGTGTACACATTTTCACAAGCTTTCCCTAACACAAGATTCGAATTCGTTCATTTTTCACAGAAGAATTCTTCTGGAGTGTATTCAACCTAATAGATATATAATTTACATGAATTCCATCAACATGGCATTCCGGGTTGCGTACATGATACATGCATGACGGATTTGAGAAACATGCGTTTCTGAGTTGTGAGCATGTGGATTAGTGAACTTTCATCCACCAAAGAAGGCATATATTACACTTTGAAATATTTACTCTGACTTCATAAGTTTTTTGTACCACCAGGTTCTAAAATCGGACATTTGGCAGTAGAAAACACTCTTTGAGCGAATTCTCACCAATACACATGTAATTTACATTGTTTACATAACCATGGCATTCCGTATTCCGAACATGTTTCATGCATCACGGATTCCTCAAACATGCATTTCTGAGCTGTGAAGATGCGCATGACACATGTTTCAACCACCAAACAATTTACTTATGCACTTTGAAATAGTTCCATGGACTTCGTTGCTTCTCCTACCACCAGTTTCAAGAATCACACTTTGATCCCAGAAAAACCCTCTTGGAGCGAATTCTACCCTAGAGATATGTAATTTGAATAGATTCCTTCAACATGATATTCCGTGTTCCGTACATGTTACATGCATGACGGATTCGACAAACATGCATTCCTGAGTTGTGAGCATGTGGATTACTGATTTTTCATCCTCTATAAAAGGAATAATTTCATATAGACTCGTGTACACATTTTCACAAGCTTTCCCTAACACAAGTTTCGAATTCGTTCATTTTTCACAGAAGAATACTTCTGGAGTGTATACAACCTAATAGATATATAATTTACATGAATTCCATCAACATGGCATTCTGGGTTCCGTACATGATACATGCATGACGGATTCGAGAAACATGCGTTTCTGAGTTGTGAGCATGTGGATTAGTGAACTTTCATCCACCAAAGAAGGCATATATTACACTTTGAAATATTTACTCTGACTTCATAAGTTTTTTGTATCACCAGGTTCTAAAATCGGACATTTGGCAGTAGAAAACACTCTTTGAGCGAATTCTCACCAATACACATGTAATTTACATTGTTTACATAACCATGGCATTCCGTATTCCGAACATGTTTCATGCATCACGGATTCCTCAAACATGCATTTCTGAGCAGTGAACTTGCGCATGACAGATGTTTCAACCACCAAACAAGTTACTTATGCACTTTGAAATAGTTCCTTGGACTTCGTTGCTTCTCCTATCACCAGTTTCAAGAATCACACTTTGATCCTAGAAAAACCCTCTTGGAGCGAATTCTACCCTAGAGATATGTAATTTGAATACATTCCTTCAACATGATATTCCATGTTCCGTACATGTTACATGCATGACGGATTCGACAAACATGCATTCCTGAGTTGTGAGCATGTGGATTACTGATTTTTCACTCTCTATAAAAGGAATAATTTCATATAGACTCGTGTACACATTTTCACAAGCTTTCCCTAACACAAGTTTCGAATTCGTTCATTTTTCACAGAAGAATACTTCTGGAGTGTATTCAACCTAATAGATATATAATTTACATGAATTCCATCAACATGGCATTCCGGGTTCCGTACATGATACATGCATGACGGATTCGACAAACATGCGTTTCTGAGTTGTGAGCATGTGGATTAGTGAACTTTCATCCACCAAAGAAGGCATATATTACACTTTGAAATATTTACTCTGACTTCATCAGTTTTTTGTATCACCAGGTTCTAAAATCGGATATTTGGCAGTAGAAAACCCTCTTTGAGCGAATTCTCACCAATACACATGTAATTTACATTGTTTACATAACCATGGCATTCCGTATTCCGAACATGTTTCATGCATCACGGATTTCTCAAACATGCATTTCTGAGCTGTGAACATGCGCATGACAGATGTTTCAACCACCAAACAAGTTACTTATGCACTTTGAAATAGTTCCTTGGACTTCGTTGCTTCTCCTATCACCAGTTTCAAGAATCACACTTTGATCCCAGAAAAACCCTCTTGGAGCGAATTCTACCCTAGAGATATGTAATTTGAATAGATTCCTTCAACATGATATTCCGTGTTCCGTACATGTTACATGCATGACGGATTCGACAAACATGCATTCCTGAGTTGTGAGCATGTGGATTACTGATTTTTCATCCTCTATAAAAGGAATAATTTCATATAGACTCGTGTACACATTTTCACAATCTTTCCCTAACACAAGTTTCGAATTCGTTCATTTTTCACAGAAGAATACTTCTGGAGTGATTTCCACCAAACCGATATGTAATTTACATGAATTCCATCAACAGGGCATTCCGGATTCCGTAAATGCTACATGCATGACGGATTCGACAAACATGCGTTTCTGAGTTGTGAGCATGTGGATTAGTGAACTTTCATCCACCAAACAAGGCATATATACTCTTTGAAATCTTTACTCTGACTTCATAAGTTTTTTGTATCACCAGGATCTAAAATCGGACATTTGGCAGTAGAAAACCCTCTTTGAGCGAATTCTCACCAATACACATGTAATTTACATTGTTTACATAACCATGGCATTCCGTATTCCGAACATGATTCATGCATCACGAATTCCTCAAATTGCATTTCTGAGCTGTGAACATGCACATGACAGATATTTCAACCACCAAAAAAGTTACTTATGCACTTTGAAATAGTTCCTTGGACTTCGTTGCTTCTCCTACCACCAGTTTCAAGAATCACACTTTGATCCCAGAAAAACCCTCTTGGAGCGAATTCTACCCTAGAGATATGTAATTTGAATAGATTCCTTCAGCATGATATTCCGTGTTCCGTACATGTTACATGCATGACGGATTCGACAAACATGCATTCCTGAGTTGTGAGCATGTGGATTACTGATTTTTCATCCTCTATAAAAGGAATAATTTCATATAGACTCGTGTACACATTTTCACAAGCTTTCCCTAACACAAGTTTCGAATTCGTTCATTTTTCACAGAAGAATACTTCTGGAGTGTATACAACCTAATAGATATAAAATTTACATGAATTCCATCAACATGGCATTCTGGGTTCCGTACATGATACATGCATGACGGATTCGAGAAACATGCGTTTCTGAGTTGTGAGCATGTGGATTAGTGAACTTTCATCCACCAAAGAAGGCATATATTACACTTTGAAATATTTACTCTGACTTCATAAGTTTTTTGTATCACCAGGTTCTAAAATCGGACATTTGGCAGTAGAAAACACTCTTTGAGCGAATTCTCACCAATACACATGTAATTTACATTGTTTACATAACCATGACATTCCGTATTCCAAACATGTTTCATGCATCACGGATTCCTCAAACATGCATTTCTGAGATGTGAACATGCGCATGACAGATGTTTCAACCACCAAACAAGTTACTTATGCACTTTGAAATAGTTCCTTGGACTTCGTTGCTTCTCCTACCACCAGTTTCAAGAATCACACTTTGATCCCAGAAAAACCCTCTTGGAGCGAATTCTACCCTAGAGATATGTAATTTGAATAGATTCCTTCAGCATGACATTCCGTGTTCCGTACATGTTACATGCATGACGGATTCGACAAACATGCATTCCTGAGTTGTGAGCATGTGGATTACTGATTTTTCATCCTCTATAAACGGAATAATTTCATATAGACTCGTGTACACATTTTCACAAGCTTTCCCTAACACAAGTTTCGAATTCGTTCATTTTTCACAGAAGAATACTTCTGGAGTGTATTCAACCTAATAGATATATAATTTACATGAATTCCATCAACATGGCATTCTGGGTTCCGTACATGATACATGCATGACGGATTCGAGAAACATGCGTTTCTGAGTTGTGAGCATGTGGATTAGTGAACTTTCATCCACCAAAGAAGGCATATATTACACTTTGAAATATTTACTCTGACTTCATAAGTTTTTTGTATCACCAGGTTCTAAAATCGGACATTTGGCAGTAGAAAACACTCTTTGAGCGAATTCTCACCAATACACATGTAATTTACATTGTTTACATAACCATGGCATTCCGTATTCCAAACATGTTTCATGCATCACGGATTCCTCAAACATGCATTTCTGAGCTGTGAACATGCGCATGACAGATGTTTCAACCACCAAACAAGTTACTTATGCACTTTGAAATAGTTCCTTGGACTTCGTTGCTTCTCCTATCACCAGTTTCAAGAATCACACTTTGATCCCAGAAAAACCCTCTTGGAGCGAATTCTACCCTAGAGATATGTAATTTGAATAGATTCCTTCAACATGATATTCCGTGTTCCGTACATGTTACATGGATGACGGATTCAACATACATGCATTTCTGATTTGAGAGCATGAGGATTACTGATGTTTCATCCTCTATAAAAACAATATTTTCATCTAGACACGTGTAAACTTTTTCACAATCTTTTCCTAACACCAGTTTCGAACTCATGCAGTTTTCTCAGAAAAATACTTCTGGAACGATTTCCACCAAACAGATATGTAATTTACATGAATTCCATCAACATGGCATTCCGGGTTCCGTATATGCTACATGCATGACGGATTGGGCTAACATGTGTTTCTGAGATCTCAGCATGTGGATTACTGACCTTTCATCCACCAAACAAGGCATATATACACTTAGAAATATTTACTCTGACTTCATAGGTTTTTTCTGTCACCAGGTACTAAAATCGGACATTTGGCACTAGAAAAGCCTCTTTGAGCGAATTCTCACCAATACACATGTAATTTACATTGTTTACATAACCATAGCATTCCATATTCCGAACATGTTTCATGCAATACCGATTCCTCAAACATGCATTTCTGAGTTGTGAATATGCTCATGACTGATGTTCCAGTCATTACAAGTTACCTATGCACTTAAATATATATACTTTGTCTTTGTAGCTTCTTCCTATCACCAGGTTCAAGAATCACACTTTGATCCCAGATAAACCCTCTTGGAGCGAATTCTACCCTAGAGATATGTAATTTGAATAGATTCTATCTACATGATATTCCGTGTTCTGTACATGCTACATGCATGACTGATTCGAAAAACATGCATTCCTGAGTTGAGAGCATGTGGATTACTGATGTTTCATCCTCTATAAAAGGAAAATTTTCTTCCAGACACGTGTACAGATTTTCACAACTTTCCCTAACACAAGTTTCGAATTCGTTCATTTTTCACAGAAGAATACTTCTGGAGCGATTTCCACCTAAGAGATATGTAATTTAAATGCATTCCTTCAACAGGACATTCCGGATTCCGTAAATGCTACACGCATGACGGATTCGGCAAACATGCGTTTCTGAGTTGTGAGCATGTGGATTAGTGATCTTTCATCCACAAAACAAGGCATATATACACTTTGAAATATTTTCTCTGACTTCATAGGTTTTTTGTATCACTAGGTTCTAAAATCGGACATTTGGCACTAGAAACTACTCTTTGAGCGAATTCTCACCAATACACATGTAATTTACATTGTTTAAATAACCATGGCATTCCGTATTCCGAACATGTATCATGCATCACGGATTCCTGAAACATGCATTTGTGAGCTGTGAACATGCGCATGACAGATGTTTCAACCACCAAAACAGTTACCTATGCACTTTGAAATATTTACTTATACTTCGTTGCTTCTTCCTTTCACCAGTTTCAAGAATCACACTTTGATCGCAGAAAAACCCTCCTGGAGAGATTTCTGCCCTAGAGATATGTAATTTGAATAGATTCCTTCAATATGATATTCCGTGTTCCGTACATGCTACATGCATGACGGATTCGAAAAACATGCATTCCTGAGATGAGAGCATGTGGATTACTGATGTTTCATCCTGTATAAAAGGAAAATTTTCTTCTAGACATGTGTACAGATTTCCACAAGCTTTCCCTAACAGCAGTTTAGAATTCGTGCAATTTTCACAGAAAAATACTTCTGGACCAATTTCCACCTATCAGATATGGAATTTACATGAATTCCATCAACATGGCATTCCGTGTTCCGTACATGATACATGCATGAAGGATTCGAGAAACATGAGTTTCTGAGTTGTGAGCATGTGGATTAGTGAACTTTCATCCACCAAACAAGGCATATATACACTTTGAAATATTTACTCTGACTTCATAGGTTTTTTGTAACACTAGGTTCTAAAATCGGACATTTGGCACTAGAAAACACTCTTTGAGCGAATTCTCACCAATACACATGTAATTTACTTTGTTTACATAACCATGGCATTCCGTATTCCGAACATGATTCATGCATCACTAATTCCTCAAATTGTATTTCGGAGCTGCGAACATTCACATGACAGATATTTGAAACACCAAACAAGTTACTTATGCACTCTGAAATAGTTCCTTGGACTTCGTTGCTTCTCCTATCACCAGGTTCAAGAATCACACTTTGATCCCAGAAAAACCCTCCTGGAGCGATTTCTACCCTAGAGATATGTAATTTGAATAGATTCCTTCAATATGATATTCCGTGTTCCGTACATGCTACATGCATGACGGATTCGACAAACATGCATTCCTGAGTTGAGAGCATGTGGATTACTGATTTTTCATCCTCTATATAAACAATATTTTCATCTTGACACGTGTACCCATTGTCACAATCTTTTCCTAACACCAGTTTCGAACTCGTGCATTTTTCTCAGAAAAACACTTCTGGAGTGATTTCCACCAAACCGATATGTAATTTACATGAATTCCATCAACAGGGCATTCCGGATTCCGTAAATGCTACATGCATGACGGATTCGACAAACATGCGTTTCTGAGTTGTGAGCATGTGGATTAGTGAACTTTCATCCACCAAACAAGGCATATATACACTTTGAAATCTTTACTCAGACTTCATACGTTTTTTGTATCACCAGGATCTAAAATCGGACATTTGGCAGTAGAAAACCCTCTTTGAGCGAATTCTCACCAATACACATGTAATTTACATTGTTTACATAACCATGGCATTCCGTATTCCGAACATGTTTCATGCATCACGGATTCCTCAAACATGCATTTCTGAGCTGTGAACATGCGCATGACAGATGTTTCAACCACCAAACAAGTTACTTATGCACTTTGAAATAGTTCCTTGGACTTCGTTGCTTCTCCTACCACCAGTTTCAAGAATCACACTTTGATCCCAGAAAAACCCTCTTGGAGCGAATTCTACCCTAGAGATATGTAATTTGAATAGATTCCTTCAGCATGACATTCCGTGTTCCGTACATGTTACATGCATGACGGATTCGACAAACATGCATTCCTGAGTTGTGAGCATGTGGATTACTGATTTTTCATCCTCTATAAACGGAATAATTTCATATAGACTCGTGTACACATTTTCACAAGCTTTCCCTAACACAAGTTTCGAATTCGTTCATTTTTCACAGAAGAATACTTCTGGAGTGTATTCAACCTAATAGATATATAATTTACATGAATTCCATCAACATGGCATTCTGGGTTCCGTACATGATACATGCATGACGGATTCGAGAAACATGCGTTTCTGAGTTGTGAGCATGTGGATTAGTTAACTTTCATCCACCAAAGAAGGCATATATTACACTTTGAAATATTTACTCTGACTTCATAAGTTTTTTGTATCACCAGGTTCTAAAATCGGACATTTGGCAGTAGAAAACACTCTTTGAGCGAATTCTCACCAATACACATGTAATTTACATTGTTTACATAACCATGGCATTCTGTATTCCAAACATGTTTCATGCATCACGGATTCCTCAAACATGCATTTCTGAGCTGTGAACATGCGCATGACAGATGTTTCAACCACCAAACAAGTTACTTATGCACTTTGAAATAGTTCCTTGGACTTCGTTGCTTCTCCTTTCACCAGTTTCAAGAATCACACTTTGATCCCAGAAAAACCCTCTTGGAGCGAATTCTACCCTAGAGATATGTAATTTGAATACATTCCTTCAACATGATATTCCATGTTCCGTACATGTTACATGCATGACGGATTCGACAAACATGCATTCCTGAGTTGTGAGCATGTGGATTACTGATTTTTCATCCTCTATAAAAGGAATAATTTCATATAGACTCGTGTACACATTTTCACAAGCTTTCCCTAACACAAGTTTCAAATTCGTTCATTTTTCACAGAAGAATACTTCTGGAGTGTATTCAACATAATAGATATATAATTTACATGAATTCCATCACCATGTCATTCCGGGTTCCGTACATGATACATGCATGACGGATTCGAGAAACATGCGTTTCTGAGTTGTGAGCATGTGGATTAGTAAACTTTCATCCACCAAAGAAGGCATATATTACACTTTGAAATATTTACTCTGACTTCATAAGTTTTTTGTATCACCAGGTTCTAAAATCGGACATTTGGCAGTAGAAAACACTCTTTGAGCGAATTCTCACCAATACACATTTAATTTACATTGTTTACATCACCATGGCATTCCGTATTCCGAACATGTTTCATGCATCACGGATTCCTCAAACATGCATATCTGAGCTGTGAACATGTGCATGACAGATGTTTCAACCACCAAACAAGTTACTTATGCACTTTGAAATAGTTCCTTGGACTTCGTTGCTTCTCCTATCACCAGTTTCAAGAATCACATTTTGATCCCAGAAAAACCCTCTTGGAGCGAATTCTACCCTAGAGATATGTAATTTGAATAGATTCCTTCAACATGATATTCCGTGTTCCGTACATGTTACATGCATGACGGATTCGACAAACATGCATTCCTGAGTTGATAGCATGTGGATTACTGATTTTTCACTCTCTATAAAAGGAATAATTTCATATAGACTCGTGTACACATTTTCACAAGCTTTCCCTAACACAAGTTTCGAATTCGTTCATTTTTCACAGAAGAATACTTCTGGAGTGTATACAACCTAATAGATATATAATTTACATGAATTCCATCAACATGGCATTCTGGGTTCCGTACATGATACATGAATGACGGATTCGAGAAACATGCGTTTCTGAGTTGTGAGCATGTGGATTAGTGAACTTTCATCCACCAAAGAAGGCATATATTACACTTTGAAATATTTACTCTGACTTCATAAGTTTTTTGTATCACCAGGTTCTAAAATCGGACATTTGGCAGTAGAAAACACTCTTTGAGCGAATTCTCACCAATACACATGTAATTTACATTGTTTACATAACCATGGCATTCCGTATTCCAAACATGTTTCATGCATCACGGATTCCTCAAACATGCATTTCTGAGCTGTGAACATGCACATGACAGATGTTTCAACCACCAAACAAGTTACTTATGCACTTTGAAATAGTTCCTTGGACTTCGTTGCTTCTCCTTTCACCAGTTTCAAGAATCACACTTTGATCCCAGAAAAACCCTCTTGGAGCGAATTCTACCCTAGAGATATGTAATTTGAATAGATTCCTTCAACATGATATTCCGTGTTCCGTACATGTTACATGCATGACGGATTCGACAAACATGCATTCCTGAGTTGATAGCATGTGGATTACTGATTTTTCACTCTCTATAAAAGGAATAATTTCATATAGACTCGTGTACACATTTTCACAAGCTTTCCCTAACACAAGTTTCGAATTCGTTCATTTTTCACAGAAGAATACTTCGGGAGTGTATTCAACCTAATAGATATATAATTTACATGAATTCCATCACCATGGCATTCCGGGTTCCGTACATGATACATGCATGACGGATTCGAGAAACATGCGTTTCTGAGTTGTGAGCATGTGGATTAGTGAACTTTCATCCACCAAAGAAGGCAGATATTACACTTTGAAATATTTTCTCTGACTTCATATGTTTTTTGTATCACCAGGTTCTAAAATCGGACATTTGGCAGTAGAAAACACTCTTTGAGCGAATTCTCACCAATACACATGTAATTTACATTGTTTACATCACCATGGCATTCCGTATTCCGAACATGTTTCATGCATCACGGATTCCTCAAATATGCATTTCTGAGCTGTGAACATGCGCATGACAGATGTTTCAACCACCAAACAAGTTACTTATGCACTTTGAAATAGTTCCTTGGACTTCGTTGCTTCTCCTATCACCAGTTTCAAGAATCACACTTTGATCCCAGAAAAACCCTCTTGGAGCGAATTCTACCCTAGAGATATGTAATCTGAATAGATTCCTTCAACATGATATACCGTGTTCCGTACATGTTACATGCATGACAGATTTGACAAACATGCATTCCTGAGTTGTGAGCATGTGGATTACTGATTTTTCATCCTCTATAAAAGGAATAATTTCATATAGACTCGTGTACACATTTTCACAAGCTTTCCCTAACACAAGTTTCGAATTCGTTCATTTTTCACAGAAGAATACTTCTGGAGTGTATTCAACCTAATAGATATATAATTTACATGAATTCCATCAACATGGCATTCCGGGTTCCGTACATGATCCATGCATGACGGATTCGAGAAACATGCGTTTCTGAGTTGTGAGCATGTGGATTAGTGAACTTTCATCCACCAAAGAAGGCATATATTACACTTTGAAATATTTACTGTGACTTCATAAGTTTTTTGTATCACCAGGTTCTAAATTTGGACATTTGGCAGTAGAAAACACTCTTTGAGCGAATTCTCACCAATACACATGTAATTTACATTGTTTACATCACCATGGCATTCCGTATTCCGAACATGTTTCATGCATCACGGATTCCTCAAACATGCATTTCTGAGCTGTGAACATGCGCATGACAGATGTTTCAACCACCAAACAAGTTACTTATGCACTTTGAAATAGTTCCTTGGACTTCGTTGCTTCTCCTATCACCAGTTTCAAGAATCACACTTTGATCCCAGAAAAACCCTCTTGGAGCGAATTCTACCCTAGAGATATGTAATTTGAATAGATTCCTTCAACATGATATTCCGTGTTCCGTACATGTTACATGCATGACGGATTTGACAAACATGCATTCCTGAGTTGTGAGCATGTGGATTACTGATTTTTCATCCTGTATGAAAGGAATAATTTCATATAGACTCGTGTACACATTTTCACAAGCTTTCCCTAACACAAGTTTCGAATTCGTTCATTTTTCACAGAGGAATACTTCTGGAGTGTATTCAACCTAATAGATATATAATTTACATGAATTCCATCAACATGGCATTCCGGGTTCCGTACATGATCCATGCATGACGGATTCGAGAAACATGCGTTTCTGAGTTGTGAGCATGTGGATTAGTGAACTTTCATCCACCAAAGAAGGCATACATTGCACTTTGAAATATTTACTCTGACTTCATAAGTTTTTTGTATGACCAGGTTCTAAAATCGGACATTTGGCAGTAGAAAACACTCTTTGAGCGAATTCTCACCAATACACATGTAATTTACATTGTTTACATAACCATGGCATTCCGTATTCCGAACATGTTTCATGCATCACGGATTCATCAAACATACATTTCTGAGCTGTGAACATGCGCATGACAGATGTTTCAACCACCAAACAAGTTACTTATGCACTTTGAAATAGTTCCTTGGACTTCGTTGCTTCTCCTATCACCAGTTTCAAGAATCACACTTTGATCCCAGAAAAACCCTCTTGGAGTGAATTCTACCCTAGAGATATGTAATTTGAATAGATTCCTTCAACATGACATTCCGTGTTCCGTACATGTAACATGCATGACGGATTCGACATACATGCATTCCTGAGTTGTGAGCATGTGGATTACTGATTTTTCGTCCTCTATAAAAGGAATAATTTCATATAGACTCGTGTACACATTTTCACAAGCTTTCCCTAACACAAGTTTGGAATTCGTTCATTTTTCACAGAAGAATACTTCTGGAGTGTATTCAACCTAATAGATATATAATTTACATGAATTCCATCAACATGGCATTCCGGGTTCCGTACATGATACATGCATGACGGATTCGAGAAACATGCGTTTCTGAGTTGTGAGCATGTGGATTAGTGAACTTTCATCCACCAAATAAGGCATATATTACACTTTGAAATATTTACGCTGACTTCATAAGTTTTTTGTATCACCAGGTTCTAAAATCGGACATTTGGCAGTAGAAAACACTCTTTGAGCGAATTCTAACCAATACACATGTAATTTACATTGTTTACATAACCATGGCATTCCGTATTCCGAACATGTTTCATGCATCACGGATTCCTCAAACATGCATTTCTGAGCTGTGAACATGCGCATGACAGATGTTTCAACCACCAAACAAGTTACTTATGCACTTTGAAATAGTTCCTTGGACTTCGTTGCTTCTCCTATCACCAGTTTCAAGAATCAAACTTTGATCACAGAAAAACCCTCTTGGAGTGAATTCTACCCTAGAGATATGTAATTTGAATAGATTCCTTCAACATGATATTCCGTGTTCCGTACATGTTACATGCATGACGGATTCGACAAACATGCATTCCTGAGTTGTGAGCATGTGGATTACTGATTTTTCATCCTCTATAAAAGGAATAATTTCATAAAGACTCGTGTACACATTTTCACCAGCTTTCCCTAACACAAGTTTCGAATTCATTCATTTTTCACAGAAGAATACTTCTGGAGTGTATTCAACCTAATATATAATTAATTTACATGAATTCTATCAACATGGCATTCTGGGTTCCGTACATGATACATGCATGATGGGTTCGAGAAACATGCGTTTCTGAGTTGTGAGCATGTGGATTAGTGAACTTTCATCCACCAAAGAAGGCATATATTACACTTTGAAATATTTACTCTGACTTCATAAGTTTTTTGTATCACCAGGTTCTAAAATCGGACATTTGGCAGTAGAAAACACTCTTTGAGCGAATTCTCACCAATACAAATGTAATTTACATTGTTTGCATAACCATGGCATTCCGTATTCCGAACATGTTTCATGCATCACGGATTCCTCAAATATGCATTTCTGAGCTGTGAACATGCGCATGACAGATGTTTCAACCACCAAACAAGTTACTTATGCACTTTGAAATAGTTCCTTGGACTTCGTTGCTTCTCCTATCACCAGTTTCAAGAATCACACTTTGATCCCAGAAAAACCCTCTTGGAGCGAATTCTACCCTAGAGATATGTAATCTGAATAGATTCCTTCAACATGATATACCGTGTTCCGTACATGTTACATGCATGACAGATTTGACAAACATGCATTCCTGAGTTGTGAGCATGTGGATTACTGATTTTTCATCCTCTATAAAAGGAATAATTTCATATAGACTCGTGTACACATTTTCACAAGCTTTCCCTAACACAAGTTTCAAATTCGTTCATTTTTCACAGAAGAATACTTCTGGAGTGTATTCAACATAATAGATATATAATTTACATGAATTCCATCACCATGTCATTCCGGGTTCCGTACATGATACATGCATGACGGATTCGAGAAACATGCGTTTCTGAGTTGTGAGCATGTGGATTAGTAAACTTTCATCCACCAAAGAAGGCATATATTACACTTTGAAATATTTACTCTGACTTCATAAGTTTTTTGTATCACCAGGTTCTAAAATCGGACATTTGGCAGTAGAAAACACTTTTTGAGCGAATTCTCACCAATACACATTTAATTTACATTGTTTACATCACCATGGCATTCCGTATTCCGAACATGTTTCATGCATCACGGATTCCTCAAACATGCATATCTGAGCTGTGAACATGTGCATGACAGATGTTTCAACCACCAAACAAGTTACTTATGCACTTTGAAATAGTTCCTTGGACTTCGTTGCTTCTCCTATCACCAGTTTCAAGAATCACATTTTGATCCCAGAAAAACCCTCTTGGAGCGAATTCTACCCTAGAGATATGTAATTTGAATAGATTCCTTCAACATGATATTCCGTGTTCCGTACATGTTACATGCATGACGGATTCGACAAACATGCATTCCTGAGTTGATAGCATGTGGATTACTGATTTTTCACTCTCTATAAAAGGAATAATTTCATATAGACTCGTGTACACATTTTCACAAGCTTTCCCTAACACAAGTTTCGAATTCGTTCATTTTTCACAGAAGAATACTTCGGGAGTGTATTCAACCTAATAGATATATAATTTACATGAATTCCATCACCATGGCATTCCGGGTTCCGTACATGATACATGCATGACGGATTCGAGAAACATGCGTTTCTGAGTTGTGAGCATGTGGATTAGTGATCTTTCATCCACCAAAGAAGGCAGATATTACACTTTGAAATATTTTCTCTGACTTCATATGTTTTTTGTATCACCAGGTTCTAAAATCGGACATTTGGCAGTAGAAAACACTCTTTGAGCGAATTCTCACCAATACACATGTAATTTACATTGTTTACATCACCATGGCATTCCGTATTCCGAACATGTTTCATGCATCACGGATTCCTCAAATATGCATTTCTGAGCTGTGAACATGCGCATGACAGATGTTTCAACCACCAAACAAGTTACTTATGCACTTTGAAATAGTTCCTTGGACTTCGTTGCTTCTCCTATCACCAGTTTCAAGAATCACACTTTGATCCCAGAAAAACCCTCTTGGAGCGAATTCTACCCTAGAGATATGTAATCTGAATAGATTCCTTCAACATGATATACCGTGTTCCGTACATGTTACATGCATGACAGATTTGACAAACATGCATTCCTGAGTTGTGAGCATGTGGATTACTGATTTTTCATCCTCTATAAAAGGAATAATTTCATATAGACTCGTGTACACATTTTCACAAGCTTTCCCTAACACAAGTTTCGAATTCGTTCATTTTTCACAGAAGAATACTTCTGGAGTGTATTCAACCTAATAGATATATAATTTACATGAATTCCATCAACATGGCATTCCGGGTTCCGTACATGATCCATGCATGACGGATTCGAGAAACATGCGTTTCTGAGTTGTGAGCATGTGGATTAGTGAACTTTCATCCACCAAAGAAGGCATATATTACACTTTGAAATATTTACTGTGACTTCATAAGTTTTTTGTATCACCAGGTTCTAAATTTGGACATTTGGCAGTAGAAAACACTCTTTGAGCGAATTCTCACCAATACACATGTAATTTACATTGTTTACATCACCATGGCATTCCGTATTCCGAACATGTTTCATGCATCACGGATTCCTCAAACATGCATTTCTGAGCTGTGAACATGCGCATGACAGATGTTTCAACCACCAAACAAGTTACTTATGCACTTTGAAATAGTTCCTTGGACTTCGTTGCTTCTCCTATCACCAGTTTCAAGAATCACACTTTGATCCCAGAAAAACCCTCTTGGAGCGAATTCTACCCTAGAGATATGTAATTTGAATAGATTCCTTCAACATGATATTCCGTGTTCCGTACATGTTACATGCATGACGGATTTGACAAACATGCATTCCTGAGTTGTGAGCATGTGGATTACTGATTTTTCATCCTGTATGAAAGGAATAATTTCATATAGACTCGTGTACACATTTTCACAAGCTTTCCCTAACACAAGTTTCGAATTCGTTCATTTTTCACAGAGGAATACTTCTGGAGTGTATTCAACCTAATAGATATATAATTTACATGAATTCCATCAACATGGCATTCCGGGTTCCGTACATGATCCATGCATGACGGATTCGAGAAACATGCGTTTCTGAGTTGTGAGCATGTGGATTAGTGAACTTTCATCCACCAAAGTAGGCATACATTGCACTTTGAAATATTTACTCTGACTTCATAAGTTTTTTGTATGACCAGGTTCTAAAATCGGACATTTGGCAGTAGAAAACACTCTTTGAGCGAATTCTCACCAATACACATGTAATTTACATTGTTTACATAACCATGGCATTCCGTATTCCGAACATGTTTCATGCATCACGGATTCATCAAACATACATTTCTGAGCTGTGAACATGCGCATGACAGATGTTTCAACCACCAAACAAGTTACTTATGCACTTTGAAATAGTTCCTTGGACTTCGTTGCTTCTCCTATCACCAGTTTCAAGAATCACACTTTGATCCCAGAAAAACCCTCTTGGAGTGAATTCTACCCTAGAGATATGTAATTTGAATAGATTCCTTCAACATGACATTCCGTGTTCCGTACATGTAACATGCATGACGGATTCGACATACATGCATTCCTGAGTTGTGAGCATGTGGATTACTGATTTTTCGTCCTCTATAAAAGGAATAATTTCATATAGACTCGTGTACACATTTTCACAAGCTTTCCCTAACACAAGTTTGGAATTCGTTCATTTTTCACAGAAGAATACTTCTGGAGTGTATTCAACCTAATAGATATATAATTTACATGAATTCCATCAACATGGCATTCCGGGTTCCGTACATGATACATGCATGACGGATTCGAGAAACATGCGTTTCTGAGTTGTGAGCATGTGGATTAGTGAACTTTCATCCACCAAATAAGGCATATATTACACTTTGAAATATTTACGCTGACTTCATAAGTTTTTTGTATCACCAGGTTCTAAAATCGGACATTTGGCAGTAGAAAACACTCTTTGAGCGAATTCTAACCAATACACATGTAATTTACATTGTTTACATAACCATGGCATTCCGTATTCCGAACATGTTTCATGCATCACGGATTCCTCAAACATGCATTTCTGAGCTGTGAACATGCGCATGACAGATGTTTCAACCACCAAACAAGTTACTTATGCACTTTGAAATAGTTCCTTGGACTTCGTTGCTTCTCCTATCACCAGTTTCAAGAATCACACTTTGATCACAGAAAAACCCTCTTGGAGTGAATTCTACCCTAGAGATATGTAATTTGAATAGATTCCTTCAACATGATATTCCGTGTTCCGTACATGTTACATGCATGACGGATTCGACAAACATGCATTCCTGAGTTGTGAGCATGTGGATTACTGATTTTTCATCCTCTATAAAAGGAATAATTTCATAAAGACTCGTGTACACATTTTCACCAGCTTTCCCTAACACAAGTTTCGAATTCATTCATTTTTCACAGAAGAATACTTCTGGAGTGTATTCAACCTAATATATAATTAATTTACATGAATTCTATCAACATGGCATTCTGGGTTCCGTACATGATACATGCATGATGGGTTCGAGAAACATGCGTTTCTGAGTTGTGAGCATGTGGATTAGTGAACTTTCATCCACCAAAGAAGGCATATATTACACTTTGAAATATTTACTCTGACTTCATAAGTTTTTTGTATCACCAGGTTCTAAAATCGGACATTTGGCAGTAGAAAACACTCTTTGAGCGAATTCTCACCAATACAAATGTAATTTACATTGTTTGCATAACCATGGCATTCCGTATTCCAAACATGTTTCATGCATCACGGATTCCTCAAACATGCATTTCTGAGCTGTGAACATGCGCATGACAGATTTTTCAACCACCAAACAAGTTACTCTTACACTTTGAAATAGTTCCATGGACTTCGTTGCTTCTCCTATCACCAGTTTCAAGAATCACACTTTGATCCCAGAAAAACCCTCTTGGAGTGAATTCTACCCTAGAGATATGTAATTTTAATAGATTCCTTCAACATGACATTCCGTGTTCCGTACATGTTTCATGCATGACGGATTCGACAAACATGCGTTCCTGAGTTGTGACCATGTGGATTACTGATTTTTCATCCTCTATAAAAGGAATAATTTCATATAGACTCGTGTACACATTTTCACAAGCTTTCCCTAACACAAGTTTCGAATTCGTTCATTTTTCACAGAAGAATTCTTCTGGAGTGTATTCAACCTAATAGATATTTAATTTACATGAATTCTATCAACATGGCATTCCGGGTTCCGTACATGATACATGCATGACGGATTCGAGAAACATGGGTTTCTGAGTTGAGAGCATGTGGATTAGTGAACTTTCATCCACCAAAGAAGGCATATATTACACTTTGAAATATTTACTCTTACTTCATAAGTTTTTGTATCACCAGGTTCTAAAATCGGACATTTGGCAGTAGAAAACACTCTTTGAGCGAATTCTCACCAATACACATGTAATTTACATTGTTTACATCACCATGGCATTCCGTATTCCGAACATGTTTCATGCATCACGGATTCCTCAAACATGCATTTCTGAGCTGTGAACATGCACATGACAGATGTTTCAACCACCAAACATGTTACTTATGCACTTTGAAATAGTTCCTTGGACTTCGTTGCTTCTCCAATCACCAGTTTCAAGAATCACACTTTGATCCCAGAAAAACCCTCTTGGAACGAATTCTACCCTAGAGATATGTAATTTGAATAGATTCCTTCAACATGATATTCCGTGTTCCGTTCTTGTTACATGTATGACGGATTCGACATACATGCATTCCTGAGTTGTGACCATGTGGATTACTGATTTTTCATGCTCTATAAAAGGAATAATTTCATATAGACTTGTGTACACATTTTCACAAGCTTTCCCTAACACAAGTTTCGAATTCGTTCATTTTTCACAGAAGAATACTTCTGGAGTGTATTCAACCTAATAGATATATAATTTACATGAATTCCATCAACATGGCATTCCGGGTTCCGTACATGATACATGCATGATGGATTCGAGAAACATGCGTTTCTGTGTTGTGAGCATGTGGATTAGTGTACTTTCATCCACCAAATAAGGCGTATATTACACTTTGAAATACTTACTCTGACTTCATAAGTTTTTTGTATCACCAGGTTCTAAAATCAGACATTTGGCAGTAGAAAACACTCTTTGAGCGATTTCTCACCAATACACATGTAATTTACATTGTTTACATAACCATGGCATTCCGTATTCCGAACATGTTTCATGCATCACGGATTCCTCAAACATGCATTTCTGAGCTGTGAACATGCGCATGACAGATGTTTCAACCACCAAACATGTTACTTATGCACTTTGAATTAGTTCCTTGGACTTCGTTGCTTCTCCTATCACCAGTTTCAAGAATCACACTTTGATCCCAGAAAAACCCTCTTGGAGCGAATTCTACCCTAGAGATATGTAATTTGAATAGATTCCTTCAACATGATATTCCGTGTTCCGTACATGTTACATGCATGACGGATTCGACAAACATGCATTCCTGAGTTGTGAGCATGTGGATTACTGATTTTTCATCCTCTATAAAAGGAATAATTTCATATAGACTCGTGTACACATTTTCACAACCTTTCCCTAACACAAGTTTCGAATTCGTTCATTTTTCACAGAAGAATACTTCTGGAGTTTATTCAACCTAATAGATATATAATTTACATGAATTCCATCAACATGGCATTCCGGGTTCCGTACATGATCCATGCATGACGGATTCGAGAAACATGCGTTTCTGAATTGTGAGCATGTGGATTAGTGAACTTTCATCCACCAAAGAAGGCATATATTACACTTTGAAATATTTACTCTGACTTCATAGTTTTTTGTATCACCAGGTTCTAAAATCGGACATTTGGCATTAGAAAACACTCTTTGAGCGAATTCTCACCAATACACATGTAATTTACATTGTTTACATGACCATGGCATTCCGTATTCCAAACAAGTTTCATGCATCACGGATTCCTCAAACATGCATTTCTGAGCTGTGAACATGCACATGACAGATGTTTCAACCACCAAACAAGTTACTTATGCACCTTGAAATAGTTCCTTGGACCTCGTTGCTTCTCCTATCACCAGTTTCAAGAATCACACTTTGATCCCAGAAAAACCCTCTTGGAACGAATTCTACCCTAGAGATATGTAATTTGAATAGATTCCTTCAACATGATATTCCGTGTTCCGTACTTTTTACATGTATGACGGATTCGACATACATGCATTCCTGAGTTGTGACCATGTGGATTACTGATTTTTCATGCTCTATAAAAGGAATAATTTCATATAGACTCGTGTACACATTTTCACAAGCTTTCCCTAACACAAGTTTCGAATTCGTTCATTTTTCACAGAAGAATACTTCTGGAGTGTATTCAACCTAATAGATATATAATTTACATGAATTCCATCAACATGGCATTCCGGGTTCCGTACATGATACATGCATGATGGATTCGAGAAACATGCGTTTCTGTGTTGTGAGCATGTGGATTAGTGAACTTTCATCCACCAAAGAAGGCGTATATTACACTTTGAAATATTTACTCTGACTTCATAAGTTTTTTGTATCACCAGGTTCTAAAATCAGACATTTGGCAGTAGAAAACACTCTTTGAGCGATTTCTCACCAATACACATGTAATTTACATTGTTTACATAACCATGGCATTCCGTATTCCGAACATGTTTCATGCATCACGGATTCCTCAAACATGCATTTCTGAGCTGTGAACATGCGCATGACAGATGTTTCAACCACCAAACATGTTACTTATGCACTTTGAATTAGTTCCTTGGACTTCGTTGCTTCTCCTATCACCAGTTTCAAGAATCACACTTTGATCCCAGAAAAACCCTCTTGGAACGAATTCTACCCTATAGATATGTAATTTGAATAGATTCCTTCAACATGATATTCCGTGTTCCGTACTTGTTACATGCATGAAGGATTCGACAAACATGCATTCCTGAGTTGTGAGCATGTGGATTACTGATTTTTCATCCTCTATAAAAGGAATAATTTCATATAGACTCGTGTACACATTTTCACAAGCTTTCCCTAACACAAGTTTCGAATTCGTTCATTTTTCACAGAAGAATACTTCTGGAGTGTATTCAAACTAAAAGATATATAATTTACATGAATTCCATCAACATGGCATTCCGGGTTCCGTACATGATCCATGCATGACGGATTCGAGAAACATGCGTTTCTGAGTTGTGAGCATGTGGATTAGTGAACTTTCATCCACCAAAGAAGGCATATATTACACTTTGAAATATTTACTCTGACTTCATAAGTTTTTTGTATCACCAGGTTCTAAAATCGGACATTTGGCAGTGGAAAACACTCTTTGAGCGAATTCTCACCAATACACATGTAATTTACATTGTTTACATAACCATGGCATTCCGTATTCCGAACATGTTTCATGCATCACGGATTCCTCAAACATGCATTTCTGAGCTGTGAACATGCCCATGACAGATGTTTCAACCACCAAACAAGTTACTTATGCACTTTGAAATAGTTCCTTGGACTTCGTTGCTTCTCCTATCACCAGTTTCAAGAATCACACTTTGATCCCAGAAAAACCCTCTTGGAGCGAATTCTACCCTAGAGATATGTAATTTGAATAGATTCCTTCAACATGATATTCCGTGTTCCGTACATGTTACATGCATGACGGATTCGACAAACATGCATTCCTGAGTTGTGAGCATGTGGATTACTGATTTTTCATCCTCTATAAAAGGAATAATTTCATATAGACTCGTGTACACATTTTCACAAGTTTTCCATAACACAAGTTTCGAATTCGTTCATTATTCACAGAAGAATACTTCAGGAGTGTATTCAACCTTATAGATATATAATTTACATGAATTCCATCAACATGGCATTCCGGGTTCCGTACATGATACATGCATGACGGATTCGAGAAACATGCGTTTCTGAGTTGTGAGCATGAGTATTAGTGAACTTTCATCCACCAAAGAAGGCATATATTACACTTTGAAATATTTACTCTGACTTCATAAGTTTTTTGTATCACCAGGTTCTAAAATCGGACATTTGGCAGTAGAAAACACTCTTTGAGCGAATTCTCACCAATACACATGTAATTTACATTGTTTACATCACCATGGCATTCCGTATTCCGAACATGTTTCATGCATCACGGATTCCTCAAACATGCATTTCTGAGCTGTGAACATGCGCATGACAGATGTTTCAACCACCAAACAAGTTACTTATGCACTTTGAAATAGTTCCTTGGACTTCGTTGCTTCTCCTATCACCAGTTTCAAGAATCACACTTTGATCCCAGAAAAACCCTCTTGGAGCGAATTCTACCCTAGAGATATGTAATTTGAATAGATTCCTTCAACATAATATTCCGTGTTCCATACATGTTACATGCATGATGGATTTGACAAATATGCATTCCTGAGTTGTGAGCATGTGGATTACTGATTTTTCATCCTCTATAAAAGGAATAATTTCATATAGACTCGTGTACACATTTTCACAAGCTTTCCCTAACACAAGTTTCGAATTCGTTCATTTTTCACAGAAGAATACTTCTGGAGTGTATTCAAACTAAAAGATATATAATTTACATGAATTCCATCAACATGGCATTCCGGGTTCCGTACATGATCCATGCATGACGGATTCGAGAAACATGCGTTTCTGAGTTGTGAGCATGTGGATTAGTGAACTTTCATCCACCAAAGAAGGCATATATTACACTTTGAAATATTTACTCTGACTTCATAAGTTTTTTGTATCACCAGGTTCTAAAATCGGACATTTGGCAGTGGAAAACACTCTTTGAGCGAATTCTCACCAATACACATGTAATTTACATTGTTTACATAACCATGGCATTCCGTATTCCGAACATGTTTCATGCATCACGGATTCCTCAAACATGCATTTCTGAGCTGTGAACATGCCCATGACAGATGTTTCAACCACCAAACAAGTTACTTATGCACTTTGAAATAGTTCCTTGGACTTCGTTGCTTCTCCTATCACCAGTTTCAAGAATCACACTTTGATCCCAGAAAAACCCTCTTGGAGCGAATTCTACCCTAGAGATATGTAATTTGAATAGATTCCTTCAACATGATATTCCGTGTTCCGTACATGTTACATGCATGACGGATTCGACAAACATGCATTCCTGAGTTGTGAGCATGTGGATTACTGATTTTTCATCCTCTATAAAAGGAATAATTTCATATAGACTCGTGTACACATTTTCACAAGTTTTCCATAACACAAGTTTCGAATTCGTTCATTATTCACAGAAGAATACTTCTGGAGTGTATTCAACCTTATAGATATATAATTTACATGAATTCCATCAACATGGCATTCCGGGTTCCGTACATGATACATGCATGACGGATTCGAGAAACATGCGTTTCTGAGTTGTGAGCATGAGTATTAGTGAACTTTCATCCACCAAAGAAGGCATATATTACACTTTGAAATATTTACTCTGACTTCATAAGTTTTTTGTATCACCAGGTTCTAAAATCGGACATTTGGCAGTAGAAAACACTCTTTGAGCGAATTCTCACCAATACACATGTAATTTACATTGTTTACATCACCATGGCATTCCGTATTCCGAACATGTTTCATGCATCACGGATTCCTCAAACATGCATTTCTGAGCTGTGAACATGCGCATGACAGATGTTTCAACCACCAAACAAGTTACTTATGCACTTTGAAATAGTTCCTTGGACTTCGTTGCTTCTCCTATCACCAGTTTCAAGAATCACACTTTGATCCCAGAAAAACCCTCTTGGAACGAATTCTACCCTAGAGATATGTAATTTGAATAGATTCCTTCAACATGATATTCCGTGTTCCGTACTTGTTACATGTATGACGGATTCGACATACATGCATTCCTGAGTTGTGACCATGTGGATTACTGATTTTTCATGCTCTATAAAAGGAATAATTTCATATAGACTCGTGTACACATTTTCACAAGCTTTCCCTAACACAAGTTTCGAATTCGTTCATTTTTCACAGAAGAATACTTCTGGAGTGTATTCAACCTAATAGATATATAATTTACATGAATTCCATCAACATGGCATTCCGGGTTCCGTACATGATACATGCATGATGGATTCGAGAAACATGCGTTTCAGAGTTGTGAGCATGTGTATTAGTGAACTTTCATCCACCAAAGAAGGCGTATATTACACTTTGAAATATTTACTTTGACTTCATAAGTTTTTTGTATCACCAGGTTCTAAAATCAGACATTCGGCAGTAGAAAACACTCTTTGAGCGATTTCTCACCAATACACATGTAATTTACATTGTTTACATAACCATGGCATTCCGTATTCCGAACATGTTTCATGCATCACGGATTCCTCAAACATGCATTTCTGAGCTGTGAACATGCGCATGACAGATGTTTCAACCACCAAACATGTTACTTATGCACTTTGAAATAGTTCCTTGGACTTCGTTGCTTCTCCTATCACCAGTTTCAAGAATCACACTTTGATCCCAGAAAAACCCTCTTGGAGCGAATTCTACCCTAGAGATATGTAATTTGAATAGATTCCTTCAACATGATATTCCGTGTTCCGTACATGTTACATGCATGACGGATTCGACAAACATGCATTCCTGAGTTGTGAGCATGTGGATTACTGATTTTTCATCCTCTATAAAAGGAATAATTTCATATAGACTCGTGTACACATTTTCACAATCTTTCCCTAACTCAAGTTTCGAATTCGTTCATTTTTCACAGAAGAATACTTCTGGAGTGTATTCAACCTAATAGATATATAATTTACATGAATTCCATCAACATGGCATTCCGGGTTCCGTACATGATACATGCATGACGGATTCGAGAAACATGCGTTTCTGAGTTGTGAGCATGTTGATTAGTGATCTTTCATCCACCAAAGAAGGCATATATTACACTTTGAAATATTTACTCTGACTTCATAAGTTTTTTGTATCACCAGGTTCTAAAATCGGACATTTGACAGTAGAAAACACTCTTTGAGTGAATTCTCACCAATACACATGTAATTTACATTGTTTACATAACCATGGCATTCCGTATTCCGAACATGTTTCATGCATCACGGATTCCTCAAACATGCATTTCTGAGCTGTGAACATGCCCATGACAGATGTTTCAACCACCAACCAAGTTACTTATGCACTTTGAAATAGTTCCTTGGACTTCGTTGCTTCTCCTATCACCAGTTTCAAGAATCACACTTTGATCCCAGAAAAACCCTCTTGGAGCGAATTCTACCCTAGAGATATGTAATTTGAATAGATCCCTTCAACATGATATTCCGTGTTCCGTACATGTTACATGCATGACGGATTCGACAAACATGCATTCCTGAGTTGTGAGCATGTGGATTACTGATTTTTCATCCTCTATAAAAGGAATAATTTCATATAGACTCGTGTACACATTTTCACAAGCTTTCCCTAACACAAGTTTCGAATTCGTTCATTTTTCACAGAAGAATACTTCTGGAGTGTATTCAACCTAATAGATATATAATTTACATGAATTCCATCAACATGGCATTCCGGGTTCCGTACATGATACATGCATGACGGATTCGAGAAACATGCGTTTCTGAGTTGTGAGCATGTGGATTAGTGATCTTTCATCCACCAAAAAAGGCATATATTACACTTTGAAATATTTACTCTGACTTCATATGTTTTTTGTATCACCAGGTTCTAAAATCGGACATTTGACAGTAGAAAACACTCTTTGAGCGAATTCTCACCAATACACATGTAATTTACATTGTTTACATAACCATGGCATTCCGTATTCCGAACATGTTTCATGCATCACGGATTCCTCAAACATGCATTTCTGAGCTGTGAACATGCGCATGACAGATGTTTCAACCACCAAACAAGTTACTTATGCACTTTGAAGTAGTTCCTTGGACTTCGTTGCTTCTCCTATCACCAGTTTCAAGAATCACACTTTGATCCCAGAAAAACCCTCTTGGAGCGAATTCTACCCTAGAGATATGTAATTTGAATAGATTCCTTCAACATGATATTCCGTGTTCCGTACATGTTACATGCATGACGGATTCGACAAACATGCATTCCTGAGTTGTGAGCATGTGGATTACTGATTTTTCATCCTCTATAAAAGGAATAATTTCATATAGACTCGTGTACACATTTTCACAATCTTTCCCTAACTCAAGTTTCGAATTCGTTCATTTTTCACAGAAGAATACTTCTGGAGTGTATTCAACCTAATAGATATATAATTTACATGAATTCCATCAACATGGCATTCCGGGTTCCGTACATGATACATGCATGACGGATTCGAGAAACATGCGTTTCTGAGTTGTGAGCATGTTGATTAGTGATCTTTCATCCACCAAAGAAGGCATATATTACACTTTGAAATATTTACTCTGACTTCATAAGTTTTTTGTATCACCAGGTTCTAAAATCGGACATTTGACAGTAGAAAACACTCTTTGAGTGAATTCTCACCAATACACATGTAATTTACATTGTTTACATAACCATGGCATTCCGTATTCCGAACATGTTTCATGCATCACGGATTCCTCAAACATGCATTTCTGAGCTGTGAACATGCCCATGACAGATGTTTCAACCACCAAACAAGTTACTTATGCACTTTGAAATAGTTCCTTGGACTTCGTTGCTTCTCCTATCACCAGTTTCAAGAATCACACTTTGATCCCAGAAAAACCCTCTTGGAGCGAATTCTACCCTAGAGATATGTAATTTGACTAGATTCCTTCAACATGATATTCCGTGTTCCGTACATGTTACATGCATGACGGATTCGACAAACATGCATTCCTGAGTTGTGAGCATGTGGATTACTGATTTTTCATCCTCTATAAAAGGAATAATTTCATATAGACTCGTGTACACATTTTCACAAGCTTTCCCTAACACAAGTTTCGAATTCGTTCATTTTTCACAGAAGAATACTTCTGGAGTGTATTCAAACTTATAGATATATAATTTACATGAATTCCATCAACATGGCATTCCGGGTTCCGTACATGATACATGCATGACGGATTCGAGAAACATGCGTTTCTGAGTTGTGAGCATGAGTATTAGTGAACTTTCATCCACCAAAGAAGGCATATATTACACTTTGAAATATTTATTCTGACTTCATAAGTTTTTTGTATCACCAGGTTCTAAAATCGGACATTTGGCAGTAGAAAACACTCTTTGAGCGAATTCTCACCAATACACATGTAATTTACATTGTTTAAATAACCATGGCATTCCGTATTCCGAACATGTTTCATGCATCACGGATTCCTCAAACATGCATTTCTGAGCTGTGAACATGCCCATGACAGATGTTTCAACCACCAAACAAGTTACTTATGCACTTTGAAATAGTTCCTTGGACTTCGTTGCTTCTCCTATCACCAGTTTCAAGAATCACACTTTGATCCCAGAAAAACCCTCTTGGAGCGAATTCTACCCTAGAGATATGTAATTTGAATAGATTCCTTCAACATGATATTCCGTGTTCCGTACATGTAACATGCATGACGGATTCGACATACATGCATTCCTGAGTTGTGACCATGTCTACTACTGATTTTTCATCCTCTATAAAAGGAATAATTTCATATAGACTCGTGTACACATTTTCACAAGCTTTCCCTAACACAAGTTTCGAATTCGTTCATTTTTCACAGAAGAATACTTCTGGAGTGTATTCAACCTAATAGATATATAATTTACATGAATTCCATCAACATGGCATTCCGGGTTCCGTACATGATACATGCATGACGGATTCGAGAAACATGCGTTTCTGAGTTGTGAGCATGTGGATTAGTGAACTTTCATCCACCAAAGAAGGCATATATTACACTTTGAAATATTTACTCTGACTTCATAAGTTTTTTGTATCACCAGGTTCTAAAATCGGACATTTGGCATTAGAAAACACTCTTTGAGCGAATTCTCACCAATACACATGTAATTTACATTGTTTACATAACCATGGCATTCCGTATTCCGAACATGTTTCATGCATCACGGATTCCTCAAACATGCATTTCTGAGCTGTGAACATGCCCATGACAGATGTTTCAACCACCAAACAAGTTACTTATGCACTTTGAAATAGTTCCTTGGACTTCGTTGCTTCTCCTATCACCAGTTTCAAGAATCACACTTTGATCCCAGAAAAACCCTCTTGGAGCGAATTCTACCCTAGAGATATGTAATTTGAATAGATTCCTTCAACATGATATTCCGTGTTCCGTACATGTAACATGCATGACGGATTCGACATACATGCATTCCTGAGTTGTGACCATGTCTACTACTGATTTTTCATCCTCTATAAAAGGAATAATTTCATATAGACTCGTGTACACATTTTCACAAGCTTTCCCTAACACAAGTTTCGAATTCGTTCATTTTTCACAGAAGAATACTTCTGGAGTGTATTCAACCTAATAGATATATAATTTACATGAATTCCATCAACATGGCATTCCGGGTTCCGTACATGATACATGCATGACGGATTCGAGAAACATGCGTTTCTGAGTTGTGAGCATGTGGATTAGTGAACTTTCATCCACCAAAGAAGGCATATATTACACTTTGAAATATTTACTCTGACTTCATAAGTTTTTTGTATCACCAGGTTCTAAAATCGGACATTTGGCATTAGAAAACACTCTTTGAGCGAATTCTCACCAATACACATGTAATTTACATTGTTTACATAACCATGGCATTCCGTATTCCGAACATGTTTCATGCATCACGGATTCCTCAAACATGCATTTCTGAGCTGTGAACATGCGCATGACAGATGTTTCAACCACCAAACAAGTTACTTATGCACTTTGAAATAGTTCCTTGGACTTCGTTGCTTCTACTATCACCAGTTTCAAGAATCACACTTTGATCCCAGAAAAACCCTCTTGGAGCGAATTCTACCCTAGAGATATGTAATTTGAATAGATTCCTTCAACATGATATTCCGTGTTCCGTACATGTTACATGCATGACGGATTCGACAAACATGCATTCCTGAGTTGTGAGCATGTGGATTACTGATTTTTCATCCTCTATAAAAGGAATAATTTCATATAGACTCGTGTACACATTTTCACAAGTTTTCCATAACACAAGTTTCGAATTCGTTCATTATTCACAGAAGAATACTTCAGGAGTGTATTCAACCTTATAGATATATAATTTACATGAATTCCATCAACATGGCATTCCGGGTTCCGTACATGATACATGCATGACGGATTCGAGAAACATGCGTTTCTGAGTTGTGAGCATGAGTATTAGTGAACTTTCATCCACCAAAGAAGGCATATATTACACTTTGAAATATTTACTCTGACTTCATAAGTTTTTTGTATCACCAGGTTCTAAAATCGGACATTTGGCAGTAGAAAACACTCTTTGAGCGAATTCTCACCAATACACATGTAATTTACATTGTTTACATCACCATGGCATTCCGTATTCCGAACATGTTTCATGCATCACGGATTCCTCAAACATGCATTTCTGAGCTGTGAACATGCGCATGACAGATGTTTCAACCACCAAACAAGTTACTTATGCACTTTGAAATAGTTCCTTGGACTTCGTTGCTTCTCCTATCACCAGTTTCAAGAATCACACTTTGATCCCAGAAAAACCCTCTTGGAGCGAATTCTACCCTAGAGATATGTAATTTGAATAGATTCCTTCAACATAATATTCCGTGTTCCATACATGTTACATGCATGATGGATTTGACAAATATGCATTCCTGAGTTGTGAGCATGTGGATTACTGATTTTTCATCCTCTATAAAAGGAATAATTTCATATAGACTCGTGTACACATTTTCACAAGCTTTCCCTAACACAAGTTTCGAATTCGTTCATTTTTCACAGAAGAATACTTCTGGAGTGTATTCAAACTAAAAGATATATAATTTACATGAATTCCATCAACATGGCATTCCGGGTTCCGTACATGATCCATGCATGACGGATTCGAGAAACATGCGTTTCTGAGTTGTGAGCATGTGGATTAGTGAACTTTCATCCACCAAAGAAGGCATATATTACACTTTGAAATATTTACTCTGACTTCATAAGTTTTTTGTATCACCAGGTTCTAAAATCGGACATTTGGCAGTGGAAAACACTCTTTGAGCGAATTCTCACCAATACACATGTAATTTACATTGTTTACATAACCATGGCATTCCGTATTCCGAACATGTTTCATGCATCACGGATTCCTCAAACATGCATTTCTGAGCTGTGAACATGCCCATGACAGATGTTTCAACCACCAAACAAGTTACTTATGCACTTTGAAATAGTTCCTTGGACTTCGTTGCTTCTCCTATCACCAGTTTCAAGAATCACACTTTGATCCCAGAAAAACCCTCTTGGAGCGAATTCTACCCTAGAGATATGTAATTTGAATAGATTCCTTCAACATGATATTCCGTGTTCCGTACATGTTACATGCATGACGGATTCGACAAACATGCATTCCTGAGTTGTGAGCATGTGGATTACTGATTTTTCATCCTCTATAAAAGGAATAATTTCATATAGACTCGTGTACACATTTTCACAAGTTTTCCATAACACAAGTTTCGAATTCGTTCATTATTCACAGAAGAATACTTCTGGAGTGTATTCAACCTTATAGATATATAATTTACATGAATTCCATCAACATGGCATTCCGGGTTCCGTACATGATACATGCATGACGGATTCGAGAAACATGCGTTTCTGAGTTGTGAGCATGAGTATTAGTGAACTTTCATCCACCAAAGAAGGCATATATTACACTTTGAAATATTTACTCTGACTTCATAAGTTTTTTGTATCACCAGGTTCTAAAATCGGACATTTGGCAGTAGAAAACACTCTTTGAGCGAATTCTCACCAATACACATGTAATTTACATTGTTTACATCACCATGGCATTCCGTATTCCGAACATGTTTCATGCATCACGGATTCCTCAAACATGCATTTCTGAGCTGTGAACATGCGCATGACAGATGTTTCAACCACCAAACAAGTTACTTATGCACTTTGAAATAGTTCCTTGGACTTCGTTGCTTCTCCTATCACCAGTTTCAAGAATCACACTTTGATCCCAGAAAAACCCTCTTGGAACGAATTCTACCCTAGAGATATGTAATTTGAATAGATTCCTTCAACATGATATTCCGTGTTCCGTACTTGTTACATGTATGACGGATTCGACATACATGCATTCCTGAGTTGTGACCATGTGGATTACTGATTTTTCATGCTCTATAAAAGGAATAATTTCATATAGACTCGTGTACACATTTTCACAAGCTTTCCCTAACACAAGTTTCGAATTCGTTCATTTTTCACAGAAGAATACTTCTGGAGTGTATTCAACCTAATAGATATATAATTTACATGAATTCCATCAACATGGCATTCCGGGTTCCGTACATGATACATGCATGATGGATTCGAGAAACATGCGTTTCAGAGTTGTGAGCATGTGTATTAGTGAACTTTCATCCACCAAAGAAGGCGTATATTACACTTTGAAATATTTACTTTGACTTCATAAGTTTTTTGTATCACCAGGTTCTAAAATCAGACATTCGGCAGTAGAAAACACTCTTTGAGCGATTTCTCACCAATACACATGTAATTTACATTGTTTACATAACCATGGCATTCCGTATTCCGAACATGTTTCATGCATCACGGATTCCTCAAACATGCATTTCTGAGCTGTGAACATGCGCATGACAGATGTTTCAACCACCAAACATGTTACTTATGCACTTTGAAATAGTTCCTTGGACTTCGTTGCTTCTCCTATCACCAGTTTCAAGAATCACACTTTGATCCCAGAAAAACCCTCTTGGAGCGAATTCTACCCTAGAGATATGTAATTTGAATAGATTCCTTCAACATGATATTCCGTGTTCCGTACATGTTACATGCATGACGGATTCGACAAACATGCATTCCTGAGTTGTGAGCATGTGGATTACTGATTTTTCATCCTCTATAAAAGGAATAATTTCATATAGACTCGTGTACACATTTTCACAATCTTTCCCTAACTCAAGTTTCGAATTCGTTCATTTTTCACAGAAGAATACTTCTGGAGTGTATTCAACCTAATAGATATATAATTTACATGAATTCCATCAACATGGCATTCCGGGTTCCGTACATGATACATGCATGACGGATTCGAGAAACATGCGTTTCTGAGTTGTGAGCATGTTGATTAGTGATCTTTCATCCACCAAAGAAGGCATATATTACACTTTGAAATATTTACTCTGACTTCATAAGTTTTTTGTATCACCAGGTTCTAAAATCGGACATTTGACAGTAGAAAACACTCTTTGAGTGAATTCTCACCAATACACATGTAATTTACATTGTTTACATAACCATGGCATTCCGTATTCCGAACATGTTTCATGCATCACGGATTCCTCAAACATGCATTTCTGAGCTGTGAACATGCCCATGACAGATGTTTCAACCACCAACCAAGTTACTTATGCACTTTGAAATAGTTCCTTGGACTTCGTTGCTTCTCCTATCACCAGTTTCAAGAATCACACTTTGATCCCAGAAAAACCCTCTTGGAGCGAATTCTACCCTAGAGATATGTAATTTGAATAGATCCCTTCAACATGATATTCCGTGTTCCGTACATGTTACATGCATGACGGATTCGACAAACATGCATTCCTGAGTTGTGAGCATGTGGATTACTGATTTTTCATCCTCTATAAAAGGAATAATTTCATATAGACTCGTGTACACATTTTCACAAGCTTTCCCTAACACAAGTTTCGAATTCGTTCATTTTTCACAGAAGAATACTTCTGGAGTGTATTCAACCTAATAGATATATAATTTACATGAATTCCATCAACATGGCATTCCGGGTTCCGTACATGATACATGCATGACGGATTCGAGAAACATGCGTTTCTGAGTTGTGAGCATGTGGATTAGTGATCTTTCATCCACCAAAAAAGGCATATATTACACTTTGAAATATTTACTCTGACTTCATATGTTTTTTGTATCACCAGGTTCTAAAATCGGACATTTGACAGTAGAAAACACTCTTTGAGCGAATTCTCACCAATACACATGTAATTTACATTGTTTACATAACCATGGCATTCCGTATTCCGAACATGTTTCATGCATCACGGATTCCTCAAACATGCATTTCTGAGCTGTGAACATGCGCATGACAGATGTTTCAACCACCAAACAAGTTACTTATGCACTTTGAAGTAGTTCCTTGGACTTCGTTGCTTCTCCTATCACCAGTTTCAAGAATCACACTTTGATCCCAGAAAAACCCTCTTGGAGCGAATTCTACCCTAGAGATATGTAATTTGAATAGATTCCTTCAACATGATATTCCGTGTTCCGTACATGTTACATGCATGACGGATTCGACAAACATGCATTCCTGAGTTGTGAGCATGTGGATTACTGATTTTTCATCCTCTATAAAAGGAATAATTTCATATAGACTCGTGTACACATTTTCACAATCTTTCCCTAACTCAAGTTTCGAATTCGTTCATTTTTCACAGAAGAATACTTCTGGAGTGTATTCAACCTAATAGATATATAATTTACATGAATTCCATCAACATGGCATTCCGGGTTCCGTACATGATACATGCATGACGGATTCGAGAAACATGCGTTTCTGAGTTGTGAGCATGTTGATTAGTGATCTTTCATCCACCAAAGAAGGCATATATTACACTTTGAAATATTTACTCTGACTTCATAAGTTTTTTGTATCACCAGGTTCTAAAATCGGACATTTGACAGTAGAAAACACTCTTTGAGTGAATTCTCACCAATACACATGTAATTTACATTGTTTACATAACCATGGCATTCCGTATTCCGAACATGTTTCATGCATCACGGATTCCTCAAACATGCATTTCTGAGCTGTGAACATGCCCATGACAGATGTTTCAACCACCAAACAAGTTACTTATGCACTTTGAAATAGTTCCTTGGACTTCGTTGCTTCTCCTATCACCAGTTTCAAGAATCACACTTTGATCCCAGAAAAACCCTCTTGGAGCGAATTCTACCCTAGAGATATGTAATTTGACTAGATTCCTTCAACATGATATTCCGTGTTCCGTACATGTTACATGCATGACGGATTCGACAAACATGCATTCCTGAGTTGTGAGCATGTGGATTACTGATTTTTCATCCTCTATAAAAGGAATAATTTCATATAGACTCGTGTACACATTTTCACAAGCTTTCCCTAACACAAGTTTCGAATTCGTTCATTTTTCACAGAAGAATACTTCTGGAGTGTATTCAAACTTATAGATATATAATTTACATGAATTCCATCAACATGGCATTCCGGGTTCCGTACATGATACATGCATGACGGATTCGAGAAACATGCGTTTCTGAGTTGTGAGCATGAGTATTAGTGAACTTTCATCCACCAAAGAAGGCATATATTACACTTTGAAATATTTATTCTGACTTCATAAGTTTTTTGTATCACCAGGTTCTAAAATCGGACATTTGGCAGTAGAAAACACTCTTTGAGCGAATTCTCACCAATACACATGTAATTTACATTGTTTAAATAACCATGGCATTCCGTATTCCGAACATGTTTCATGCATCACGGATTCCTCAAACATGCATTTCTGAGCTGTGAACATGCCCATGACAGATGTTTCAACCACCAAACAAGTTACTTATGCACTTTGAAATAGTTCCTTGGACTTCGTTGCTTCTCCTATCACCAGTTTCAAGAATCACACTTTGATCCCAGAAAAACCCTCTTGGAGCGAATTCTACCCTAGAGATATGTAATTTGAATAGATTCCTTCAACATGATATTCCGTGTTCCGTACATGTAACATGCATGACGGATTCGACATACATGCATTCCTGAGTTGTGACCATGTCTACTACTGATTTTTCATCCTCTATAAAAGGAATAATTTCATATAGACTCGTGTACACATTTTCACAAGCTTTCCCTAACACAAGTTTCGAATTCGTTCATTTTTCACAGAAGAATACTTCTGGAGTGTATTCAACCTAATAGATATATAATTTACATGAATTCCATCAACATGGCATTCCGGGTTCCGTACATGATACATGCATGACGGATTCGAGAAACATGCGTTTCTGAGTTGTGAGCATGTGGATTAGTGAACTTTCATCCACCAAAGAAGGCATATATTACACTTTGAAATATTTACTCTGACTTCATAAGTTTTTTGTATCACCAGGTTCTAAAATCGGACATTTGGCATTAGAAAACACTCTTTGAGCGAATTCTCACCAATACACATGTAATTTACATTGTTTACATAACCATGGCATTCCGTATTCCGAACATGTTTCATGCATCACGGATTCCTCAAACATGCATTTCTGAGCTGTGAACATGCCCATGACAGATGTTTCAACCACCAAACAAGTTACTTATGCACTTTGAAATAGTTCCTTGGACTTCGTTGCTTCTCCTATCACCAGTTTCAAGAATCACACTTTGATCCCAGAAAAACCCTCTTGGAGCGAATTCTACCCTAGAGATATGTAATTTGAATAGATTCCTTCAACATGATATTCCGTGTTCCGTACATGTAACATGCATGACGGATTCGACATACATGCATTCCTGAGTTGTGACCATGTCTACTACTGATTTTTCATCCTCTATAAAAGGAATAATTTCATATAGACTCGTGTACACATTTTCACAAGCTTTCCCTAACACAAGTTTCGAATTCGTTCATTTTTCACAGAAGAATACTTCTGGAGTGTATTCAACCTAATAGATATATAATTTACATGAATTCCATCAACATGGCATTCCGGGTTCCGTACATGATACATGCATGACGGATTCGAGAAACATGCGTTTCTGAGTTGTGAGCATGTGGATTAGTGAACTTTCATCCACCAAAGAAGGCATATATTACACTTTGAAATATTTACTCTGACTTCATAAGTTTTTTGTATCACCAGGTTCTAAAATCGGACATTTGGCATTAGAAAACACTCTTTGAGCGAATTCTCACCAATACACATGTAATTTACATTGTTTACATAACCATGGCATTCCGTATTCCGAACATGTTTCATGCATCACGGATTCCTCAAACATGCATTTCTGAGCTGTGAACATGCGCATGACAGATGTTTCAACCACCAAACAAGTTACTTATGCACTTTGAAATAGTTCCTTGGACTTCGTTGCTTCTACTATCACCAGTTTCAAGAATCACACTTTGATCCCAGAAAAACCCTCTTGGAGCGAATTCTACCCTAGAGATATGTAATTTGAATAGATTCCTTCAACATGATATTCCGTGTTCCGTATATGTTACATGCATGACGGATTCGACAAACATGCATTCCTGAGTTGTGAGCATGTGGATTACTGATTTTTCATCCTCTATAAAAGGAATAATTTCATATAGACTCGTGTACACATTTTCACAAGCTTTCCCTAACACAAGTTTCGAATTCGTTCATTTTTCACAGAAGAATACTTCTGGAGTGTATTCAACCTAATAGATATATAATTTACATGAATTCCATCAACATGGCATTCCGGGTTCCGTACATGATACATGCATGACGGATTCGAGAAACATGCGTTTCTGAGTTGTGAGCATGTGGATTAGTGATCTTTCATCCACCAAAAAAGGCATATATTACACTTTGAAATATTTACTCTGACTTCATATGTTTTTTGTATCACCAGGTTCTAAAATCGGACATTTGACAGTAGAAAACACTCTTTGAGCGAATTCTCACCAATACACATGTAATTTACATTGTTTACATAACCATGGCATTCCGTATTCCGAACATGTTTCATGCATCACGGATTCCTCAAACATGCATTTCTGAGCTGTGAACATGCGCATGACAGATGTTTCAACCACCAAACAAGTTACTTATGCACTTTGAAATAGTTCCTTGGACTTCGTTGCTTCTCCTATCACCAGTTTCAAGAATCACACTTTGATCCCAGAAAAACCCTCTTGGAGCGAATTCTACCCTAGAGATATGTAATTTGAAAAGATTCCTTCAACATGATATTCCGTGTTCCGTACATGTTACATGCATGACGGATTCGACAAACATGCATTCCTGAGTTGTGAGCATGTGGATTACTGATTTTTCATCCTCTATAAAAGGAATAATTTCATATAGACTCGTGTACACATTTTCACAAGCTTTCCCTAACACAAGTTTCGAATTCATTCATTTTTCACAGAAGAATACTTCTGGAGTGTATTCAACCTAATAGATATATAATTTACATGAATTCCATCAACATGGCATTCCGGGTTCCGTACATGCTACATGCATGACGGATTTGAGAAACATGCGTTTCTGAGTTGTGAGCATGTGGATTAGTGAACTTTCATCCACCAAAGAAGGCATATATTACACTTTGAAACATTTACTCGGACTTCATAAGTTTTTTGTATCACCAGGTTCTAAAATCGGACATTTGGCAGTAGAAAACACTCTTTGAGCGAATTCTCACCAATACACATGTAATTTACATTGTTTACATAACCATGGCATTCCGTATTCCGAACATGTTTCATGCATCACGGATTCCTCAAACATGCATTTCTGAGCTGTGAACATGCGCATGACAGATGTTTCAACCACCAAACAAGTTACTTATGCACTTTGAAATATTTCCTTGGACTTCGTTGCTTCTCCTATCATCAGTATCAAGAATCACATTTTGATCCCAGAAAAACCCTCTTGGAGCGATTTCTACCCTAGAGATATGTAATTTGAATAGATTCCTTCAACATGATATTCCGTGTTCCGTACATGTAACATGCATGACGGATTCGACATACATGCATTCCTGAGTTGTGACCATGTCTACTACTGATTTTTCATCCTCTATAAAAGGAATAATTTCATATAGACTCGTGTACACATTTTCACAAGCTTTCCCTAACACAAGTTTCGAATTCGTTCATTTTTCACAGAAGAATACTTCTGGAGTGTATTCAACCTAATAGATATATAATTTACATGAATTCCATCAACATGGCATTCCGGGTTCCGTACATGATACATGCATGACGGATTCGAGAAACATGCGTTTCTGAGTTGTGAGCATGTGGATTAGTGAACTTTCATCCACCAAAGAAGGCATATATTACACTTTGAAATATTTACTCTGACTTCATAAGTTTTTTGTATCACCAGGTTCTAAAATCGGACATTTGGCAGTAGAAAACACTCTTTGAGCGAATTATCACCTATACACATGTAATTTAGATTGTTTACATCACCATGGCATTCCGTATTCCGAACATGTTTCATGCATCACGGATTCCTCAAACATGCATTTCTGAGCTGTGAACATGCGCATGACAGATGTTTCAACCACCAAACAAGTTACTTATGCACTTTGAAATAGTTCCTTGGACTTCGTTGCTTCTCCTATCACCAGTTTCAAGAATCACACTTTGATCCCAGAAAAACCCTCTTGGAGCGAATTCTACCCTAGAGATATGTAATTTGAATAGATTCCTTCAACATGATATTCCGTGTTCCGTACATGTTACATGCATGACGGATTCGACAAACATGCATTCCTGAGTTGTGAGCATGTGGATTACTGATTTTTCATCCTCTATAAAAGGAATAATTTCATATAGACTCGTGTACACATTTTCACAAGCTTTCCCTAACACAAGTTTCGAATTCGTTCATTTTTCACAGAAGAATACTTCTGGAGTGTATTCAACCTAATAGATATATAATTTACATGAATTCCATCAACATGGCATTCCGGGTTCCGTACATGATACATGCATGACGGATTCGAGAAACATGCGTTTCTGAGTTGTGAGCATGTGGATTAGTGAACTTTCATCCACCAAAGAAGGCATATATTACACTTTGAAATATTTACTCTGACTTCATAAGTTTTTTGTATCACCAGGTTCTAAAATCGGACATTTGGCAGTAGAAAACACTCTTTGAGTGAATTCTCACCAATACACATGTAATTTACATTGTTTGCATAACCATGGCATTCCGTATTCCGAACATGTTTCATGCATCACGGATTCCTCAAACATGCATTTCTGAGCTGTGAACATGCGCATGACAGATGTTTCAACCACCAAACAAGTTACTTATGCACTTTGAAATAGTTCCATGTACTTCGTTGCTTCTCCTATCACCAGTTTCAAGAATCACACTTTGATCCCAGAAAAACCCTCTTGGAACGAATTCTACCCTAGAGATATGTAATTTGAATAGATTCCTTCAACATGATATTCCGTGTTCCGTACTTGTTACATGTATGACGGATTCGACATACATGCATTCCTGAGTTGTGACCATGTGGATTACTGATTTTTCATGCTCTATAAAAGGAATAATTTCATATAGACTCGTGTACACATTTTCACAAGCTTTCCCTAACACAAGTTTCGAATTCGTTCATTTTTCACAGAAGAATACTTCTGGAGTGTATTCAACCTAATAGATATATAATTTACATGAATTCCATCAACATGGCATTCCGGGTTCCGTACATGATACATGCATGATGGATTCGAGAAACATGCGTTTCTGAGTTGTGAGCATGTGGATTAGTGAACTTTCATCCACCAAAGAAGGCGTATATTACACTTTGAAATATTTACTCTGACTTCATAAGTTTTTTGTATTACCAGGTTCTAAAATCAGACATTCGGCAGTAGAAAACACTCTTTGAGCGATTTCTCACAAATACACATGTAATTTACATTGTTTACATCACCATGGCATTCCGTATTCCGAACATGTTTCATGCATCACGGATTCCTCAAACATGCATTTCTGAGCTGTGAACATGCGCATGACAGATGTTTCAACCACCAAACAAGTTACTTATGCACTTTGAAATAGTTCCTTGGACTTGGTTGCTTCTCCTATCACCAGTTTCAAGAATCACACTTTGATCCCAGAAAAACCCTCTTGGAGCGAATTGTACCCTAGAGATATGTAATTTGAATAGATTCCTTCAACATGATATTCCGTGTTCCGTACATGTTACATGCATGACGGATTCGACATACATGCATTCCTGAGTTGTGACCATGTCTATTACTGATTTTTCATCCTCTATAAAAGGAATAATTTCATATAGACTCGTGTACACATTTTCACAAGCTTTCCCTAACACAAGTTTCGAATTCGTTCATTTTTCACAGAAGAATACTTCTGGAGTGTATTCAACCTAATAGATATATAATTTACATGAATTCCATCAACATGGCATTCCGGGTTCCGTACATGATACATGCATGACGGATTCGAGAAACATGCATTTCTGAGTTGTGAGCATGTGGATTAGTGAACTTTCATCCACCAAAGAAGGCATATATTACACTTTGAAATATTTACTCTGACTTCATAAGTTTTTTGTATCACCAGGTTCTAAAATCGGACATTTGGCAGTAGAAAACACTCTTTGAGCGAATTCTCACCAATACACATGTAATTTACATTGTTTACATAACCATGGCATTCCGTATTCCGAACATGTTTCATGCATCACGGATTCCTCAAACATGCATTTCTGAGCTGTGAACATGCCCATGACAGATGTTTCAACCACCAAACAAGTTACTTATGCACTTTGAAATAGTTCCTTGGACTTCGTTGCTTCTCCTATCACCAGTTTCAAGAATCACACTTTGATTCCAGAAAAACTCTCTTGGAGCGAATTCTACCCTAGAGATATGTAATTTGAATAGATTCCTTCAACATGATATTCCGTGTTCCGTACATGTTACATGCATGACGGATTCGACAAACATGCATTCCTGAGTTGTGAGCATGTGGATTACTGATTTTTCATCCTCTATAAAAGGAATAATTTCATATAGACTCGTGTACACATTTTCACAAGCTTTCCCTAACACAAGTTACGAATTCGTTCATTTTTTACAGAAGAATTCTTCTGGTGTGTATTCAACCTAATAGATATTTAATTTACATGAATTCTATCAACATGGCATTCCGGGTTCCGTACATGATACATGCATGACGGATTCGAGAAACATGCGTTTCTGAGTTGTGAGCATGTGGATTAGTGAACTTTCATCCACCATAGAAGGCATATATTACACTTTGAATTATTTACTCTGACT
Organism: Vicugna pacos; assembly: GCF_048564905.1. Classification (NCBI taxonomy): domain Eukaryota; kingdom Metazoa; phylum Chordata; class Mammalia; order Artiodactyla; family Camelidae; genus Vicugna; species Vicugna pacos. The sequence goes on from NW_027328741.1 coordinate 52,698,024, forward strand.
TCATATGTTTTTTGTATCACCAGGTTCTAAAATCGGACATTTGGCAGTAGAAAACACTCTTTGAGCGAATTCTCACCAATACACATGTAATTTACATTCTTTACATAACCATGGCATTCCGTATTCCGAACATGTTTCATGCATCACGGATTCCTCAAACATGCATTTCTGAGCTGTGAACATGCGCATGACAGATATTTCAACCACCAAACATGTTACTTATGCACTTTGAAATAGTTCCTTGGACTTCGTTGCTTCTCCTATCACCAGTTTCAAGAATCACACTTTGATCCCAGAAAAACCCTCTTGGAGCCAATTCTACCGTAGAGATATGTAATTTGAATAGATTCCTTCAACATGATATTCCGTGTTCCGTACATGTTACATGCATGACGGATTCGACAAACATGCATTCCTGAGTTGTGAGCATGTGGATTACTGATTTTTCATCCTCTATAAAAGGAATAATTTCATATAGACTCGTGTACACATTTTCAGAAGCTTTCCCTAACACAAGTTTCGAATTCGTTCATTTTTCACAGAAGAATACTTCTGGAGTGTATTCAACCTAATAGATATATAATTTACATGAATTCCATCAACATGGCATTCCGGGTTCCGTACATGATACATGCATGATGGATTCGAGAAACATGCGTTTCTGAGTTGTGAGCATGTGGATTAGTGAACTTTCATCCACCAAAGAAGGCGTATATTACACTTTGAAATATTTACTCTGACTTCATAAGTTTTTTGTATCACCAGGTTCTAAAATCAGACATTTGGCAGTAGAAAACACTCTTTGAGCGATTTCTCACCAATACACATGTAATTTACATTGTTTACATAACCATGGCATTCCGTATTCCGAACATGTTTCATGCATCACGGATTCCTCAAACATGCATTTCTGAGCTGTGAACATGCGCATGACAGATGTTTCAACCACCAAACATGTTACTTATGCACTTTGAATTAGTTCCTTGGACTTGGTTGCTTCTCCTATCACCAGTTTCAAGAATCACACTTTGATCCCAGAAAAACCCTCTTGGAGCGAATTCTACCCTAGAGATATGTAATTTGAATAGATTCCTTCAACATGATATTCCGTGTTCCGTACATGTTACATGCATGACGGATTCGACATACATGCATTCCTGAGTTGTGACCATGTCTATTACTGATTTTTCATCCTCTATAAAAGGAATAATTTCATAGAGACTCGTGTACACATTTTCACAAGCTTTCCCTAACACAAGTTTCGAATTCGTTCATTTTTCACAGAAGAATACTTCTGGAGTGTATTCAACCTAATAGATATATAATTTACATGAATTCCATCAACATGGCATTCCGGGTTCCGTACATGATACATGCATGACGGATTCGAGAAACATGCGTTTCTGAGTTGTGAGCATGTGGATTAGTGAACTTTCATCCACCAAAGAAGGCGTATATTACACTTTGAAATATTTACTCTGACTTCATAAGTTTTTTGTATTACCAGGTTCTAAAATCAGACATTCGGCAGTAGAAAACACTCTTTGAGCGATTTCTCACCAATACACATGTAATTTACATTGTTTACATAACCATGGCATTCCGTATTCCGAACATGTTTCATGCATCACGGATTCCTCAAACATGCATTTCTGAGCTGTGAACATGCGCATGACAGATGTTTCAACCACCAAACAAGTTACTTATGCACTTTGAAATAGTTCCTTGGACTTCGTTGCTTCTCCTATCACCAGTTTCAAGAATCACACTTTGATCCCAGAAAAACCCTCTTGGAGCGAATTCTACCCTAGAGATATGTAATTTGAATAGATTCCTTCAACATGATATTCCGTGTTCCGTACATGTTACATGCATGACGGATTCGACAAACATGCATTCCTGAGTTGTGAGCATGTGGATTACTGATTTTTCATCCTCTATAAAAGGAATAATTTCATATAGACTCGTGTACACATTTTCACAAGCTTTCCCTAACACAAGTTTCGAATTCGTTCATTTTTCACAGAAGAATACTTCTGGAGTGTATTCAACCTAATAGATATATAATTTACATGAATTCCATCAACATGGCATTCCGGGTTCCGTACATGATACATGCATGACGGATTCGAGAAACATGCGTTTCTGAGTTGTGAGCATGTTGATTAGTGATCTTTCATCCACCAAAGAAGGCATATATTACACTTTGAAATATTTACTCTGACTTCATAAGTTTTTTGTATCACCAGGTTCTAAAATCGGACATTTGACAGTAGAAAACACTCTTTGAGTGAATTCTCACCAATACACATGTAATTTACATTGTTTACATAACCATGGCATTCCGTATTCCGAACATGTTTCATGCATCACGGATTCCTCAAACATGCATTTCTGAGCTGTGAACATGCCCATGACAGATGTTTCAACCACCAAACAAGTTACTTATGCACTTTGAAATAGTTCCTTGGACTTCGTTGCTTCTCCTATCACCAGTTTCAAGAATCACACTTTGATCCCAGAAAAACCCTCTTGGAGCGAATTCTACCCTAGAGATATGTAATTTGAATAGATTCCTTCAACATGATATTCCGTGTTCCGTACATGTTACATGCATGACGGATTCGACAAACATGCATTCCTGAGTTGTGAGCATGTGGATTACTGATTTTTCATCCTCTATAAAAGGAATAATTTCATATAGACTCGTGTACACATATTCACAAGCTTTCCCTAACACAAGTTTCGAATTCGTTCATTTTTCACAGAAGAATACTTCTGGAGTGTATTCAAACTTATAGATATATAATTTACATGAATTCCATCAACATGGCATTCCGGGTTCCGTACATGATACATGCATGACGGATTCGAGAAACATGCGTTTCTGAGTTGTGAGCATGAGTATTAGTGAACTTTCATCCACCAAAGAAGGCATATATTACACTTTGAAATATTTATTCTGACTTCATAAGTTTTTTGTATCACCAGGTTCTAAAATCGGACATTTGGCAGTAGAAAACACTCTTTGAGCGAATTCTCACCAATACACATGTAATTTACATTGTTTAAATAACCATGGCATTCCGTATTCCGAACATGTTTCATGCATCACGGATTCCGCAAACATGCATTTCTGAGCTGTGAACATGCCCATGACAGATGTTTCAACCACCAAACAAGTTACTTATGCACTTTGAAATAGTTCCTTGGACTTCGTTGCTTCTCCTATCACCAGTTTCAAGAATCACACTTTGATCCCAGAAAAACCCTCTTGGAGCGAATTCTACCCTAGAGATATGTAATTTGAATAGATTCCTTCAACATGATATTCCGTGTTCCGTACATGTTACATGCATGACGGATTCGACAAACATGCATTCCTGAGTTGTGAGCATGTGGATTACTGATTTTTCATCCTCTATAAAAGGAATAATTTCATATAGACTCGTGTACACATTTTCACAAGCTTTCCCTAACACAAGTTTCGAATTCATTCATTTTTCACAGAAGAATACTTCAGGAGTGTATTCAACCTAATAGATATATAATTTACATGAATTCCATCAACATGGCATTCCGGGTTCCGTACATGCTACATGCATGACGGATTTGAGAAACATGCGTTTCTGAGTTGTGAGCATGTGGATTAGTGAACTTTCATCCACCAAAGAGGGCATATATTACACTTTGAAACATTTAGTCTGACTTCATAAGTTTTTTGTATCACCAGGTTCTAAAATCGGACATTTGGCAGTAGAAAACACTCTTTGAGCGAATTCTCACCAATACACATGTAATTTACATTGTTTACATAACCATGGCATTCCGTATTCCGAACATGTTTCATGCATCACGGATTCCTCAAACATGCATTTCTGAGCTGTGAACATGCGCATGACAGATGTTTCAACCACCAAACAAGTTACTTATGCACTTTGAAATATTTCCTTGGACTTCGTTGCTTCTCCTATCACCAGTTTCAAGAATCACACTTTGATCCCAGAAAAACCCTCTTGGAGCGAATTCTACCCTAGTGATATGTAATTTGATTAGATTGCTTCAACATGATATTCCGTGTTCCGTACATGTTACATGCATGACGGATTCGACAAACATGCATTCCTGAGTTGTGAGCATGTGGAATACTGATTTTTCATCCTCTATAAAAGGAATAATTTCATATAGACTCGTGTACACATTTTCACAAGCTTTCCCTAACACAAGTTTCGAATTCATTCATTTTTCACAGAAGAATACTTCTGGAGTGTATTCAACCTAATAGATATATGATTTACATGAATTCCATCAACATGGCATTCCGGGTTCCGTACATGCTACATGCATGACGGATTTGAGAAACATGCGTTTCTGAGTTGTGAGCATGTGGATTAGTGAACTTTCATCCACCAAAGAGGGCATATATTACACTTTGAAACATTTAGTCTGACTTCATAAGTTTTTTGTATCACCAGGTTCTAAAATCGGACATTTGGCAGTAGAAAACACTCTTTGAGCGAATTCTCACCAATACACATGTAATTTACATTGTTTACATAACCATGGCATTCCGTATTCCGAACATGTTTCATGCATCACGGATTCCTCAAACATGCATTTCTGAGCTGTGAACATGCGCATGACAGATGTTTCAACCACCAAACAAGTTACTTATGCACTTTGAAATATTTCCTTGGACTTCGTTGCTTCTCCTATCACCAGTTTCAAGAATCACACTTTGATCCCAGAAAAACCCTCTTGGAGCGAATTCTACCCTAGGGATATGTAATTTGATTAGATTGCTTCAACATGATATTCCGTGTTCCGTACATGTTACATGCATGATGGATTCGACAAACATGCATTCCTGAGTTGTGAGCATGTGGAATACTGATTTTTCATCCTCTATAAAAGGAATAATTTCATATAGACTCGTGTACACATTTTCACATGCTTTCCCTAACACAAGTTTCGAATTCGTTCATTTTTCACAGAAGAATACTTCTGGAGTGTATTCAACCTAATAGATATATAATTTACATGAATTCCATCAACATGGCATTCCGGGTTCCGTACATGATACATGCATGACGGATTCGAGAAACATGCGTTTCTGAGTTGTGAGCATGTGGATTAGTGAACTTTCATCCAGCAAAGAAGGCATATATTACACTTTGAAATATTTACTCTGACTTCATAAGTTTTTTGTATCACCAGGTTCTAAAATCGGACATTTGGCAGTAGAAAACACTCTTTGAGCGAATTCTCACCAATACACATGTAATTTACATTGTTTACATAACCATGGCATTCCGTATTCCGAACATGTTTCATGCACCACGGATTCCTCAAACATGCATTTCTGAGCTGTGAACATGCGCATGACAGATGTTTCAACCACCAAACATGTTACTTATGCACTTTGAATTAGTTCCTTGGACTTGGTTGCTTCTCCTATCACCAGTTTCAAGAATCACACTTTGATCCCAGAAAAACCCTCTTGGAGCGAATTGTACCCTAGAGATATGTAATTTGAATAGATTCCTTCAACATGATATTCCGTGTTCCGTACATGTTACATGCATGACGGATTCGACATACATGCATTCCTGAGTTGTGACCATGTCTATTACTGATTTTTCATCCTCTATAAAAGGAATAATTTCATATAGACTCGTGTACACATTTTCACAAGCTTTCCCTAACACAAGTTTCGAATTCGTTCATTTTTCACAGAAGAATACTTCTGGAGTGTATTCAACCTAATAGATATTTAATTTACATGAATTCCATCAACATGGCATTCCGGGTTCCGTACATGATACATGCATGATGGATTCGAGAAACATGCGTTTCTGAGTTGTGAGCATGTGGATTAGTGAACTTTCATCCACCAAAGAAGGCGTATATTACACTTTGAAATATTTACTCTGACTTCATAAGTTTTTTGTATCACCAGGTTCTAAAATCAGACATTTGGCAGTAGAAAACACTCTTTGAGCGATTTCTCACCAATACACATGTAATTTACATTGTTTACATAACCATGGCATTCCGTATTCCGAACATGTTTCATGCATCACGGATTCCTCAAACATGCATTTCTGAGCTGTGAACATGCGCATGACAGATGTTTCAACCACCAAACATATTACTTATGCACTTTGAATTAGTTCCTTGGACTTGGTTGCTTCTCCTATCACCAGTTTCAAGAATCACACTTTGATCCCAGAAAAACCCTCTTGGAGCGAATTCTACCCTAGAGATATGTAATTTGAATAGATTCCTTCAACATGATATTCCGTGTTCCGTACATGTTACATGCATGACGGATTCGACATACATGCATTCCTGAGTTGTGACCATGTCTATTACTGATTTTTCATCCTCTATAAAAGGAATAATTTCATATAGACTCGTGTACACATTTTCACAAGCTTTCCCTAACACAAGTTTCGAATTCGTTCATTTTTCACAGAAGAATACTTCTGGAGTGTATTCAACCTAATAGATATATAATTTACATGAATTCCATCAACATGGCATTCCGGGTTCCGTACATGATACATGCATGACGGATTTGAGAAACATGCGTTTCTGAGTTGTGAGCATGTGGATTAGTGAACTTTCATCCACCAAAGAGGGCATATATTACACTTTGAAACATTTAGTCTGACTTCATAAGTTTTTTGTATCACCAGGTTCTAAAATCGGACATTTGGCAGTAGAAAACACTCTTTGAGCGAATTCTCACCAATACACATGTAATTTACATTGTTTACATAACCATGGCATTCCGTATTCCGAACATGTTTCATGCATCACGGATTCCTCAAACATGCATTTCTGAGCTGTGAACATGCGCATGACAGATGTTTCAACCACCAAACAAGTTACTTATGCACTTTGAAATATTTCCTTGGACTTCGTTGCTTCTCCTATCACCAGTTTCAAGAATCACACTTTGATCCCAGAAAAACCCTCTTGGAGCGAATTCTACCCTAGGGATATGTAATTTGATTAGATTGCTTCAACATGATATTCCGTGTTCCGTACATGTTACATGCATGATGGATTCGACAAACATGCATTCCTGAGTTGTGAGCATGTGGAATACTGATTTTTCATCCTCTATAAAAGGAATAATTTCATATAGACTCGTGTACACATTTTCACATGCTTTCCCTAACACAAGTTTCGAATTCGTTCATTTTTCACAGAAGAATACTTCTGGAGTGTATTCAACCTAATAGATATATAATTTACATGAATTCCATCAACATGGCATTCCGGGTTCCGTACATGATACATGCATGACGGATTCGAGAAACATGCGTTTCTGAGTTGTGAGCATGTGGATTAGTGAACTTTCATCCAGCAAAGAAGGCATATATTACACTTTGAAATATTTACTCTGACTTCATAAGTTTTTTGTATCACCAGGTTCTAAAATCGGACATTTGGCAGTAGAAAACACTCTTTGAGCGAATTCTCACCAATACACATGTAATTTACATTGTTTACATAACCATGGCATTCCGTATTCCGAACATGTTTCATGCACCACGGATTCCTCAAACATGCATTTCTGAGCTGTGAACATGCGCATGACAGATGTTTCAACCACCAAACATGTTACTTATGCACTTTGAATTAGTTCCTTGGACTTGGTTGCTTCTCCTATCACCAGTTTCAAGAATCACACTTTGATCCCAGAAAAACCCTCTTGGAGCGAATTGTACCCTAGAGATATGTAATTTGAATAGATTCCTTCAACATGATATTCCGTGTTCCGTACATGTTACATGCATGACGGATTCGACATACATGCATTCCTGAGTTGTGACCATGTCTATTACTGATTTTTCATCCTCTATAAAAGGAATAATTTCATATAGACTCGTGTACACATTTTCACAAGCTTTCCCTAACACAAGTTTCGAATTCGTTCATTTTTCACAGAAGAATACTTCTGGAGTGTATTCAACCTAATAGATATTTAATTTACATGAATTCCATCAACATGGCATTCCGGGTTCCGTACATGATACATGCATGATGGATTCGAGAAACATGCGTTTCTGAGTTGTGAGCATGTGGATTAGTGAACTTTCATCCACCAAAGAAGGCGTATATTACACTTTGAAATATTTACTCTGACTTCATAAGTTTTTTGTATCACCAGGTTCTAAAATCAGACATTTGGCAGTAGAAAACACTCTTTGAGCGATTTCTCACCAATACACATGTAATTTACATTGTTTACATAACCATGGCATTCCGTATTCCGAACATGTTTCATGCATCACGGATTCCTCAAACATGCATTTCTGAGCTGTGAACATGCGCATGACAGATGTTTCAACCACCAAACATATTACTTATGCACTTTGAATTAGTTCCTTGGACTTGGTTGCTTCTCCTATCACCAGTTTCAAGAATCACACTTTGATCCCAGAAAAACCCTCTTGGAGCGAATTCTACCCTAGAGATATGTAATTTGAATAGATTCCTTCAACATGATATTCCGTGTTCCGTACATGTTACATGCATGACGGATTCGACATACATGCATTCCTGAGTTGTGACCATGTCTATTACTGATTTTTCATCCTCTATAAAAGGAATAATTTCATATAGACTCGTGTACACATTTTCACAAGCTTTCCCTAACACAAGTTTCGAATTCGTTCATTTTTCACAGAAGAATACTTCTGGAGTGTATTCAACCTAATAGATATATAATTTACATGAATTCCATCAACATGGCATTCCGGGTTCCGTACATGATACATGCATGACGGATTCGAGAAACATGCGTTTCTGAGTTGTGAGCATGTGGATTAGTGAACTTTCATCCACCAAAGAAGGCATATATTACACTTTGAAATATTTACTCTGACTTCATAAGTTTTTTGTATCACCAGGTTCTAAAATCAGACATTTGGCAGTAGAAAACACTCTTTGAGCGAATTCTCACCAATACACATGTAATTTACATTGTTTACATCACCATGGCATTCCGTATTCCGAACATGTTTCATGCATCACGGATTCCTCAAACATGCATTTCTGAGCTGTGAACATGCGCATGACAGATGTTTCAACCACCAAACAAGTTACTTATGCACTTTGAAATAGTTCCTTGGACTTCGTTGCTTCTCTTATCACCAGTTTCAAGAATCACACTTTGATCCCAGAAAAACCCTCTTGGAGCGAATTCTACCCTAGAGATATGTAATTTGAGTAGATTCCTTCAAAATGATATTCCATGTTCCGTACATGTTACATGCATGACGGATTCGACAAACATGCATTCCTGAGTTGTGAGCATGTGGATTACTGATTTTTCATCCTCTATAAAAGGAATAATTTCATATAGACTCGTGTACACATTTTCAAAAGCTTTCCCTAACACAAGTTTCGAATTCTTTCATTTTTCACAGAAGAATACTTCTGGAGTGTATTCAACCTAATAGATATATAATTTACATGAATTCCATCAACATGGCATTCCGGGTTCCGTACATGATACATGCATGACGGATTCGAGAAACATGCGTTTCTGAGTTGTGAGCATGTGGATTAGTGAACTTTCATCCAGCAAAGAAGGCATATATTACACTTTGAAATATTTACTCTGACTTCATAAGTTTTTTGTATCACCAGGTTCTAAAATCGGACATTTGGCAGTAGAAAACACTCTTTGAGCGAATTCTCACCAATACACATGTAATTTACATTGTTTACATAACCATGGCATTCCGTATTCCGAACATGTTTCATGCACCACGGATTCCTCAAACATGCATTTCTGAGCTGTGAACATGCGCATGACAGATGTTTCAACCACCAAACATGTTACTTATGCACTTTGAATTAGTTCCTTGGACTTGGTTGCTTCTCCTATCACCAGTTTCAAGAATCACACTTTGATCCCAGAAAAACCCTCTTGGAGCGAATTGTACCCTAGAGATATGTAATTTGAATAGATTCCTTCAACATGATATTCCGTGTTCCGTACATGTTACATGCATGACGGATTCGACATACATGCATTCCTGAGTTGTGACCATGTCTATTACTGATTTTTCATCCTCTATAAAAGGAATAATTTCATATAGACTCGTGTACACATTTTCACAAGCTTTCCCTAACACAAGTTTCGAATTCGTTCATTTTTCACAGAAGAATACTTCTGGAGTGTATTCAACCTAATAGATATATAATTTACATGAATTCCATCAACATGGCATTCCGGGTTCCGTACATGATACATGCATGACGGATTCGAGAAACATGCATTTCTGAGTTGTGAGCATGTGGATTAGTGAACTTTCATCCACCAAAGAAGGCATATATTACACTTTGAAATATTTACTCTGACTTCATAAGTTTTTTGTATCACCAGGTTCTAAAATCGGACATTTGGCAGTAGAAAACACTCTTTGAGCGAATTCTCACCAATACACATGTAATTTACATTCTTTACATAACCATGGCATTCCGTTTTCCGAACATGTTTCATGCATCACGGATTCCTCAAACATGCATTTCTGAGCTGTGAACATGCGCATGACAGATATTTCAACCACCAAACAAGTTACTTATGCACTTTGAAATAGTTCCTTGGACTTCGTTGCTTCTCCTATCACCAGTTTCAAGAATCACACTTTGATCCCAGAAAAACCCTCTTGGAGCCAATTCTATCGTAGAGATATGTAATTTGAATAGATTCCTTCAACATGATATTCCGTGTTCCGTACATGTTACATGCATGACGGATTCGACAAACATGCATTCCTGAGTTGTGAGCATGTGGATTACTGATTTTTCATCCTCTATAAAAGGAATAATTTCATATAGACTCGTGTACACATTTTCACAAGCTTTCCCTAACACAAGTTTCGAATTCGTTCATTTTTCACAGAAGAATACTTCTGGAGTGTATTCAACCTAATAGATATTTAATTTACATGAATTCCATCAACATGGCATTCCGGGTTCCGTACATGATACATGCATGATGGATTCGAGAAACATGCGTTTCTGAGTTGTGAGCATGTGGATTAGTGAACTTTCATCCACCAAAGAAGGCGTATATTACACTTTGAAATATTTACTCTGACTTCATAAGTTTTTTGTATCACCAGGTTCTAAAATCAGACATTTGGCAGTAGAAAACACTCTTTGAGCGATTTCTCACCAATACACATGTAATTTACATTGTTTACATAACCATGGCATTCCGTATTCCGAACATGTTTCATGCATCACGGATTCCTCAAACATGCATTTCTGAGCTGTGAACATGCGCATGACAGATGTTTCAACCACCAAACATATTACTTATGCACTTTGAATTAGTTCCTTGGACTTGGTTGCTTCTCCTATCACCAGTTTCAAGAATCACACTTTGATCCCAGAAAAACCCTCTTGGAGCGAATTCTACCCTAGAGATATGTAATTTGAATAGATTCCTTCAACATGATATTCCGTGTTCCGTACATGTTACATGCATGACGGATTCGACATACATGCATTCCTGAGTTGTGACCATGTCTATTACTGATTTTTCATCCTCTATAAAAGGAATAATTTCATATAGACTCGTGTACACATTTTCACAAGCTTTCCCTAACACAAGTTTCGAATTCGTTCATTTTTCACAGAAGAATACTTCTGGAGTGTATTCAACCTAATAGATATATAATTTACATGAATTCCATCAACATGGCATTCCGGGTTCCGTACATGATACATGCATGACGGATTCGAGAAACATGCGTTTCTGAGTTGTGAGCATGTGGATTAGTGAACTTTCATCCACCAAAGAAGGCATATATTACACTTTGAAATATTTACTCTGACTTCATAAGTTTTTTGTATCACCAGGTTCTAAAATCAGACATTTGGCAGTAGAAAACACTCTTTGAGCGAATTCTCACCAATACACATGTAATTTACATTGTTTACATCACCATGGCATTCCGTATTCCGAACATGTTTCATGCATCACGGATTCCTCAAACATGCATTTCTGAGCTGTGAACATGCGCATGACAGATGTTTCAACCACCAAACAAGTTACTTATGCACTTTGAAATAGTTCCTTGGACTTCGTTGCTTCTCTTATCACCAGTTTCAAGAATCACACTTTGATCCCAGAAAAACCCTCTTGGAGCGAATTCTACCCTAGAGATATGTAATTTGAGTAGATTCCTTCAACATGATATTCCATGTTCCGTACATGTTACATGCATGACGGATTCGACAAACATGCATTCCTGAGTTGTGAGCATGTGGATTACTGATTTTTCATCCTCTATAAAAGGAATAATTTCATATAGACTCGTGTACACATTTTCAAAAGCTTTCCCTAACACAAGTTTCGAATTCTTTCATTTTTCACAGAAGAATACTTCAGGAGTGTATTCAACCTAATAGATATATAATTTACATGAATTCCATCAACATGGCATTCCGGGTTCCGTACATGATACATGCATGACGGATTCGAGAATCATGCGTTTCTGAGTTGTGAGCATGTGGATTAGTGAACTTTCATTGACCAAAGAATGCATAAACTACACTTTGAAATATTTACTCTGACTTCATAAGTTTTTTGTATCACCAGGTTTTAAAATCGGACATTTGACAGTAGAAAACACTCTTTGAGCGAATTCTCACCAATACACATGTAATTTACATTGTTTACATAACCATGGCATTCCGTATTCCGAACATGTTTCATGCATCACGGATTCCTCAAACATGCATTTCTGAGCTGTGAACATGCGCATGACAGATGTTTCAACCACCAAACAAGTTACTTATGCACTTTGAAATAGTTCCTTGGACTTCGTTGCTTCTCCTATCACCAGTTTCAAGAATCACACTTTGATCCCAGAAAAACCCTGTTGGAGCGAATTCTACCCTAGAGATATGTAATTTGAATAGATTCCTTCAACATGATATTCCGTGTTCCGTACATGTTACATGCATGACGGTTTCCACAAACATGCATTCGTGAGTTGTGAGCATGTGGATTACTGATTTTTCATCCTCTATAAAAGGAATAATTTCATATAGACTCGTGTACACATTTTCACAAGCTTTCCCTAACACAAGTTACGAATTCGTTCATTTTTCACAGAAGAATTCTTCTGGTGTGTATTCAACCTAATAGATATTTAATTTACATGAATTCTATCAACATGGCATTCCGGGTTCCGTACATGATACATGCATGACGGATTCGAGAAACATGCGTTTCTGAGTTGTGAGCATGTGGATTAGTGAACTTTCATCCACCATAGAAGGCATATATTACACTTTGAATTATTTACTCTGACTTCATTAGTTTTTTGTATCACCAGGTTCTAAAATCGGACATTTGGCAGTAGAAAACACTCTTTGAGCGAATTCTCACCAATACACATGTAATTTACATTGTTTACATAACCATGGCATTCCGTATTCCGAACATGTTTCATGCATCACGGATTCCTCAAACATGCATTTCTGAGCTGTGAACATGCGCATGACAGATGTTTCAACCACCAAACAAGTTACTTATGCACTTTGAAATAGTTCCTTGGACTTCGTTGCTTCTCCTATCACCAGTTTCAAGAATCACACTTTGATCCCAGAAAAACCCTCTTGGAGCCAATTCTACCATAGAGATATGTAATTTGAATAGATTCCTTCAACATGATATTCCGTGTTCCGTACATGTTACATGCATGACGGATTCGACAAACATGCATTCCTGAGTTGTGAGCATGTGGATTACTGATTTTTCATCCTCTATAAAAGGAATAATTTCATATAGACTCGTGTACACATTTTCACAAGCTTTCCCTAACACAAGTTTCGAATTCGTTCATTTTTCACAGAAGAATACTTCTGGAGTGTATTCAACCTAATAGATATATAATTTACATGAATTCCATCAACATGGCATTCCAGGTTCCGTACATGATACATGCATGATGGATTCGAGAAACATGCGTTTCTGAGTTGTGAGCATGTGGATTAGTGAACTTTCATCCACCAAAGAAGGCGTATATTACACTTTGAAATATTTACTCTGACTTCATAAGTTTTTTGTGTCACCAGGTTCTAAAATCAGACATTTGGCAGTGGAAAACACTCTTTGAGCGATTTCTCACCAATACACATGTAATTTACATTGTTTACATAACCATGGCATTCCGTATTCCGAACATGTTTCATGCATCACGGATTCCTCAAACATGCATTTCTGAGCTGTGAACATGCGCATGACAGATGTTTCAACCACCAAACATGTTACTTATGCACTTTGAATTAGTTCCTTGTACTTGGTTGCTTCTCCTATCACCAGTTTCAAGAATCACACTTTGATCCCAGAAAAACCCTCTTGGAGCGAATTCTACCCTAGAGATATGTAATTTGAATAGATTCCTTCAACATGATATTCCGTGTTCCGTACATGTTACATGCATGACGGATTCGACATACATGCATTCCTGAGTTGTGACCATGTCTATTACTGATTTTTCATCCTCTATAAAAGGAATAATTTCATATAGACTCGTGTACACATTTTCACAAGCTTTCCCTAACACAAGTTTCGAATTCGTTAATTTTTCACAGAAGAATACTTCTGGAGTGTATTCAACCTAATAGATATATAATTTACATGAATTCCATCAACATGGCATTCCGGGTTCCGTACGTGATACATGCATGACGGATTCGAGAAACATGCGTTTCTGAGTTGTGAGCATGTGGATTAGTGAACTTTCATCCACCAAAGAAGGCATATATTACACTTTGAAATATTTACTCTGACTTCATAAGTTTTTTGTATCACCAGGTTCTAAAATCAGACATTTGGCAGTAGAAAACACTCTTTGAGCGAATTCTCACCAATACACATGTAATTTACATTGTTTACATCACCATGGCATTCCGTATTCCGAACATGTTTCATGCATCACGGATTCCTCAAACATGCATTTCTGAGCTGTGAACATGCGCATGACAGATGTTTCAACCACCAAACAAGTTACTTATGCACTTTGAAATAGTTCCTTGGACTTCGTTGCTTCTCCTATCACCAGTTTCAAGAATCACACTTTGATCCCAGAAAAACCCTCTTGGAGCGAATTCTACCCTAGAGATATGTAATTTGAATAGATCCCTTCAACATGATACTCCGTGTTCCGTACATGTTACATGCATGACGGATTCGACAAACATGCATTCCTGAGTTGTGAGCATGTGGATTACTGATTTTTCATCCTCTATAAAAGGAATAATTTCATATAGACTCGTGTACACATTTTCACAAGCTTTCCCTAACACAAGTTTCGAATTCGTTCATTTTTCACAGAAGAATACTTCTGGAGTGTATTCAACCTAATAGATATATAATTTACATGAATTCCATCAACATGGCATTCCGGGTTCCATACATGATACATGCATGACGGATTCGAGAATCATGCGTTTCTGAGTTGTGAGCATGTGGATTAGTGAACTTTCATTGACCAAAGAATGCATAAACTACACTTTGAAATATTTACTCAGACTTCATAAGTTTTTTGTATCACCAGGTTTTAAAATCGGATATTTGACAGTAGAAAACACTCTTTGAGCGAATTCTCACCAATACACATGTAATTTACATTGTTTACATCACCATGGCATTCCGTATTCCGAACATGTTTCATGCATCACGGATTCCTCAAACATGCATTTCTGAGCTGTGAACATGCGCATGACAGATGTTTCAACCACCAAACAAGTTACTTATGCACTTTGAAATAGTTCCTTGGACTTCGTTGCTTCTCCTATCACCAGTTTCAAGAATCACACTTTGATCCCAGAAAAACCCTCTTGGAGCGAATTCTACCCTAGAGATATGTAATTTGAATAGATTCCTTCAACATGATATTCCGTGTTCCGTACATGTTACATGCATGACGGTTTCCACAAACATGCATTCCTGAGTTGTGAGCATGTGGATTACTGATTTTTCATCCTCTATAAAAGGAATAATTTCATATAGACTCGTGTACACATTTTCACAAGCTTTCCCTAACACAAGATACGAATTCGTTCATTTTTCACAGAAGAATTCTTCTGGTGTGTATTCAACCTAATAGATATTTAATTAACATGAATTCTATCAACATGGCATTCCGGGTTCCGTACATGATACATGCATGACGGATTCGAGAAACATGCGTTTCTGAGTTGTGAGCATGTGGATTAGTGAACTTTCATTGACCAAAGAATGCATAAACTACACTTTGAAATATTTACTCTGACTTCATAAGTTTTTTGTATCACCAGGTTTTAAAATCGGACATTTGACAGTAGAAAACACTCTTTGAGCGAATTCTCACCAATACACATGTAATTTACATTGTTTACATAACCATGGCATTCCGTATTCCGAACATGTTTCATGCATCACGGATTCCTCAAACATGCATTTCTGAGCTGTGAACATGCGCATGACAGATGTTTCAACCACCAAACAAGTTACTTATGCACTTTGAAATAGTTCCTTGGACTTCGTTGCTTCTCTTATCACCAGTTTCAAGAATCACACTTTGATCCCAGAAAAACCCTCTTGGAGCGAATTCTACCCTAGAGATATGTAATTTGAGTAGATTCCTTCAACATGATATTCCATGTTCCGTACATGTTACATGCATGACGGATTCGACAAACATGCATTCCTGAGTTGTGAGCATGTGGATTACTGATTTTTCATCCTCTATAAAAGGAATAATTTCATATAGACTCGTGTACACATTTTCAAAAGCTTTCCCTAACACAAGTTTCGAATTCTTTCATTTTTCACAGAAGAATACTTCAGGAGTGTATTCAACCTAATAGATATATAATTTACATGAATTCCATCAACATGGCATTCTGAGTTCCGTACATGATACATGCATGACGGATTCGAGAATCATGCGTTTCTGAGTTGTGAGCATGTGGATTAGTGAACTTTCATTGACCAAAGAATGCATAAACTACACTTTGAAATATTTACTCTGACTTCATAAGTTTTTTGTATCACCAGGTTTTAAAATCGGACATTTGACAGTAGAAAACACTCTTTGAGCGAATTCTCACCAATACACATGTAATTTACATTGTTTACATAACCATGGCATTCCGTATTCCGAACATGTTTCATGCATCACGGATTCCTCAAACATGCATTTCTGAGCTGTGAACATGCGCATGACAGATGTTTCAACCACCAAACAAGTTACTTATGCACTTTGAAATAGTTCCTTGGACTTCGTTGCTTCTCCTATCACCAGTTTCAAGAATCACACTTTGATCCCAGAAAAACCCTGTTGGAGCGAATTCTACCCTAGAGATATGTAATTTGAATAGATTCCTTCAACATGATATTCCGTGTTCCGTACATGTTACATGCATGACGGTTTCCACAAACATGCATTCGTGAGTTGTGAGCATGTGGATTACTGATTTTTCATCCTCTATAAAAGGAATAATTTCATATAGACTCGTGTACACATTTTCACAAGCTTTCCCTAACACAAGTTACGAATTCGTTCATTTTTCACAGAAGAATTCTTCTGGTGTGTATTCAACCTAATAGATATTTAATTTACATGAATTCTATCAACATGGCATTCCGGGTTCCGTACATGATACATGCATGACGGATTCGAGAAACATGCGTTTCTGAGTTGTGAGCATGTGGATTAGTGAACTTTCATCCACCATAGAAGGCATATATTACACTTTGAATTATTTACTCTGACTTCATTAGTTTTTTGTATCACCAGGTTCTAAAATCGGACATTTGGCAGTAGAAAACACTCTTTGAGCGAATTCTCACCAATACACATGTAATTTACATTGTTTACATAACCATGGCATTCCGTATTCCGAACATGTTTCATGCATCACGGATTCCTCAAACATGCATTTCTGAGCTGTGAACATGCGCATGACAGATGTTTCAACCACCAAACAAGTTACTTATGCACTTTGAAATAGTTCCTTGGACTTCGTTGCTTCTCCTATCACCAGTTTCAAGAATCACACTTTGATCCCAGAAAAACCCTCTTGGAGCCAATTCTACCATAGAGATATGTAATTTGAATAGATTCCTTCAACATGATATTCCGTGTTCCGTACATGTTACATGCATGACGGATTCGACAAACATGCATTCCTGAGTTGTGAGCATGTGGATTACTGATTTTTCATCCTCTATAAAAGGAATAATTTCATATAGACTCGTGTACACATTTTCACAAGCTTTCCCTAACACAAGTTTCGAATTCGTTCATTTTTCACAGAAGAATACTTCTGGAGTGTATTCAACCTAATAGATATATAATTTACATGAATTCCATCAACATGGCATTCCAGGTTCCGTACATGATACATGCATGATGGATTCGAGAAACATGCGTTTCTGAGTTGTGAGCATGTGGATTAGTGAACTTTCATCCACCAAAGAAGGCGTATATTACACTTTGAAATATTTACTCTGACTTCATAAGTTTTTTGTGTCACCAGGTTCTAAAATCAGACATTTGGCAGTGGAAAACACTCTTTGAGCGATTTCTCACCAATACACATGTAATTTACATTGTTTACATAACCATGGCATTCCGTATTCCGAACATGTTTCATGCATCACGGATTCCTCAAACATGCATTTCTGAGCTGTGAACATGCGCATGACAGATGTTTCAACCACCAAACATGTTACTTATGCACTTTGAATTAGTTCCTTGTACTTGGTTGCTTCTCCTATCACCAGTTTCAAGAATCACACTTTGATCCCAGAAAAACCCTCTTGGAGCGAATTCTACCCTAGAGATATGTAATTTGAATAGATTCCTTCAACATGATATTCCGTGTTCCGTACATGTTACATGCATGACGGATTCGACATACATGCATTCCTGAGTTGTGACCATGTCTATTACTGATTTTTCATCCTCTATAAAAGGAATAATTTCATATAGACTCGTGTACACATTTTCACAAGCTTTCCCTAACACAAGTTTCGAATTCGTTAATTTTTCACAGAAGAATACTTCTGGAGTGTATTCAACCTAATAGATATATAATTTACATGAATTCCATCAACATGGCATTCCGGGTTCCGTACGTGATACATGCATGACGGATTCGAGAAACATGCGTTTCTGAGTTGTGAGCATGTGGATTAGTGAACTTTCATCCACCAAAGAAGGCATATATTACACTTTGAAATATTTACTCTGACTTCATAAGTTTTTTGTATCACCAGGTTCTAAAATCAGACATTTGGCAGTAGAAAACACTCTTTGAGCGAATTCTCACCAATACACATGTAATTTACATTGTTTACATCACCATGGCATTCCGTATTCCGAACATGTTTCATGCATCACGGATTCCTCAAACATGCATTTCTGAGCTGTGAACATGCGCATGACAGATGTTTCAACCACCAAACAAGTTACTTATGCACTTTGAAATAGTTCCTTGGACTTCGTTGCTTCTCCTATCACCAGTTTCAAGAATCACACTTTGATCCCAGAAAAACCCTCTTGGAGCGAATTCTACCCTAGAGATATGTAATTTGAATAGATCCCTTCAACATGATACTCCGTGTTCCGTACATGTTACATGCATGACGGATTCGACAAACATGCATTCCTGAGTTGTGAGCATGTGGATTACTGATTTTTCATCCTCTATAAAAGGAATAATTTCATATAGACTCGTGTACACATTTTCACAAGCTTTCCCTAACACAAGTTTCGAATTCGTTCATTTTTCACAGAAGAATACTTCTGGAGTGTATTCAACCTAATAGATATATAATTTACATGAATTCCATCAACATGGCATTCCGGGTTCCATACATGATACATGCATGACGGATTCGAGAATCATGCGTTTCTGAGTTGTGAGCATGTGGATTAGTGAACTTTCATTGACCAAAGAATGCATAAACTACACTTTGAAATATTTACTCAGACTTCATAAGTTTTTTGTATCACCAGGTTTTAAAATCGGATATTTGACAGTAGAAAACACTCTTTGAGCGAATTCTCACCAATACACATGTAATTTACATTGTTTACATCACCATGGCATTCCGTATTCCGAACATGTTTCATGCATCACGGATTCCTCAAACATGCATTTCTGAGCTGTGAACATGCGCATGACAGATGTTTCAACCACCAAACAAGTTACTTATGCACTTTGAAATAGTTCCTTGGACTTCGTTGCTTCTCCTATCACCAGTTTCAAGAATCACACTTTGATCCCAGAAAAACCCTCTTGGAGCGAATTCTACCCTAGAGATATGTAATTTGAATAGATTCCTTCAACATGATATTCCGTGTTCCGTACATGTTACATGCATGACGGTTTCCACAAACATGCATTCCTGAGTTGTGAGCATGTGGATTACTGATTTTTCATCCTCTATAAAAGGAATAATTTCATATAGACTCGTGTACACATTTTCACAAGCTTTCCCTAACACAAGATACGAATTCGTTCATTTTTCACAGAAGAATTCTTCTGGTGTGTATTCAACCTAATAGATATTTAATTAACATGAATTCTATCAACATGGCATTCCGGGTTCCGTACATGATACATGCATGACGGATTCGAGAAACATGCGTTTCTGAGTTGTGAGCATGTGGATTAGTGAACTTTCATTGACCAAAGAATGCATAAACTACACTTTGAAATATTTACTCTGACTTCATAAGTTTTTTGTATCACCAGGTTTTAAAATCGGACATTTGACAGTAGAAAACACTCTTTGAGCGAATTCTCACCAATACACATGTAATTTACATTGTTTACATAACCATGGCATTCCGTATTCCGAACATGTTTCATGCATCACGGATTCCTCAAACATGCATTTCTGAGCTGTGAACATGCGCATGACAGATGTTTCAACCACCAAACAAGTTACTTATGCACTTTGAAATAGTTCCTTGGACTTCGTTGCTTCTCCTATCACCAGTATCAAGAATCACATTTTGATCCCAGAAAAACACTCTTGGAGCGAATTCTACCCTAGAGATTTGTAATTTGAATAGATTCCTTCAACATGATATTCCGTGTTCCGTACATGTTACATGCATGACGGATTCGACAAACATGCATTCCTGAGTTGTGAGCATGTGGATTACTGATTTTTCATCCTCTATAAAAGGAATAATTTCATATAGACTCGTGTACACATTTTCACAAGCTTTCCCTAACACAAGTTTCGAATTCGTTCATTTTTCACAGAAGAATACTTCAGGAGTGTATTCAACCTAATAGATATATAATTTACATGAATTCCATCAACATGGCATTCCGGGTTCCGTACATGATACATGCATGACGGATTCGAGAATCATGCGTTTCTGCGTTGTGAGCATGTGGATTAGTGAACTTTCATTGACCAAAGAATGCATAAACTACACTTTGAAATATTTACTCTGACTTCATAAGTTTTTTGTATCACCAGGTTTTAAAATCGGACATTTGACAGTAGAAAACACTCTTTGAGCGAATTCTCACCAATACACATGTAATTTACATTGTTTACATAACCATGGCATTCCGTATTCCGAACATGTTTCATGCATCACGGATTCCTCAAACATGCATTTCTGAGCTGTGAACATGCGCATGACAGATGTTTCAACCACCAAACAAGTTACTTATGCACTTTGAAATAGTTCCTTGGACTTCGTTGCTTCTCCTATCACCAGTATCAAGAATCACATTTTGATCCCAGAAAAACACTCTTGGAGCGAATTCTACCCTAGAGATTTGTAATTTGAATAGATTCCTTCAACATGATATTCCGTGTTCCGTACATGTTACATGCATGACGGATTCGACAAACATGCATTCCTGAGTTGTGAGCATGTGGATTACTGATTTTTCATCCTCTATAAAAGGAATAATTTCATATAGACTCGTGTACACATTTTCACAAGCTTTCCCTAACACAAGTTTCGAATTCGTTCATTTTTCACAGAAGAATACTTCTGGAGTGTATTCAACCTAATAGATATATAATTTACATGAATTCCATCAACATGGCATTCCGGGTTCCATACATGATACATGCATGACGGATTCGAGAATCATGCGTTTCTGAGTTGTGAGCATGTGGATTAGTGAACTTTCATTGACCAAAGAATGCATAAACTACACTTTGAAATATTTACTCAGACTTCATAAGTTTTTTGTATCACCAGGTTTTAAAATCGGATATTTGACAGTAGAAAACACTCTTTGAGCGAATTCTCACCAATACACATGTAATTTACATTGTTTACATCACCATGGCATTCCGTATTCCGAACATGTTTCATGCATCACGGATTCCTCAAACATGCATTTCTGAGCTGTGAACATGCGCATGACAGATGTTTCAACCACCAAACAAGTTACTTATGCACTTTGAAATAGTTCCTTGGACTTCGTTGCTTCTCCTATCACCAGTTTCAAGAATCACACTTTGATCCCAGAAAAACCCTCTTGGAGCGAATTCTACCCTAGAGATATGTAATTTGAATAGATTCCTTCAACATGATATTCCGTGTTCCGTACATGTTACATGCATGACGGTTTCCACAAACATGCATTCCTGAGTTGTGAGCATGTGGATTACTGATTTTTCATCCTCTATAAAAGGAATAATTTCATATAGACTCGTGTACACATTTTCACAAGCTTTCCCTAACACAAGATACGAATTCGTTCATTTTTCACAGAAGAATTCTTCTGGTGTGTATTCAACCTAATAGATATTTAATTAACATGAATTCTATCAACATGGCATTCCGGGTTCCGTACATGATACATGCATGACGGATTCGAGAAACATGCGTTTCTGAGTTGTGAGCATGTGGATTAGTGAACTTTCATTGACCAAAGAATGCATAAACTACACTTTGAAATATTTACTCTGACTTCATAAGTTTTTTGTATCACCAGGTTTTAAAATCGGACATTTGACAGTAGAAAACACTCTTTGAGCGAATTCTCACCAATACACATGTAATTTACATTGTTTACATAACCATGGCATTCCGTATTCCGAACATGTTTCATGCATCACGGATTCCTCAAACATGCATTTCTGAGCTGTGAACATGCGCATGACAGATGTTTCAACCACCAAACAAGTTACTTATGCACTTTGAAATAGTTCCTTGGACTTCGTTGCTTCTCCTATCACCAGTATCAAGAATCACATTTTGATCCCAGAAAAACACTCTTGGAGCGAATTCTACCCTAGAGATTTGTAATTTGAATAGATTCCTTCAACATGATATTCCGTGTTCCGTACATGTTACATGCATGACGGATTCGACAAACATGCATTCCTGAGTTGTGAGCATGTGGATTACTGATTTTTCATCCTCTATAAAAGGAATAATTTCATATAGACTCGTGTACACATTTTCACAAGCTTTCCCTAACACAAGTTTCGAATTCGTTCATTTTTCACAGAAGAATACTTCAGGAGTGTATTCAACCTAATAGATATATAATTTACATGAATTCCATCAACATGGCATTCCGGGTTCCGTACATGATACATGCATGACGGATTCGAGAATCATGCGTTTCTGCGTTGTGAGCATGTGGATTAGTGAACTTTCATCCACCAAAGAAGGCGTATATTACACTTTGAAATATTTACTCTGACTTCATAATTTTTTTGTATCACCAGGTTCTAAAATCAGACATTTGGCAGTAGAAAACACTCTTTGAGCGATTTCTCACCAATACACATGTAATTTACATTGTTTACATCACCATGGCATTCCGTATTCCGAACATGTTTCATGCATCACGGATTCCTCCAACATGCATTTCTGAGCTGTGAACATGCGCATGACAGATGTTTCAACCACCAAACATGTTACTTATGCACTTTGAATTAGTTCCTTGGACTTGGTTGCTTCTCCTATCACCAGTTTCAAGAATCACACTTTGATCCCAGAAAAACCCTCTTGGAGCGAATTCTACCCTAGAGATATGTAATTTGAATAGATCCCTTCAACATGATATTCCGTGTTCCGTACATGTTACATGCATGACGGATTCGACAAACATGCATTCCTGAGTTGTGAGCATGTGGATTACTGATTTTTCATCCTCTATAAAAGGAATAATTTCATATAGACTCGTGTACACATTTTCACAAGCTTTCCCTAACACAAGTTTCGAATTCGTTCATTTTTCACAGAAGAATACTTCTGGAGTGTATTCAACCTAATAGATATATAATTTACATGAATTCCATCAACATGGCATTCCGGGTTCCGTACATGATACATGCATGACGGATTCGAGAAACATGCGTTTCTGAGTTGTGAGCATGTGGATTACTGATCTTTCATCCACCAAAGAAGGCATATATTACACTTTGAAGTATTTACTCTGACTTCATAAGTTTTTTGTATCACCAGGTTCTAAAATCGGACATTTGGCAGTAGAAAACACTCTTTGAGCGAATTATCACCTATACACATGTAATTTAGATTGTTTACAACACCATGGCATTCCGTATTCCGAACATGTTTCATGCATCACGGATTCCTCAAACATGCATTTCTGAGCTGTGAACATGCGCATGACAGATGTTTCAACCACCAAACAAGTTACTTATGCACTTTGAATTAGTTCCTTGGACTTGGTTGCTTCTCCTATCACCAGTTTCAAGAATCACACTTTGATCCCAGAAAAGCCCTCTTGGAGCGAATTCTACCCTAGAGATATGTAATTTGAATAGATCCCTTCAACATGATATTCCGTGTTCCGTACATGTTACATGCATGACGGATTCGACAAACATGCATTCCTGAGTTGTGAGCATGTGGATTACTGATTTTTCATCCTCTATAAAAGGAATAATTTCATATAGACTCGTGTACACATTTTCACAAGCTTTCCCTAACACAAGTTTCGAATTCGTTCATTTTTCACAGAAGAATACTTCTGGAGTGTATTCAACCTAATAGATATATAATTTACATGAATTCCATCAACATGGCATTCCGGGTTCCATACATGATACATGCATGACGGATTCGAGAATCATGCGTTTCTGAGTTGTGAGCATGTGGATTAGTGAACTTTCATTGACCAAAGAATGCATAAACTACACTTTGAAATATTTACTCAGACTTCATAAGTTTTTTGTATCACCAGGTTTTAAAATCGGATATTTGACAGTAGAAAACACTCTTTGAGCGAATTCTCACCAATACACATGTAATTTACATTGTTTACATCACCATGGCATTCCGTATTCCGAACATGTTTCATGCATCACGGATTCCTCAAACATGCATTTCTGAGCTGTGAACATGCGCATGACAGATGTTTCAACCACCAAACAAGTTACTTATGCACTTTGAAATAGTTCCTTGGACTTCGTTGCTTCTCCTATCACCAGTTTCCAGAATCACACTTTGATCCCAGAAAAACCCTCTTGGAGCGAATTCTACCCTAGAGATATGTAATTTGAATAGATTCCTTCAACATGATATTCCGTGTTCCGTACATGTTACATGCATGACGGTTTCCACAAACATGCATTCCTGAGTTGTGAGCATGTGGATTACTGATTTTTCATCCTCTATAAAAGGAATAATTTCATATAGACTCGTGTACACATTTTCACAAGCTTTCCCTAACACAAGATACGAATTCGTTCATTTTTCACAGAAGAATTCTTCTGGTGTGTATTCAACCTAATAGATATTTAATTAACATGAATTCTATCAACATGGCATTCCGGGTTCCGTACATGATACATGCATGACGGATTCGAGAAACATGCGTTTCTGAGTTGTGAGCATGTGGATTAGTGAACTTTCATTGACCAAAGAATGCATAAACTACACTTTGAAATATTTACTCTGACTTCATAAGTTTTTTGTATCACCAGGTTTTAAAATCGGACATTTGACAGTAGAAAACACTCTTTGAGCGAATTCTCACCAATACACATGTAATTTACATTGTTTACATAACCATGGCATTCCGTATTCCGAACATGTTTCATGCATCACGGATTCCTCAAACATGCATTTCTGAGCTGTGAACATGCGCATGACAGATGTTTCAACCACCAAACAAGTTACTTATGCACTTTGAAATAGTTCCTTGGACTTCGTTGCTTCTCCTATCACCAGTATCAAGAATCACATTTTGATCCCAGAAAAACCCTCTTGGAGCGAATTCTACCCTAGAGATTTGTAATTTGAATAGATTCCTTCAACATGATATTCCGTGTTCCGTACATGTTACATGCATGACGGATTCGACAAACATGCATTCCTGAGTTGTGAGCATGTGGATTACTGATTTTTC
The DNA here is from genome assembly GCF_048564905.1 of Vicugna pacos. Classification (NCBI taxonomy): domain Eukaryota; kingdom Metazoa; phylum Chordata; class Mammalia; order Artiodactyla; family Camelidae; genus Vicugna; species Vicugna pacos. Next base: position 52,724,442 of record NW_027328741.1, read on the forward strand.
ATCCTCTATAAAAGGAATAATTTCATATAGACTCGTGTACACATTTTCACAAGCTTTCCCTAACACAAGTTTCGAATTCGTTCATTTTTCACAGAAGAATACTTCAGGAGTGTATTCAACCTAATAGATATATAATTTACATGAATTCCATCAACATGGCATTCCGGGTTCCGTACATGATACATGCATGACGGATTCGAGAATCATGCGTTTCTGCGTTGTGAGCATGTGGATTAGTGAACTTTCATCCACCAAAGAAGGCGTATATTGCACTTTGAAATATTTACTCTGACTTCATAAGTTTTTTGTATCACCAGGTTCTAAAATCAGACATTTGGCAGTAGAAAACACTCTTTGAGCGATTTCTCACCAATACACATGTAATTTACATTGTTTACATAACCATGGCATTCCGTATTCCGAACATGTTTCATGCATCACGGATTCCTCCAACATGCATTTCTGAGCTGTGAACATGCGCATGACAGATGTTTCAACCACCAAACAAGTTACTTATGCACTTTGAAATAGTTCCTTGGACTTGGTTGCTTCTCCTATCACCAGTTTCAAGAATCACACTTTGATCCCAGAAAAACCCTCTTGGAGCGAATTCTACCCTAGAGATATGTAATTTGAATAGATCCCTTCAACATGATATTCCGTGTTCCGTACATGTTACATGCATGACGGATTCGACAAACATGCATTCCTGAGTTGTGAGCATGTGGATTACTGATTTTTCATCCTCTATAAAAGGAATAATTTCATATAGACTCGTGTACACATTTTCACAAGCTTTCCCTAACACAAGTTTCGAATTCGTTCATTTTTCACAGAAGAATACTTCTGGAGTGTATTCAACCTAATAGATATATAATTTACATGAATTCCATCAACATGGCATTCCGGGTTCCGTACATGATACATGCATGACGGATTCGAGAAACATGCGTTTCTGAGTTGTGAGCATGTGGATTAGTGAACTTTCATCCACCAAAGAAGGCATATATTACACTTTGAAATATTTACTCTGACTTCATAAGTTTTTTGTATCACCAGGTTCTAAAATCGGACATTTGGCAGTAGAAAACACTCTTTGAGCGAATTATCACCTATACACATGTAATTTAGATTGTTTACATCACCATGGCATTCCGTATTCCGAACATGTTTCATGCATCACGGATTCCTCAAACATGCATTTCTGAGCTGTGAACATGCGCATGACAGATGTTTCAACCACCAAACAAGTTACTTATGCACTTTGAATTAGTTCCTTGGACTTGGTTGCTTCTCCTATCACCAGTTTCAAGAATCACACTTTGATCCCAGAAAAACCCTCTTGGAGCGAATTCTACCCTAGAGATATGTAATTTGAATAGATCCCTTCAACATGATATTCCGTGTTCCGTACATGTTACATGCATGACGGATTCGACAAACATGCATTCCTGAGTTGTGAGCATGTGGATTACTGATTTTTCATCCTCTATAAAAGGAATAATTTCATATAGACTCGTGTACACATTTTCACAAGCTTTCCCTAACACAAGTTTCGAATTCGTTCATTTTTCACAGAAGAATACTTCTGGAGTGTATTCAACCTAATAGATATATAATTTACATGAATTCCATCAACATGGCATTCCGGGTTCCGTACATGATACATGCATGACGGATTCGAGAAACATGCGTTTCTGAGTTGTGAGCATGTGGATTAGTGAACTTTCATCCACCAAAGAAGGCATATATTACACTTTGAAATATTTACTCTGACTTCATAAGTTTTTTGTATCACCAGGTTCTAAAATCGGACATTTGGCAGTAGAAAACACTCTTTGAGCGAATTATCACCTATACACATGTAATTTACATTGTTTACATCACCATGGCATTCCGTATTCCGAACATGTTTCATGCATCACGGATTCCTCAAACATGCATTTCTGAGCTGTGAACATGCGCATGACAGATGTTTCAACCACCAAACATGTTACTTATGCACTTTGAATTAGTTCCTTGGACTTGGTTGCTTCTCCTATCACCAGTTTCAAGAATCACACTTTGATCCCAGAAAAACCCTCTTGGAGCGAATTCTACCCTAGAGATATGTAATTTGAATAGATTCCTTCAACATGATATTCCGTGTTCCGTACATGTTACATGCATGACGGATTCGACATACATGCATTCCTGAGTTGTGAGCATGTGGATTACTGATTTTTCATCCTCTATAAAAGGAATAATTTCATATAGACTCGTGTACACATTTTCACAAGCTTTCCCTAACACAAGTTTCGAATTCGTTCATTTTTCACAGAAGAATACTTCTGGAGTGTATTCAACCTAATAGATATATAATTTACATGAATTCCATCAACATGGCATTCTGGGTTCCGTACATGATACATGCATGACGAATTCGAGAAACATGCGTTTCTGAGTTGTGAGCATGTGGATTAGTGAACTTTCATCCACCAAAGAAGGCATATATTACACTTTGAAATATTTACTCTGACTTCATAAGTTTTTTGTATCACCAGGTTCTAAAATCGGACATTTGGCAGTAGAAAACACTCTTTGAGCGAATTCTCACCAATACACATGTAATTTACATTGTTTACATCACCATGGCATTCCGTATTCCGAACATGTTTCATGCATCACGGATTCCTCAAACATGCATTTCTGAGCTGTGAACATGCGCATGACAGATGTTTCAACCACCAAACAAGTTACTTATGCACTTTGAAATAGTTCCTTGGACTTCGTTGCTTCTCCTATCACCAGTTTCAAGAATCACACTTTGATCCCAGAAAAACCCTCTTGGAGCGAATTCTACCCTAGAGATATGTAATTTGAATAGATCCCTTCAACATGATATTCCGTGTTCCGTACATGTTACATGCATGACGGATTCGACAAACATGCATTCCTGAGTTGTGAGCATGTGGATTACTGATTTTTCATCCTCTATAAAAGGAATAATTTCATATAGACTCGTGTACACATTTTCACAAGCTTTCCCTAACACAAGTTTCGAATTCGTTCATTTTTCACAGAAGAATACTTCTGGAGTGTATTCAACCTAATAGATATATAATTTACATGAATTCCATCAACAGGGCATTCCGGGTTCCGTACATGATACATGCATGACGGATTCGAGAAACATGCGTTTCTGAGTTGTGAGCATGTGGATTAGTGAACTTTCATCCACCAAAGAAGGCATATATTACACTTTGAAGTATTTACTCTGACTTCATAAGTTTTTTGTATCACCAGGTTCTAAAATCGGACATTTGGCAGTAGAAAACACTCTTTGAGCGAATTATCACCTATACACATGTAATTTAGATTGTTTACATCACCATGGCATTCCGTATTCCGAACATGTTTCATGCATCACGGATTCCTCAAACATGCATTTCTGAGCTGTGAACATGCGCATGACAGATGTTTCAACCACCAAACAAGTTACTTATGCACTTTGAATTAGTTCCTTGGACTTGGTTGCTTCTCCTATCACCAGTTACAAGAATCACACTTTGATCCCAGAAAAACCCTCTTGGAGCGAATTCTACCCTAGAGATATGTAATTTGAATAGATCCCTTCAACATGATATTCCGTGTTCCGTACATGTTACATGCATGACGGATTCGACAAACATGCATTCCTGAGTTGTGAGCATGTGGATTACTGATTTTTCATCCTCTATAAAAGGAATAATTTCATACAGACTCGTGTACACATTTTCACAAGCTTTCCCTAACACAAGTTTCGAATTCGTTCATTTTTCACAGAAGAATACTTCTGGAGTGTATTCAACCTAATAGATATATAATTTACATGAATTCCATCAACATGGCATTCTGGGTTCCGTACATGATACATGCATGACGAATTCGAGAAACATGCGTTTCTGAGTTGTGAGCATGTGGATTAGTGAACTTTCATCCACCAAAGAAGGCATATATTACACTTTGAAATATTTACTCTGACTTCATAAGTTTTTTGTATCACCAGGTTCTAAAATCGGACATTTGGCAGTAGAAAACACTCTTTGAGCGAATTCTCACCAATACACATGTAATTTACATTGTTTACATCACCATGGCATTCCGTATTCCGAACATGTTTCATGCATCACGGATTCCTCAAACATGCATTTCTGAGCTGTGAACATGCGCATGACAGATGTTTCAACCACCAAACAAGTTACTTATGCACTTTGAAATAGTTCCTTGGACTTCGTTGCTTCTCCTATCACCAGTTTCAAGAATCACACTTTGATCCCAGAAAAACCCTCTTGGAGCGAATTCTACCCTAGAGATATGTAATTTGAATAGATCCCTTCAACATGATATTCCGTGTTCCGTACATGTTACATGCATGACGGATTCGACAAACATGCATTCCTGAGTTGTGAGCATGTGGATTACTGATTTTTCATCCTCTATAAAAGGAATAATTTCATATAGACTCGTGTACACATTTTCACAAGCTTTCCCTAACACAAGTTTCGAATTCGTTCATTTTTCACAGAAGAATACTTCTGGAGTGTATTCAACCTAATAGATATATAATTTACATGAATTCCATCAACATGGCATTCCGGGTTCCGTACATGATACATGCATGACGGATTCGAGAAACATGCGTTTCTGAGTTGTGAGCATGTGGATTAGTGAACTTTCATCCACCAAAGAAGGCATATATTACACTTTGAAATATTTACTCTGACTTCATAAGTTTTTTGTATCACCAGGTTCTAAAATCGGACATTTGGCAGTAGAAAACACTCTTTGAGCGAATTATCACCTATACACATGTAATTTAGATTGTTTACATCACCATGGCATTCCGTATTCCGAACATGTTTCATGCATCACGGATTCCTCAAACATGCATTTCTGAGCTGTGAACATGCGCATGACAGATGTTTCAACCACCAAACATGTTACTTATGCACTTTGAATTAGTTCCTTGGACTTGGTTGCTTCTCCTATCACCAGTTTCAAGAATCACACTTTGATCCCAGAAAAACCCTCTTGGAGCGAATTCTACCCTAGAGATATGTAATTTGAATAGATCCCTTCAACATGATATTCCGTGTTCCGTACATGTTACATGCATGACGGATTCGACAAACATGCATTCCTGAGTTGTGAGCATGTGGATTACTGATTTTTCATCCTCTATAAAAGGAATAATTTCATATAGACTCGTGTACACATTTTCACAAGCTTTCCCTAACACAAGTTTCGAATTCGTTCATTTTTCACAGAAGAATACTTCTGGAGTGTATTCAACCTAATAGATATATAATTTACATGAATTCCATCAACATGGCATTCCGGGTTCCGTACATGATACATGCATGACGGATTCGAGAAACATGCGTTTCTGAGTTGTGAGCATGTGGATTAGTGAACTTTCATCCACCAAAGAAGGCATATATTACACTTTGAAATATTTACTCTGACTTCATAAGTTTTTTGTATCACCAGGTTCTAAAATCGGACATTTGGCAGTAGAAAACACTCTTTGAGCGAATTATCACCTATACACATGTAATTTAGATTGTTTACATCACCATGGCATTCCGTATTCCGAACATGTTTCATGCATCACGGATTCCTCAAACATGCATTTCTGAGCTGTGAACATGCGCATGACAGATGTTTCAACCACCAAACATGTTACTTATGCACTTTGAATTAGTTCCTTGGACTTGGTTGCTTCTCCTATCACCAGTTTCAAGAATCACACTTTGATCCCAGAAAAACCCTCTTGGAGCGAATTCTACCCTAGAGATATGTAATTTGAATAGATTCCTTCAACATGATATTCCGTGTTCCGTACATGTTACATGCATGACGGATTCGACATACATGCATTCCTGAGTTGTGAGCATGTGGATTACTGATTTTTCATCCTCTATAAAAGGAATAATTTCATATAGACTCGTGTACACATTTTCACAAGCTTTCCGTAACACAAGTTTCGAATTCGTTCATTTTTCACAGAAGAATACTTCTGGAGTGTATTCAACCTAATAGATATATAATTTACATGAATTCCATCAACATGGCATTCTGGGTTCCGTACATGATACATGCATGACGGATTCGAGAAACATGCGTTTCTGAGTTGTGAGCATGTGGATTAGTGAACTTTCATCCACCAAAGAAGGCATATATTACACTTTGAAATATTTACTCTGACTTCATAAGTTTTTTGTATCACCAGGTTCTAAAATCGGACATTTGGCAGTAGAAAACACTCTTTGAGCGAATTATCACCTATACACATGTAATTTAGATTGTTTACATCACCATGGCATTCCGTATTCCGAACATGTTTCATGCATCACGGATTCCTCAAACATGCATTTCTGAGCTGTGAACATGCGCATGACAGATGTTTCAACCACCAAACATGTTACTTATGCACTTTGAATTAGTTCCTTGGACTTGGTTGCTTCTCCTATCACCAGTTTCAAGAATCACACTTTGATCCCAGAAAAACCCTCTTGGAGCGAATTCTACCCTAGAGATATGTAATTTGAATAGATCCCTTCAACATGATATTCCGTGTTCCGTACATGTTACATGCATGACGGATTCGACAAACATGCATTCCTGAGTTGTGAGCATGTGGATTACTGATTTTTCATCCTCTATAAAAGGAATAATTTCATATAGACTCGTGTACACATTTTCACAAGCTTTCCCTAACACAAGTTTCGAATTCGTTCATTTTTCACAGAAGAATACTTCTGGAGTGTATTCAACCTAATAGATATATAATTTACATGAATTCCATCAACATGGCATTCCGGGTTCCGTACATGATACATGCATGACGGATTCGAGAAACATGCGTTTCTGAGTTGTGAGCATGTGGATTAGTGAACTTTCATCCACCAAAGAAGGCATATATTACACTTTGAAATATTTACTCTGACTTCATAAGTTTTTTGTATCACCAGGTTCTAAAATCGGACATTTGGCAGTAGAAAACACTCTTTGAGCGAATTATCACCTATACACATGTAATTTAGATTGTTTACATCACCATGGCATTCCGTATTCCGAACATGTTTCATGCATCACGGATTCCTCAAACATGCATTTCTGAGCTGTGAACATGCGCATGACAGATGTTTCAACCACCAAACATGTTACTTATGCACTTTGAATTAGTTCCTTGGACTTGGTTGCTTCTCCTATCACCAGTTTCAAGAATCACACTTTGATCCCAGAAAAACCCTCTTGGAGCGAATTCTACCCTAGAGATATGTAATTTGAATAGATCCCTTCAACATGATATTCCGTGTTCCGTACATGTTACATGCATGACGGATTCGACAAACATGCATTCCTGAGTTGTGAGCATGTGGATTACTGATTTTTCATCCTCTATAAAAGGAATAATTTCATATAGACTCGTGTACACATTTTCACAAGCTTTCCCTAACACAAGTTTCGAATTCGTTCATTTTTCACAGAAGAATACTTCTGGAGTGTATTCAACCTAATAGATATATAATTTACATGAATTCCATCAACATGGCATTCCGGGTTCCGTACATGATACATGCATGACGGATTCGAGAAACATGCGTTTCTGAGTTGTGAGCATGTGGATTAGTGAACTTTCATCCACCAAAGAAGGCATATATTACACTTTGAAATATTTACTCTGACTTCATAAGTTTTTTGTATCACCAGGTTCTAAAATCGGACATTTGGCAGTAGAAAACACTCTTTGAGCGAATTATCACCTATACACATGTAATTTAGATTGTTTACATCACCATGGCATTCCGTATTCCGAACATGTTTCATGCATCACGGATTCCTCAAACATGCATTTCTGAGCTGTGAACATGCGCATGACAGATGTTTCAACCACCAAACATGTTACTTATGCACTTTGAATTAGTTCCTTGGACTTGGTTGCTTCTCCTATCACCAGTTTCAAGAATCACACTTTGATCCCAGAAAAACCCTCTTGGAGCGAATTCTACCCTAGAGATATGTAATTTGAATAGATTCCTTCAACATGATATTCCGTGTTCCGTACATGTTACATGCATGACGGATTCGACATACATGCATTCCTGAGTTGTGAGCATGTGGATTACTGATTTTTCATCCTCTATAAAAGGAATAATTTCATATAGACTCGTGTACACATTTTCACAAGCTTTCCCTAACACAAGTTTCGAATTCGTTCATTTTTCACAGAAGAATACTTCTGGAGTGTATTCAACCTAATAGATATATAATTTACATGAATTCCATCAACATGGCATTCTGGGTTCCGTACATGATACATGCATGACGAATTCGAGAAACATGCGTTTCTGAGTTGTGAGCATGTGGATTAGTGAACTTTCATCCACCAAAGAAGGCATATATTACACTTTGAAATATTTACTCTGACTTCATAAGTTTTTTGTATCACCAGGTTCTAAAATCGGACATTTGGCAGTAGAAAACACTCTTTGAGCGAATTCTCACCAATACACATGTAATTTACATTGTTTACATCACCATGGCATTCCGTATTCCGAACATGTTTCATGCATCACGGATTCCTCAAACATGCATTTCTGAGCTGTGAACATGCGCATGACAGATGTTTCAACCACCAAACATGTTACTTATGCACTTTGAATTAGTTCCTTGTACTTGGTTGCTTCTCCTATCACCAGTTTCAAGAATCACACTTTGATCCCAGAAAAACCCTCTTGGAGCGAATTCTACCCTAGAGATATGTAATTTGAATAGATTCCTTCAACATGATATTCCGTGTTCCGTACATGTTACATGCATGACGGATTCGACATACATGCATTCCTGAGTTGTGACCATGTCTATTACTGATTTTTCATCCTCTATAAAAGGAATAATTTCATATAGACTCGTGTACACATTTTCACAAGCTTTCCCTAACACAAGTTTCGAATTCGTTCATTTTTCACAGAAGAATACTTCTGGAGTGTATTCAACCTAATAGATATATAATTTACATGAATTCCATCAACATGGCATTCCGGGTTCCGTACATGATACATGCATGACGGATTCGAGAAACATGCGTTTCTGAGTTGTGAGCATGTGGATTAGTGAACTTTCATCCACCAAAGAAGGCATATATTACACTTTGAAATATTTACTCTGACTTCATAAGTTTTTTGTATCACCAGGTTCTAAAATCGGACATTTGGCAGTAGAAAACACTCTTTGAGCGAATTATCACCTATACACATGTAATTTAGATTGTTTACATCACCATGGCATTCCGTATTCCGAACATGTTTCATGCATCACGGATTCCTCAAACATGCATTTCTGAGCTGTGAACATGCGCATGACAGATGTTTCAACCACCAAACATGTTACTTATGCACTTTGAATTAGTTCCTTGGACTTGGTTGCTTCTCCTATCACCAGTTTCAAGAATCACACTTTGATCCCAGAAAAACCCTCTTGGAGCGAATTCTACCCTAGAGATATGTAATTTGAATAGATTCCTTCAACATGATATTCCGTGTTCCGTACATGTTACATGCATGACGGATTCGACATACATGCATTCCTGAGTTGTGAGCATGTGGATTACTGATTTTTCATCCTCTATAAAAGGAATAATTTCATATAGACTCGTGTACACATTTTCACAAGCTTTCCCTAACACAAGTTTCGAATTCGTTCATTTTTCACAGAAGAATACTTCTGGAGTGTATTCAACCTAATAGATATATAATTTACATGAATTCCATCAACATGGCATTCTGGGTTCCGTACATGATACATGCATGACGAATTCGAGAAACATGCGTTTCTGAGTTGTGAGCATGTGGATTAGTGAACTTTCATCCACCAAAGAAGGCATATATTACACTTTGAAATATTTACTCTGACTTCATAAGTTTTTTGTATCACCAGGTTCTAAAATCGGACATTTGGCAGTAGAAAACACTCTTTGAGCGAATTCTCACCAATACACATGTAATTTACATTGTTTACATCACCATGGCATTCCGTATTCCGAACATGTTTCATGCATCACGGATTCCTCAAACATGCATTTCTGAGCTGTGAACATGCGCATGACAGATGTTTCAACCACCAAACATGTTACTTATGCACTTTGAATTAGTTCCTTGTACTTGGTTGCTTCTCCTATCACCAGTTTCAAGAATCACACTTTGATCCCAGAAAAACCCTCTTGGAGCGAATTCTACCCTAGAGATATGTAATTTGAATAGATTCCTTCAACATGATATTCCGTGTTCCGTACATGTTACATGCATGACGGATTCGACATACATGCATTCCTGAGTTGTGACCATGTCTATTACTGATTTTTCATCCTCTATAAAAGGAATAATTTCATATAGACTCGTGTACACATTTTCACAAGCTTTCCCTAACACAAGTTTCGAATTCGTTAATTTTTCACAGAAGAATACTTCTGGAGTGTATTCAACCTAATAGATATATAATTTACATGAATTCCATCAACATGGCATTCCGGGTTCCGTACGTGATACATGCATGACGGATTCGAGAAACATGCGTTTCTGAGTTGTGAGCATGTGGATTAGTGAACTTTCATCCACCAAAGAAGGCATATATTACACTTTGAAATATTTACTCTGACTTCATAAGTTTTTTGTATCACCAGGTTCTAAAATCAGACATTTGGCAGTAGAAAACACTCTTTGAGCGAATTCTCACCAATACACATGTAATTTACATTGTTTACATCACCATGGCATTCCGTATTCCGAACATGTTTCATGCATCACGGATTCCTCAAACATGCATTTCTGAGCTGTGAACATGCGCATGACAGATGTTTCAACCACCAAACAAGTTACTTATGCACTTTGAAATAGTTCCTTGGACTTCGTTGCTTCTCCTATCACCAGGTTCAAGAATCACACTTTGATCCCAGAAAAACCCTCTTGGAGCGAATTCTACCCTAGAGATATGTAATTTGAATAGATCCCTTCAACATGATACTCCGTGTTCCGTACATGTTACATGCATGACGGATTCGACAAACATGCATTCCTGAGTTGTGAGCATGTGGATTACTGATTTTTCATCCTCTATAAAAGGAATAATTTCATATAGACTCGTGTACACATTTTCACAAGCTTTCCCTAACACAAGTTTCGAATTCGTTCATTTTTCACAGAAGAATACTTCTGGAGTGTATTCAACCTAATAGATATATAATTTACATGAATTCCATCAACATGGCATTCCGGGTTCCATACATGATACATGCATGACGGATTCGAGAATCATGCGTTTCTGAGTTGTGAGCATGTGGATTAGTGAACTTTCATTGACCAAAGAATGCATAAACTACACTTTGAAATATTTACTCAGACTTCATAAGTTTTTTGTATCACCAGGTTTTAAAATCGGATATTTGACAGTAGAAAACACTCTTTGAGCGAATTCTCACCAATACACATGTAATTTACATTGTTTACATCACCATGGCATTCCGTATTCCGAACATGTTTCATGCATCACGGATTCCTCAAACATGCATTTCTGAGCTGTGAACATGCGCATGACAGATGTTTCAACCACCAAACAAGTTACTTATGCACTTTGAAATAGTTCCTTGGACTTCGTTGCTTCTCCTATCACCAGTTTCAAGAATCACACTTTGATCCCAGAAAAACCCTCTTGGAGCGAATTCTACCCTAGAGATATGTAATTTGAATAGATTCCTTCAACATGATATTCCGTGTTCCGTACATGTTACATGCATGACGGTTTCCACAAACATGCATTCCTGAGTTGTGAGCATGTGGATTACTGATTTTTCATCCTCTATAAAAGGAATAATTTCATATAGACTCGTGTACACATTTTCACAAGCTTTCCCTAACACAAGATACGAATTCGTTCATTTTTCACAGAAGAATTCTTCTGGTGTGTATTCAACCTAATAGATATTTAATTAACATGAATTCTATCAACATGGCATTCCGGGTTCCGTACATGATACATGCATGACGGATTCGAGAAACATGCGTTTCTGAGTTGTGAGCATGTGGATTAGTGAACTTTCATTGACCAAAGAATGCATAAACTACACTTTGAAATATTTACTCTGACTTCATAAGTTTTTTGTATCACCAGGTTTTAAAATCGGACATTTGACAGTAGAAAACACTCTTTGAGCGAATTCTCACCAATACACATGTAATTTACATTGTTTACATAACCATGGCATTCCGTATTCCGAACATGTTTCATGCATCACGGATTCCTCAAACATGCATTTCTGAGCTGTGAACATGCGCATGACAGATGTTTCAACCACCAAACAAGTTACTTATGCACTTTGAAATAGTTCCTTGGACTTCGTTGCTTCTCCTATCACCAGTATCAAGAATCACATTTTGATCCCAGAAAAACCCTCTTGGAGCGAATTCTACCCTAGAGATTTGTAATTTGAATAGATTCCTTCAACATGATATTCCGTGTTCCGTACATGTTACATGCATGACGGATTCGACAAACATGCATTCCTGAGTTGTGAGCATGTGGATTACTGATTTTTCATCCTCTATAAAAGGAATAATTTCATATAGACTCGTGTACACATTTTCACAAGCTTTCCCTAACACAAGTTTTGAATTCGTTCATTTTTCACAGAAGAATACTTCAGGAGTGTATTCAACCTAATAGATATATAATTTACATGAATTCCATCAACATGGCATTCCGGGTTCCGTACATGATACATGCATGACGGATTCGAGAATCATGCGTTTCTGAGTTGTGAGCATGTGGATTAGTGAACTTTCATTGACCAAAGAATGCATAAACTACACTTTGAAATATTTACTCTGACTTCATAAGTTTTTTGTATCACCAGGTTTTAAAATCGGACATTTGACAGTAGAAAACACTCTTTGAGCGAATTCTCACCAATACACATGTAATTTACATTGTTTACATAACCATGGCATTCGTATTCCGAACATGTTTCCTGCATCACGGATTCCTCAAACATGCATTTCTGAGCTGTGAACATGCGCATGACAGATGTTTCAACCACCAAACAAGTTACTTATGCACTTTGAAATAGTTCCTTGGACTTCGTTGCTTCTCCTATCACCAGGTTCAAGAATCACACTTTGATCCCAGAAAAACCCTCTTGGAGCGAATTCTACCCTAGAGATATGTAATTTCAATAGATCCCTTCAACATGATACTCCGTGTTCCGTACATGTTACATGCATGACGGATTCGACAAACATGCATTCCTGAGTTGTGAGCATGTGGATTACTGATTTTTCATCCTCTATAAAAGGAATAATTTCATATAGACTCGTGTACACATTTTCACAAGCTTTCCCTAACACAAGTTTCGAATTCGTTCATTTTTCACAGAAGAATACTTCTGGAGTGTATTCAACCTAATAGATATATAATTTACATGAATTCCATCAACATGGCATTCCGGGTTCCATACATGATACATGCATGACGGATTCGAGAATCATGCGTTTCTGAGTTGTGAGCATGTGGATTAGTGAACTTTCATTGACCAAAGAATGCATAAACTACACTTTGAAATATTTACTCAGACTTCATAAGTTTTTTGTATCACCAGGTTTTAAAATCGGATATTTGACAGTAGAAAACACTCTTTGAGCGAATTCTCACCAATACACATGTAATTTACATTGTTTACATCACCATGGCATTCCGTATTCCGAACATGTTTCATGCATCACGGATTCCTCAAACATGCATTTCTGAGCTGTGAACATGCGCATGACAGATGTTTCAACCACCAAACAAGTTACTTATGCACTTTGAAATAGTTCCTTGGACTTCGTTGCTTCTCCTATCACCAGTTTCAAGAATCACACTTTGATCCCAGAAAAACCCTCTTGGAGCGAATTCTACCCTAGAGATATGTAATTTGAATAGATTCCTTCAACATGATATTCCGTGTTCCGTACATGTTACATGCATGACGGTTTCCACAAACATGCATTCCTGAGTTGTGAGCATGTGGATTACTGATTTTTCATCCTCTATAAAAGGAATAATTTCATATAGACTCGTGTACACATTTTCACAAGCTTTCCCTAACACAAGATACGAATTCGTTCATTTTTCACAGAAGAATTCTTCTGGTGTGTATTCAACCTAATAGATATTTAATTAACATGAATTCTATCAACATGGCATTCCGGGTTCCGTACATGATACATGCATGACGGATTCGAGAAACATGCGTTTCTGAGTTGTGAGCATGTGGATTAGTGAACTTTCATTGACCAAAGAATGCATAAACTACACTTTGAAATATTTACTCTGACTTCATAAGTTTTTTGTATCACCAGGTTTTAAAATCGGACATTTGACAGTAGAAAACACTCTTTGAGCGAATTCTCACCAATACACATGTAATTTACATTGTTTACATAACCATGGCATTCCGTATTCCGAACATGTTTCATGCATCACGGATTCCTCAAACATGCATTTCTGAGCTGTGAACATGCGCATGACAGATGTTTCAACCACCAAACAAGTTACTTATGCACTTTGAAATAGTTCCTTGGACTTCGTTGCTTCTCCTATCACCAGTATCAAGAATCACATTTTGATCCCAGAAAAACCCTCTTGGAGCGAATTCTACCCTAGAGATTTGTAATTTGAATAGATTCCTTCAACATGATATTCCGTGTTCCGTACATGTTACATGCATGACGGATTCGACAAACATGCATTCCTGAGTTGTGAGCATGTGGATTACTGATTTTTCATCCTCTATAAAAGGAATAATTTCATATAGACTCGTGTACACATTTTCACAAGCTTTCCCTAACACAAGTTTCGAATTCGTTCATTTTTCACAGAAGAATACTTCAGGAGTGTATTCAACCTAATAGATATATAATTTACATGAATTCCATCAACATGGCATTCCGGGTTCCGTACATGATACATGCATGACGGATTCGAGAATCATGCGTTTCTGAGTTGTGAGCATGTGGATTAGTGAACTTTCATTGACCAAAGAATGCATAAACTACACTTTGAAATATTTACTCTGACTTCATAAGTTTTTTGTATCACCAGGTTTTAAAATCGGACATTTGACAGTAGAAAACACTCTTTGAGCGAATTCTCACCAATACACATGTAATTTACATTGTTTACATAACCATGGCATTCCGTATTCCGAACATGTTTCCTGCATCACGGATTCCTCAAACATGCATTTCTGAGCTGTGAACATGCGCATGACAGATGTTTCAACCACCAAACAACTTACTTATGCACTTTGAAATAGTTCCTTGGACTTCGTTGCTTCTCCTATCACCAGTTTCAAGAATCACACTTTGATCCCAGAAAAACCCTCTTGGAGCGAATTCTACCCTAGAGATATGTAATTTGAATAGATTACTTCAACATGATATTCCGTGTTCCGTACATGTTACATGCATGACGGATTCGACAAACATGCATTCCTGAGTTGTGAGCATGTGGATTACTGATTTTTCATCCTCTATAAAAGGAATAATTTCATATAGACTCGTGTACACATTTTCACAAGCTTTCCCTAACACAAGTTTCGAATTCGTTCATTTTTCACAGAAGAATACTTCTGGAGTGTATTCAACCTAATAGATATATAATTTACATGAATTCCATCAACATGGCATTCCGGGTTCCGTACATGATACATGCATGATGGATTCGAGAAACATGCGTTTCTGCGTTGTGAGCATGTGGATTAGTGAACTTTCATCCACCAAAGAAGGCGGATATTACACTTTGAAATATTTACTCTGACTTCAAAAGTTTTTTGTATCACCAGGTTCTAAAATCAGACATTTGGCAGTAGAAAACACTCTTTGAGCGATTTCTCACCAATACACATGTAATTTACATTGTTTACATAACCATGGCATTCCGTATTCCGAACATGTTTCATGCATCACGGATTCCTCCAACATGCATTTCTGAGCTGTGAACATGCGCATGACAGATGTTTCAACCACCAAACATGTTACTTATGCACTTTGAATTAGTTCCTTGGACTTGGTTGCTTCTCCTATCACCAGTTTCAAGAATCACACTTTGATCCCAGAAAAACCCTCTTGGAGCGAATTCTACCCTAGAGATATGTAATTTGAATAGATCCCTTCAACATGATATTCCGTGTTCCGTACATGTTACATGCATGACGGATTCGACAAACATGCATTCCTGAGTTGTGAGCATGTGGATTACTGATTTTTCATCCTCTATAAAAGGAATAATTTCATATAGACTCGTGTACACATTTTCACAAGCTTTCCCTAACACAAGTTTCGAATTCGTTCATTTTTCACAGAAGAATACTTCTGGAGTGTATTCAACCTAATAGATATATAATTTACATGAATTCCATCAACATGGCATTCCGGGTTCCGTACATGATACATGCATGACGGATTCGAGAAACATGCGTTTCTGAGTTGTGAGCATGTGGATTAGTGAACTTTCATCCACCAAAGAAGGCATATATTACACTTTGAAATATTTACTCTGACTTCATAAGTTTTTTGTATCACCAGGTTCTAAAATCGGACATTTGGCAGTAGAAAACACTCTTTGAGCGAATTATCACCTATACACATGTAATTTAGATTGTTTACATCACCATGGCATTCCGTATTCCGAACATGTTTCATGCATCACGGATTCCTCAAACATGCATTTCTGAGCTGTGAACATGCGCATGACAGATGTTTCAACCACCAAACAAGTTACTTATGCACTTTGAATTAGTTCCTTGGACTTCGTTGCTTCTCCTATCACCAGTTTCAAGAATCACACTTTGATCCCAGAAAAACCCTCTTGGAGCGAATTCTACCCTAGAGATATGTAATTTGAATAGATCCCTTCAACATGATATTCCGTGTTCCGTACATGTTACATGCATGACGGATTCGACAAACATGCATTCCTGAGTTGTGAGCATGTGGATTACTGATTTTTCATCCTCTATAAAAGGAATAATTTCATATAGACTCGTGTACACATTTTCACAAGCTTTCCCTAACACAAGTTTCGAATTCGTTCATTTTTCACAGAAGAATACTTCTGGAGTGTATTCAACCTAATAGATATATAATTTACATGAATTCCATCAACATGGCATTCCGGGTTCCGTACATGATACATGCATGACGGATTCGAGAAACATGCGTTTCTGAGTTGTGAGCATGTGGATTAGTGAACTTTCATCCACCAAAGAAGGCATATATTACACTTTGAAATATTTACTCTGACTTCATAAGTTTTTTGTATCACCAGGTTCTAAAATCGGACATTTGGCAGTAGAAAACACTCTTTGAGCGAATTATCACCTATACACATGTAATTTAGATTGTTTACATCACCATGGCATTCCGTATTCCGAACATGTTTCATGCATCACGGATTCCTCAAACATGCATTTCTGAGCTGTGAACATGCGCATGACAGATGTTTCAACCACCAAACATGTTACTTATGCACTTTGAATTAGTTCCTTGGACTTGGTTGCTTCTCCTATCACCAGTTTCAAGAATCACACTTTGATCCCAGAAAAACCCTCTTGGAGCGAATTCTACCCTAGAGATATGTAATTTGAATAGATTCCTTCAACATGATATTCCGTGTTCCGTACATGTTACATGCATGACGGATTCGACATACATGCATTCCTGAGTTGTGAGCATGTGGATTACTGATTTTTCATCCTCTATAAAAGGAATAATTTCATATAGACTCGTGTACACATTTTCACAAGCTTTCCCTAACACAAGTTTCGAATTCGTTCATTTTTCACAGAAGAATACTTCTGGAGTGTATTCAACCTAATAGATATATAATTTACATGAATTCCATCAACATGGCATTCTGGGTTCCGTACATGATACATGCATGACGAATTCGAGAAACATGCGTTTCTGAGTTGTGAGCATGTGGATTAGTGAACTTTCATCCACCAAAGAAGGCATATATTACACTTTGAAATATTTACTCTGACTTCATAAGTTTTTTGTATCACCAGGTTCTAAAATCGGACATTTGGCAGTAGAAAACACTCTTTGAGCGAATTCTCACCAATACACATGTAATTTACATTGTTTACATCACCATGGCATTCCGTATTCCGAACATGTTTCATGCATCACGGATTCCTCAAACATGCATTTCTGAGCTGTGAACATGCGCATGACAGATGTTTCAACCACCAAACAAGTTACTTATGCACTTTGAATTAGTTCCTTGGACTTGGTTGCTTCTCCTATCACCAGTTACAAGAATCACACTTTGATCCCAGAAAAACCCTCTTGGAGCGAATTCTACCCTAGAGATATGTAATTTGAATAGATCCCTTCAACATGATATTCCGTGTTCCGTACATGTTACATGCATGACGGATACGACAAACATGCATTCCTGAGTTGTGAGCATGTGGATTACTGATTTTTCATCCTCTATAAAAGGAATAATTTCATACAGACTCGTGTACACATTTTCACAAGCTTTCCCTAACACAAGTTTCGAATTCGTTCATTTTTCACAGAAGAATACTTCTGGAGTGTATTCAACCTAATAGATATATAATTTACATGAATTCCATCAACATGGCATTCTGGGTTCCGTACATGATACATGCATGACGAATTCGAGAAACATGCGTTTCTGAGTTGTGAGCATGTGGATTAGTGAACTTTCATCCACCAAAGAAGGCATATATTACACTTTGAAATATTTACTCTGACTTCATAAGTTTTTTGTATCACCAGGTTCTAAAATCGGACATTTGGCAGTAGAAAACACTCTTTGAGCGAATTCTCACCAATACACATGTAATTTACATTGTTTACATCACCATGGCATTCCGTATTCCGAACATGTTTCATGCATCACGGATTCCTCAAACATGCATTTC
The DNA here is from genome assembly GCF_048564905.1 of Vicugna pacos. Lineage (NCBI taxonomy): Eukaryota > Metazoa > Chordata > Mammalia > Artiodactyla > Camelidae > Vicugna > Vicugna pacos. Next base: position 52,743,454 of record NW_027328741.1, read on the forward strand.
TGAGCTGTGAACATGCGCATGACAGATGTTTCAACCACCAAACAAGTTACTTATGCACTTTGAAATAGTTCCTTGGACTTCGTTGCTTCTCCTATCACCAGTTTCAAGAATCACACTTTGATCCCAGAAAAACCCTCTTGGAGCGAATTCTACCCTAGAGATATGTAATTTGAATAGATCCCTTCAACATGATATTCCGTGTTCCGTACATGTTACATGCATGACGGATTCGACAAACATGCATTCCTGAGTTGTGAGCATGTGGATTACTGATTTTTCATCCTCTATAAAAGGAATAATTTCATATAGACTCGTGTACACATTTTCACAAGCTTTCCCTAACACAAGTTTCGAATTCGTTCATTTTTCACAGAAGAATACTTCTGGAGTGTATTCAACCTAATAGATATATAATTTACATGAATTCCATCAACATGGCATTCCGGGTTCCGTACATGATACATGCATGACGGATTCGAGAAACATGCGTTTCTGAGTTGTGAGCATGTGGATTAGTGAACTTTCATCCACCAAAGAAGGCATATATTACACTTTGAAATATTTACTCTGACTTCATAAGTTTTTTGTATCACCAGGTTCTAAAATCGGACATTTGGCAGTAGAAAACACTCTTTGAGCGAATTATCACCTATACACATGTAATTTAGATTGTTTACATCACCATGGCATTCCGTATTCCGAACATGTTTCATGCATCACGGATTCCTCAAACATGCATTTCTGAGCTGTGAACATGCGCATGACAGATGTTTCAACCACCAAACATGTTACTTATGCACTTTGAATTAGTTCCTTGGACTTGGTTGCTTCTCCTATCACCAGTTTCAAGAATCACACTTTGATCCCAGAAAAACCCTCTTGGAGCGAATTCTACCCTAGAGATATGTAATTTGAATAGATCCCTTCAACATGATATTCCGTGTTCCGTACATGTTACATGCATGACGGATTCGACAAACATGCATTCCTGAGTTGTGAGCATGTGGATTACTGATTTTTCATCCTCTATAAAAGGAATAATTTCATATAGACTCGTGTACACATTTTCACAAGCTTTCCCTAACACAAGTTTCGAATTCGTTCATTTTTCACAGAAGAATACTTCTGGAGTGTATTCAACCTAATAGATATATAATTTACATGAATTCCATCAACATGGCATTCCGGGTTCCGTACATGATACATGCATGACGGATTCGAGAAACATGCGTTTCTGAGTTGTGAGCATGTGGATTAGTGAACTTTCATCCACCAAAGAAGGCATATATTACACTTTGAAATATTTACTCTGACTTCATAAGTTTTTTGTATCACCAGGTTCTAAAATCGGAGATTTGGCAGTAGAAAACACTCTTTGAGCGAATTATCACCTATACACATGTAATTTAGATTGTTTACATCACCATGGCATTCCGTATTCCGAACATGTTTCATGCATCACGGATTCCTCAAACATGCATTTCTGAGCTGTGAACATGCGCATGACAGATGTTTCAACCACCAAACTTGTTACTTATGCACTTTGAATTAGTTCCTTGGACTTGGTTGCTTCTCCTATCACCAGTTTCAAGAATCACACTTTGATCCCAGAAAAACCCTCTTGGAGCGAATTCTACCCTAGAGATATGTAATTTGAATAGATCCCTTCAACATGATATTCCGTGTTCCGTACATGTTACATGCATGACGGATTCGACAAACATGCATTCCTGAGTTGTGAGCATGTGGATTACTGATTTTTCATCCTCTATAAAAGGAATAATTTCATATAGACTCGTGTACACATTTTCACAAGCTTTCCCTAACACAAGTTTCGAATTCGTTCATTTTTCACAGAAGAATACTTCTGGAGTGTATTCAACCTAATAGATATATAATTTACATGAATTCCATCAACATGGCATTCCGGGTTCCGTACATGATACATGCATGACGGATTCGAGAAACATGCGTTTCTGAGTTGTGAGCATGTGGATTAGTGAACTTTCATCCACCAAAGAAGGCATATATTACACTTTGAAATATTTACTCTGACTTCATAAGTTTTTTGTATCACCAGGTTCTAAAATCGGACATTTGGCAGTAGAAAACACTCTTTGAGCGAATTATCACCTATACACATGTAATTTAGATTGTTTACATCACCATGGCATTCCGTATTCCGAACATGTTTCATGCATCACGGATTCCTCAAACATGCATTTCTGAGCTGTGAACATGCGCATGACAGATGTTTCAACCACCAAACATGTTACTTATGCACTTTGAATTAGTTCCTTGGACTTGGTTGCTTCTCCTATCACCAGTTTCAAGAATCACACTTTGATCCCAGAAAAACCCTCTTGGAGCGAATTCTACCCTAGAGATATGTAATTTGAATAGATTCCTTCAACATGATATTCCGTGTTCCGTACATGTTACATGCATGACGGATTCGACATACATGCATTCCTGAGTTGTGAGCATGTGGATTACTGATTTTTCATCCTCTATAAAAGGAATAATTTCATATAGACTCGTGTACACATTTTCACAAGCTTTCCCTAACACAAGTTTCGAATTCGTTCATTTTTCACAGAAGAATACTTCTGGAGTGTATTCAACCTAATAGATATATAATTTACATGAATTCCATCAACATGGCATTCTGGGTTCCGTACATGATACATGCATGACGAATTCGAGAAACATGCGTTTCTGAGTTGTGAGCATGTGGATTAGTGAACTTTCATCCACCAAAGAAGGCATATATTACACTTTGAAATATTTACTCTGACTTCATAAGTTTTTTGTATCACCAGGTTCTAAAATCGGACATTTGGCAGTAGAAAACACTCTTTGAGCGAATTCTCACCAATACACATGTAATTTACATTGTTTACATCACCATGGCATTCCGTATTCCGAACATGTTTCATGCATCACGGATTCCTCAAACATGCATTTCTGAGCTGTGAACATGCGCATGACAGATGTTTCAACCACCAAACAAGTTACTTATGCACTTTGAAATAGTTCCTTGGACTTCGTTGCTTCTCCTATCACCAGTTTCAAGAATCACACTTTGATCCCAGAAAAACCCTCTTGGAGCGAATTCTACCCTAGAGATATGTAATTTGAATAGATCCCTTCAACATGATATTCCGTGTTCCGTACATGTTACATGCATGACGGATTCGACAAACATGCATTCCTGAGTTGTGAGCATGTGGATTACTGATTTTTCATCCTCTATAAAAGGAATAATTTCATATAGACTCGTGTACACATTTTCACAAGCTTTCCCTAACACAAGTTTCGAATTCGTTCATTTTTCACAGAAGAATACTTCTGGAGTGTATTCAACCTAATAGATATATAATTTACATGAATTCCATCAACATGGCATTCCGGGTTCCGTACATGATACATGCATGACGGATTCGAGAAACATGCGTTTCTGAGTTGTGAGCATGTGGATTAGTGAACTTTCATCCACCAAAGAAGGCATATATTACACTTTGAAATATTTACTCTGACTTCATAAGTTTTTTGTATCACCAGGTTCTAAAATCGGACATTTGGCAGTAGAAAACACTCTTTGAGCGAATTATCACCTATACACATGTAATTTAGATTGTTTACATCACCATGGCATTCCGTATTCCGAACATGTTTCATGCATCACGGATTCCTCAAACATGCATTTCTGAGCTGTGAACATGCGCATGACAGATGTTTCAACCACCAAACATGTTACTTATGCACTTTGAATTAGTTCCTTGGACTTGGTTGCTTCTCCTATCACCAGTTTCAAGAATCACACTTTGATCCCAGAAAAACCCTCTTGGAGCGAATTCTACCCTAGAGATATGTAATTTGAATACATTCCTTCAACATGATATTCCGTGTTCCGTACATGTTACATGCATGACGGATTCGACAAACATGCATTCCTGAGTTGTGAGCATGTGGATTACTGATTTTTCATCCTCTATAAAAGGAATAATTTCATATAGACTCGTGTACACATTTTCACAAGCTTTCCCTAACACAAGTTTCGAATTCGTTCATTTTTCACAGAAGAATACTTCTGGAGTGTATTCAACCTAATAGATATATAATTTACATGAATTCCATCAACATGGCATTCTGGGTTCCGTACATGATACATGCATGACGAATTCGAGAAACATGCGTTTCTGAGTTGTGAGCATGTGGATTAGTGAACTTTCATCCACCAAAGAAGGCATATATTACACTTTGAAATATTTACTCTGACTTCATAAGTTTTTTGTATCACCAGGTTCTAAAATCGGACATTTGGCAGTAGAAAACACTCTTTGAGCGAATTCTCACCAATACACATGTAATTTACATTGTTTACATCACCATGGCATTCCGTATTCCGAACATGTTTCATGCATCACGGATTCCTCAAACATGCATTTCTGAGCTGTGAACATGCGCATGACAGATGTTTCAACCACCAAACAAGTTACTTATGCACTTTGAAATAGTTCCTTGGACTTCGTTGCTTCTCCTATCACCAGTTTCAAGAATCACACTTTGATCCCAGAAAAACCCTCTTGGAGCGAATTCTACCCTAGAGATATGTAATTTGAATAGATCCCTTCAACATGATATTCCGTGTTCCGTACATGTTACATGCATGACGGATTCGACAAACATGCATTCCTGAGTTGTGAGCATGTGGATTACTGATTTTTCATCCTCTATAAAAGGAATAATTTCATATAGACTCGTGTACACATTTTCACAAGCTTTCCCTAACACAAGTTTCGAATTCGTTCATTTTTCACAGAAGAATACTTCTGGAGTGTATTCAACCTAATAGATATATAATTTACATGAATTCCATCAACATGGCATTCCGGGTTCCGTACATGATACATGCATGACGGATTCGAGAAACATGCGTTTCTGAGTTGTGAGCATGTGGATTAGTGAACTTTCATCCACCAAAGAAGGCATATATTACACTTTGAAATATTTACTCTGACTTCATAAGTTTTTTGTATCACCAGGTTCTAAAATCGGACATTTGGCAGTAGAAAACACTCTTTGAGCGAATTATCACCTATACACATGTAATTTAGATTGTTTACATCACCATGGCATTCCGTATTCCGAACATGTTTCATGCATCACGGATTCCTCAAACATGCATTTCTGAGCTGTGAACATGCGCATGACAGATGTTTCAACCACCAAACATGTTACTTATGCACTTTGAATTAGTTCCTTGGACTTGGTTGCTTCTCCTATCACCAGTTTCAAGAATCACACTTTGATCCCAGAAAAACCCTCTTGGAGCGAATTCTACCCTAGAGATATGTAATTTGAATACATTCCTTCAACATGATATTCCGTGTTCCGTACATGTTACATGCATGACGGATTCGACAAACATGCATTCCTGAGTTGTGAGCATGTGGATTACTGATTTTTCATCCTCTATAAAAGGAATAATTTCATATAGACTCGTGTACACATTTTCACAAGCTTTCCCTAACACAAGTTTCGAATTCGTTCATTTTTCACAGAAGAATACTTCTGGAGTGTATTCAACCTAATAGATATATAATTTACATGAATTCCATCAACATGGCATTCCGGGTTCCGTACATGATACATGCATGATGAATTCGAGAAACATGCGTTTCTGAGTTGTGAGCATGTGGATTAGTGAACTTTCATCCACCAAAGAAGGCATATATTACACTTTGAAATATTTACTCTGACTTCATAAGTTTTTTGTATCACCAGGTTCTAAAATCGGACATTTGGCAGTAGAAAACACTCTTTGAGCGAATTCTCACCAATACACATGTAATTTACATTGTTTACATCACCATGGCATTCCGTATTCCGAACATGTTTCATGCATCACGGATTCCTCAAACATGCATTTCTGAGCTGTGAACATGCGCATGACAGATGTTTCAACCACCAAACAAGTTACTTATGCACTTTGAATTAGTTCCTTGGACTTCGTTGCTTCTCCTATCACCAGTTTCAAGAATCACACTTTGATCCCAGAAAAACCCTCTTGGAGCGAATTCTACCCTAGAGATATGTAATTTGAATAGATCCCTTCAACATGATATTCCGTGTTCCGTACATGTTACATGCATGACGGATTCGACAAACATGCATTCCTGAGTTGTGAGCATGTGGATTACTGATTTTTCATCCTCTATAAAAGGAATAATTTCATATAGACTCGTGTACACATTTTCACAAGCTTTCCCTAACACAAGTTTCGAATTCGTTCATTTTTCACAGAAGAATACTTCTGGAGTGTATTCAACCTAATAGATATATAATTTACATGAATTCCATCAACATGGCATTCCGGGTTCCGTACATGATACATGCATGACGGATTCGAGAAACATGCGTTTCTGAGTTGTGAGCATGTGGATTAGTGAACTTTCATCCACCAAAGAAGGCATATATTACACTTTGAAATATTTACTCTGACTTCATAAGTTTTTTGTATCACCAGGTTCTAAAATCGGACATTTGGCAGTAGAAAACACTCTTTGAGCGAATTATCACCTATACACATGTAATTTAGATTGTTTACATCACCATGGCATTCCGTATTCCGAACATGTTTCATGCATCACGGATTCCTCAAACATGCATTTCTGAGCTGTGAACATGCGCATGACAGATGTTTCAACCACCAAACAAGTTACTTATGCACTTTGAATTAGTTCCTTGGACTTGGTTGCTTCTCCTATCACCAGTTTCAAGAATCACACTTTGATCCCAGAAAAACCCTCTTGGAGCGAATTCTACCCTAGAGATATGTAATTTGAATAGATCCCTTCAACATGATATTCCGTGTTCCGTACATGTTACATGCATGACGGATTCGACAAACATGCATTCCTGAGTTGTGAGCATGTGGATTACTGATTTTTCATCCTCTATAAAAGGAATAATTTCATATAGACTCGTGTACACATTTTCACAAGCTTTCCCTAACACAAGTTTCGAATTCGTTCATTTTTCACAGAAGAATACTTCTGGAGTGTATTCAACCTAATAGATATATAATTTACATGAATTCCATCAACATGGCATTCCGGGTTCCGTACATGATACATGCATGACGGATTCGAGAAACATGCGTTTCTGAGTTGTGAGCATGTGGATTAGTGAACTTTCATCCACCAAAGAAGGCATATATTACACTTTGAAATATTTACTCTGACTTCATAAGTTTTTTGTATCACCAGGTTCTAAAATCGGACATTTGGCAGTAGAAAACACTCTTTGAGCGAATTATCACCTATACACATGTAATTTAGATTGTTTACATCACCATGGCATTCCGTATTCCGAACATGTTTCATGCATCACGGATTCCTCAAACATGCATTTCTGAGCTGTGAACATGCGCATGACAGATGTTTCAACCACCAAACATGTTACTTATGCACTTTGAATTAGTTCCTTGGACTTGGTTGCTTCTCCTATCACCAGTTTCAAGAATCACACTTTGATCCCAGAAAAACCCTCTTGGAGCGAATTCTACCCTAGAGATATGTAATTTGAATAGATTCCTTCAACATGATATTCCGTGTTCCGTACATGTTACATGCATGACGGATTCGACATACATGCATTCCTGAGTTGTGAGCATGTGGATTACTGATTTTTCATCCTCTATAAAAGGAATAATTTCATATAGACTCGTGTACACATTTTCACAAGCTTTCCCTAACACAAGTTTCGAATTCGTTCATTTTTCACAGAAGAATACTTCTGGAGTGTATTCAACCTAATAGATATATAATTTACATGAATTCCATCAACATGGCATTCTGGGTTCCGTACATGATACATGCATGACGAATTCGAGAAACATGCGTTTCTGAGTTGTGAGCATGTGGATTAGTGAACTTTCATCCACCAAAGAAGGCATATATTACACTTTGAAATATTTACTCTGACTTCATAAGTTTTTTGTATCACCAGGTTCTAAAATCGGACATTTGGCAGTAGAAAACACTCTTTGAGCGAATTCTCACCAATACACATGTAATTTACATTGTTTACATCACCATGGCATTCCGTATTCCGAACATGTTTCATGCATCACGGATTCCTCAAACATGCATTTCTGAGCTGTGAACATGCGCATGACAGATGTTTCAACCACCAAACAAGTTACTTATGCACTTTGAAATAGTTCCTTGGACTTCGTTGCTTCTCCTATCACCAGTTTCAAGAATCACACTTTGATCCCAGAAAAACCCTCTTGGAGCGAATTCTACCCTAGAGATATGTAATTTGAATAGATCCCTTCAACATGATATTCCGTGTTCCGTACATGTTACATGCATGACGGATTCGACAAACATGCATTCCTGAGTTGTGAGCATGTGGATTACTGATTTTTCATCCTCTATAAAAGGAATAATTTCATATAGACTCGTGTACACATTTTCACAAGCTTTCCCTAACACAAGTTTCGAATTCGTTCATTTTTCACAGAAGAATACTTCTGGAGTGTATTCAACCTAATAGATATATAATTTACATGAATTCCATCAACATGGCATTCCGGGTTCCGTACATGATACATGCATGACGGATTCGAGAAACATGCGTTTCTGAGTTGTGAGCATGTGGATTAGTGAACTTTCATCCACCAAAGAAGGCATATATTACACTTTGAAATATTTACTCTGACTTCATAAGTTTTTTGTATCACCAGGTTCTAAAATCGGACATTTGGCAGTAGAAAACACTCTTTGAGCGAATTATCACCTATACACATGTAATTTAGATTGTTTACATCACCATGGCATTCCGTATTCCGAACATGTTTCATGCATCACGGATTCCTCAAACATGCATTTCTGAGCTGTGAACATGCGCATGACAGATGTTTCAACCACCAAACATGTTACTTATGCACTTTGAATTAGTTCCTTGGACTTGGTTGCTTCTCCTATCACCAGTTTCAAGAATCACAATTTGATCCCAGAAAAACCCTCTTGGAGCGAATTCTACCCTAGAGATATGTAATTTGAATACATTCCTTCAACATGATATTCCGTGTTCCGTACATGTTACATGCATGACGGATTCGACAAACATGCATTCCTGAGTTGTGAGCATGTGGATTACTGATTTTTCATCCTCTATAAAAGGAATAATTTCATATAGACTCGTGTACACATTTTCACAAGCTTTCCCTAACACAAGTTTCGAATTCGTTCATTTTTCACAGAAGAATACTTCTGGAGTGTATTCAACCTAATAGATATATAATTTACATGAATTCCATCAACATGGCATTCCGGGTTCCGTACATGATACATGCATGACGAATTCGAGAAACATGCGTTTCTGAGTTGTGAGCATGTGGATTAGTGAACTTTCATCCACCAAAGAAGGCATATATTACACTTTGAAATATTTACTCTGACTTCATAAGTTTTTTGTATCACCAGGTTCTAAAATCGGACATTTGGCAGTAGAAAACACTCTTTGAGCGAATTCTCACCAATACACATGTAATTTACATTGTTTACATCACCATGGCATTCCGTATTCCGAACATGTTTCATGCATCACGGATTCCTCAAACATGCATTTCTGAGCTGTGAACATGCGCATGACAGATGTTTCAACCACCAAACAAGTTACTTATGCACTTTGAAATAGTTCCTTGGACTTCGTTGCTTCTCCTATCACCAGTTTCAAGAATCACACTTTGATCCCAGAAAAACCCTCTTGGAGCGAATTCTACCCTAGAGATATGTAATTTGAATAGATCCCTTCAACATGATATTCCGTGTTCCGTACATGTTACATGCATGACGGATTCGACAAACATGCATTCCTGAGTTGTGAGCATGTGGATTACTGATTTTTCATCCTCTATAAAAGGAATAATTTCATATAGACTCGTGTACACATTTTCACAAGCTTTCCCTAACACAAGTTTCGAATTCGTTCATTTTTCACAGAAGAATACTTCTGGAGTGTATTCAACCTAATAGATATATAATTTACATGAATTCCATCAACATGGCATTCCGGGTTCCGTACATGATACATGCATGACGGATTCGAGAAACATGCGTTTCTGAGTTGTGAGCATGTGGATTAGTGAACTTTCATCCACCAAAGAAGGCATATATTACACTTTGAAATATTTACTCTGACTTCATAAGTTTTTTGTATCACCAGGTTCTAAAATCGGACATTTGGCAGTAGAAAACACTCTTTGAGCGAATTATCACCTATACACATGTAATTTAGATTGTTTACATCACCATGGCATTCCGTATTCCGAACATGTTTCATGCATCACGGATTCCTCAAACATGCATTTCTGAGCTGTGAACATGCGCATGACAGATGTTTCAACCACCAAACATGTTACTTATGCACTTTGAATTAGTTCCTTGGACTTGGTTGCTTCTCCTATCACCAGTTTCAAGAATCACACTTTGATCCCAGAAAAACCCTCTTGGAGCGAATTCTACCCTAGAGATATGTAATTTGAATACATTCCTTCAACATGATATTCCGTGTTCCGTACATGTTACATGCATGACGGATTCGACAAACATGCATTCCTGAGTTGTGAGCATGTGGATTACTGATTTTTCATCCTCTATAAAAGGAATAATTTCATATAGACTCGTGTACACATTTTCACAAGCTTTCCCTAACACAAGTTTCGAATTCGTTCATTTTTCACAGAAGAATACTTCTGGAGTGTATTCAACCTAATAGATATATAATTTACATGAATTCCATCAACATGGCATTCCGGGTTCCGTACATGATACATGCATGATGAATTCGAGAAACATGCGTTTCTGAGTTGTGAGCATGTGGATTAGTGAACTTTCATCCACCAAAGAAGGCATATATTACACTTTGAAATATTTACTCTGACTTCATAAGTTTTTTGTATCACCAGGTTCTAAAATCGGACATTTGGCAGTAGAAAACACTCTTTGAGCGAATTCTCACCAATACACATGTAATTTACATTGTTTACATCACCATGGCATTCCGTATTCCGAACATGTTTCATGCATCACGGATTCCTCAAACATGCATTTCTGAGCTGTGAACATGCGCATGACAGATGTTTCAACCACCAAACAAGTTACTTATGCACTTTGAAATAGTTCCTTGGACTTCGTTGCTTCTCCTATCACCAGTTTCAAGAATCACACTTTGATCCCAGAAAAACCCTCTTGGAGCGAATTCTACCCTAGAGATATGTAATTTGAATAGATCCCTTCAACATGATATTCCGTGTTCCGTACATGTTACATGCATGACGGATTCGACAAACATGCATTCCTGAGTTGTGAGCATGTGGATTACTGATTTTTCATCCTCTATAAAAGGAATAATTTCATATAGACTCGTGTACACATTTTCACAAGCTTTCCCTAACACAAGTTTCGAATTCGTTCATTTTTCACAGAAGAATACTTCTGGAGTGTATTCAACCTAATAGATATATAATTTACATGAATTCCATCAACATGGCATTCCGGGTTCCGTACATGATACATGCATGACGGATTCGAGAAACATGCGTTTCTGAGTTGTGAGCATGTGGATTAGTGAACTTTCATCCACCAAAGAAGGCATATATTACACTTTGAAATATTTACTCTGACTTCATAAGTTTTTTGTATCACCAGGTTCTAAAATCGGACATTTGGCAGTAGAAAACACTCTTTGAGCGAATTATCACCTATACACATGTAATTTAGATTGTTTACATCACCATGGCATTCCGTATTCCGAACATGTTTCATGCATCACGGATTCCTCAAACATGCATTTCTGAGCTGTGAACATGCGCATGACAGATGTTTCAACCACCAAACAAGTTACTTATGCACTTTGAATTAGTTCCTTGGACTTGGTTGCTTCTCCTATCACCAGTTTCAAGAATCACACTTTGATCCCAGAAAAACCCTCTTGGAGCGAATTCTACCCTAGAGATATGTAATTTGAATAGATCCCTTCAACATGATATTCCGTGTTCCGTACATGTTACATGCATGACGGATTCGACAAACATGCATTCCTGAGTTGTGAGCATGTGGATTACTGATTTTTCATCCTCTATAAAAGGAATAATTTCATATAGACTCGTGTACACATTTTCACAAGCTTTCCCTAACACAAGTTTCGAATTCGTTCATTTTTCACAGAAGAATACTTCTGGAGTGTATTCAACCTAATAGATATATAATTTACATGAATTCCATCAACATGGCATTCCGGGTTCCGTACATGATACATGCATGACGGATTCGAGAAACATGCGTTTCTGAGTTGTGAGCATGTGGATTAGTGAACTTTCATCCACCAAAGAAGGCATATATTACACTTTGAAATATTTACTCTGACTTCATAAGTTTTTTGTATCACCAGGTTCTAAAATCGGACATTTGGCAGTAGAAAACACTCTTTGAGCGAATTATCACCTATACACATGTAATTTAGATTGTTTACATCACCATGGCATTCCGTATTCCGAACATGTTTCATGCATCACGGATTCCTCAAACATGCATTTCTGAGCTGTGAACATGCGCATGACAGATGTTTCAACCACCAAACATGTTACTTATGCACTTTGAATTAGTTCCTTGGACTTGGTTGCTTCTCCTATCACCAGTTTCAAGAATCACACTTTGATCCCAGAAAAACCCTCTTGGAGCGAATTCTACCCTAGAGATATGTAATTTGAATAGATTCCTTCAACATGATATTCCGTGTTCCGTACATGTTACATGCATGACGGATTCGACATACATGCATTCCTGAGTTGTGAGCATGTGGATTACTGATTTTTCATCCTCTATAAAAGGAATAATTTCATATAGACTCGTGTACACATTTTCACAAGCTTTCCCTAACACAAGTTTCGAATTCGTTCATTTTTCACAGAAGAATACTTCTGGAGTGTATTCAACCTAATAGATATATAATTTACATGAATTCCATCAACATGGCATTCTGGGTTCCGTACATGATACATGCATGACGAATTCGAGAAACATGCGTTTCTGAGTTGTGAGCATGTGGATTAGTGAACTTTCATCCACCAAAGAAGGCATATATTACACTTTGAAATATTTACTCTGACTTCATAAGTTTTTTGTATCACCAGGTTCTAAAATCGGACATTTGGCAGTAGAAAACACTCTTTGAGCGAATTCTCACCAATACACATGTAATTTACATTGTTTACATCACCATGGCATTCCGTATTCCGAACATGTTTCATGCATCACGGATTCCTCAAACATGCATTTCTGAGCTGTGAACATGCGCATGACAGATGTTTCAACCACCAAACAAGTTACTTATGCACTTTGAAATAGTTCCTTGGACTTCGTTGCTTCTCCTATCACCAGTTTCAAGAATCACACTTTGATCCCAGAAAAACCCTCTTGGAGCGAATTCTACCCTAGAGATATGTAATTTGAATAGATCCCTTCAACATGATATTCCGTGTTCCGTACATGTTACATGCATGACGGATTCGACAAACATGCATTCCTGAGTTGTGAGCATGTGGATTACTGATTTTTCATCCTCTATAAAAGGAATAATTTCATATAGACTCGTGTACACATTTTCACAAGCTTTCCCTAACACAAGTTTCGAATTCGTTCATTTTTCACAGAAGAATACTTCTGGAGTGTATTCAACCTAATAGATATATAATTTACATGAATTCCATCAACATGGCATTCCGGGTTCCGTACATGATACATGCATGACGGATTCGAGAAACATGCGTTTCTGAGTTGTGAGCATGTGGATTAGTGAACTTTCATCCACCAAAGAAGGCATATATTACACTTTGAAATATTTACTCTGACTTCATAAGTTTTTTGTATCACCAGGTTCTAAAATCGGACATTTGGCAGTAGAAAACACTCTTTGAGCGAATTATCACCTATACACATGTAATTTAGATTGTTTACATCACCATGGCATTCCGTATTCCGAACATGTTTCATGCATCACGGATTCCTCAAACATGCATTTCTGAGCTGTGAACATGCGCATGACAGATGTTTCAACCACCAAACATGTTACTTATGCACTTTGAATTAGTTCCTTGGACTTGGTTGCTTCTCCTATCACCAGTTTCAAGAATCACAATTTGATCCCAGAAAAACCCTCTTGGAGCGAATTCTACCCTAGAGATATGTAATTTGAATACATTCCTTCAACATGATATTCCGTGTTCCGTACATGTTACATGCATGACGGATTCGACAAACATGCATTCCTGAGTTGTGAGCATGTGGATTACTGATTTTTCATCCTCTATAAAAGGAATAATTTCATATAGACTCGTGTACACATTTTCACAAGCTTTCCCTAACACAAGTTTCGAATTCGTTCATTTTTCACAGAAGAATACTTCTGGAGTGTATTCAACCTAATAGATATATAATTTACATGAATTCCATCAACATGGCATTCCGGGTTCCGTACATGATACATGCATGACGAATTCGAGAAACATGCGTTTCTGAGTTGTGAGCATGTGGATTAGTGAACTTTCATCCACCAAAGAAGGCATATATTACACTTTGAAATATTTACTCTGACTTCATAAGTTTTTTGTATCACCAGGTTCTAAAATCGGACATTTGGCAGTAGAAAACACTCTTTGAGCGAATTCTCACCAATACACATGTAATTTACATTGTTTACATCACCATGGCATTCCGTATTCCGAACATGTTTCATGCATCACGGATTCCTCAAACATGCATTTCTGAGCTGTGAACATGCGCATGACAGATGTTTCAACCACCAAACAAGTTACTTATGCACTTTGAAATAGTTCCTTGGACTTCGTTGCTTCTCCTATCACCAGTTTCAAGAATCACACTTTGATCCCAGAAAAACCCTCTTGGAGCGAATTCTACCCTAGAGATATGTAATTTGAATAGATCCCTTCAACATGATATTCCGTGTTCCGTACATGTTACATGCATGACGGATTCGACAAACATGCATTCCTGAGTTGTGAGCATGTGGATTACTGATTTTTCATCCTCTATAAAAGGAATAATTTCATATAGACTCGTGTACACATTTTCACAAGCTTTCCCTAACACAAGTTTCGAATTCGTTCATTTTTCACAGAAGAATACTTCTGGAGTGTATTCATCCTAATAGATATATAATTTACATGAATTCCATCAACATGGCATTCCGGGTTCCGTACATGATACATGCATGACGGATTCGAGAAACATGCGTTTCTGAGTTGTGAGCATGTGGATTAGTGAACTTTCATCCACCAAAGATGGCATATATTACACTTTGAAATATTTACTCTGACTTCATAAGTTTTTTGTATCACCAGGTTCTAAAATCGGACATTTGGCAGTAGAAAACACTCTTTGAGCGAATTATCACCTATACACATGTAATTTAGATTGTTTATATCACCATGGCATTCCGTATTCCGAACATGTTTCATGCATCACGGATTCCTCAAACATGCATTTCTGAGCTGTGAACATGCGCATGACAGATGTTTCAACCACCAAACATGTTACTTATGCACTTTGAATTAGTTCCTTGGACTTGGTTGCTTCTCCTATCACCAGTTTCAAGAATCACACTTTGATCCCAGAAAAACCCTCTTGGAGCGAATTCTACCCTAGAGATATGTAATTTGAATAGATCCCTTCAACATGATATTCCGTGTTCCGTACATGTTACATGCATGACGGATTCGACAAACATGCATTCCTGAGTTGTGAGCATGTGGATTACTGATTTTTCATCCTCTATAAAAGGAATAATTTCATATAGACTCGTGTACACATTTTCACAAGCTTTCCCTAACACAAGTTTCGAATTCGTTCATTTTTCACAGAAGAATACTTCTGGAGTGTATTCAACCTAATAGATATATAATTTACATGAATTCCATCAACATGGCATTCCGGGTTCCGTACATGATACATGCATGACGGATTCGAGAAACATGCGTTTCTGAGTTGTGAGCATGTGGATTAGTGAACTTTCATCCACCAAAGAAGGCATATATTACACTTTGAAATATTTACTCTGACTTCATAAGTTTTTTGTATCACCAGGTTCTAAAATCGGACATTTGGCAGTAGAAAACACTCTTTGAGCGAATTATCACCTATACACATGTAATTTAGATTGTTTACATCACCATGGCATTCCGTATTCCGAACATGTTTCATGCATCACGGATTCCTCAAACATGCATTTCTGAGCTGTGAACATGCGCATGACAGATGTTTCAACCACCAAACATGTTACTTATGCACTTTGAATTAGTTCCTTGGACTTGGTTGCTTCTCCTATCACCAGTTTCAAGAATCACACTTTGATCCCAGAAAAACCCTCTTGGAGCGAATTCTACCCTAGAGATATGTAATTTGAATAGATCCCTTCAACATGATATTCCGTGTTCCGTACATGTTACATGCATGACGGATTCGACAAACATGCATTCCTGAGTTGTGAGCATGTGGATTACTGATTTTTCATCCTCTATAAAAGGAATAATTTCATATAGACTCGTGTACACATTTTCACAAGCTTTCCCTAACACAAGTTTCGAATTCGTTCATTTTTCACAGAAGAATACTTCTGGAGTGTATTCAACCTAATAGATATATAATTTACATGAATTCCATCAACATGGCATTCCGGGTTCCGTACATGATACATGCATGACGGATTCGAGAAACATGAGTTTCTGAGTTGTGAGCATGTGGATTAGTGAACTTTCATCCACCAAAGAAGGCATATATTACACTTTGAAATATTTACTCTGACTTCATAAGTTTTTTGTATCACCAGGTTCTAAAATCGGACATTTGGCAGTAGAAAACACTCTTTGAGCGAATTATCACCTATACACATGTAATTTAGATTGTTTACATCACCATGGCATTCCGTATTCCGAACATGTTTCATGCATCACGGATTCCTCAAACATGCATTTCTGAGCTGTGAACATGCGCATGACAGATGTTTCAACCACCAAACAAGTTACTTATGCACTTTGAAATATTTCCTTGGACTTCGTTGCTTCTCCTATCACCAGTTTCAAGAATCACACTTTGATCCCAGAAAAACCCTCTTGGAGCGAATTCTACCCTAGAGATATGTAATTTGAATAGATCCCTTCAACATGATATTCCGTGTTCCGTACATGTTACATGCATGACGGATTCGACAAACATGCATTCCTGAGTTGTGAGCATGTGGATTACTGATTTTTCATCCTCTATAAAAGGAATAATTTCATATAGACTCGTGTACACATTTTCACAAGCTTTCCCTAACACAAGTTTCGAATTCGTTCATTTTTCACAGAAGAATACTTCTGGAGTGTATTCAACCTAATAGATATATAATTTACATGAATTCCATCAACATGGCATTCCGGGTTCCGTACATGATACATGCATGACGGATTCGAGAAACATGCGTTTCTGAGTTGTGAGCATGTGGATTAGTGAACTTTCATCCACCAAAGAAGGCATATATTACACTTTGAAATATTTACTCTGACTTCATAAGTTTTTTGTATCACCAGGTTCTAAAATCGGACATTTGGCAGTAGAAAGCACTCTTTGAGCGAATTATCACCTATACACATGTAATTTAGATTGTTTACATCACCATGGCATTCCGTATTCCGAACATGTTTCATGCATCACGGATTCCTCAAACATGCATTTCTGAGCTGTGAACATGCGCATGACAGATGTTTCAACCACCAAACTTGTTACTTATGCACTTTGAATTAGTTCCTTGGACTTGGTTGCTTCTCCTATCACCAGTTTCAAGAATCACACTTTGATCCCAGAAAAACCCTCTTGGAGCGAATTCTACCCTAGAGATATGTAATTTGAATAGATCCCTTCAACATGATATTCCGTGTTCCGTACATGTTTCATGCATGACGGATTCGACAAACATGCATTCCTGAGTTGTGAGCATGTGGATTACTGATTTTTCATCCTCTATAAAAGGAATAATTTCATATAGACTCGTGTACACATTTTCACAAGCTTTCCCTAACACAAGTTTCGAATTCGTTCATTTTTCACAGAAGAATACTTCTGGAGTGTATTCAACCTAATAGATATATAATTTACATGAATTCCATCAACATGGCATTCCGGGTTCCGTACATGATACATGCATGACGGATTCGAGAAACATGCGTTTCTGAGTTGTGAGCATGTGGATTAGTGAACTTTCATCCACCAAAGAAGGCATATATTACAATTTGAAATATTTACTCTGACTTCATAAGTTTTTTGTATCACCAGGTTCTAAAATCGGACATTTGGCAGTAGAAAACACTCTTTGAGCGAATTATCACCTATACACATGTAATTTAGATTGTTTACATCACCATGGCATTCCGTATTCCGAACATGTTTCATGCATCACGGATTCCTCAAACATGCATTTCTGAGCTGTGAACATGCGCATGACAGATGTTTCAACCACCAAACATGTTACTTATGCACTTTGAATTAGTTCCTTGGACTTGGTTGCTTCTCCTATCACCAGTTTCAAGAATCACACTTTGATCCCAGAAAAACCCTCTTGGAGCGAATTCTACCCTAGAGATATGTAATTTGAATAGATTCCTTCAACATGATATTCCGTGTTCCGTACATGTTACATGCATGACGGATTCGACATACATGCATTCCTGAGTTGTGAGCATGTGGATTACTGATTTTTCATCCTCTATAAAAGGAATAATTTCATATAGACTCGTGTACACATTTTCACAAGCTTTCCCTAACACAAGTTTCGAATTCGTTCATTTTTCACAGAAGAATACTTCTGGAGTGTATTCAACCTAATAGATATATAATTTACATGAATTCCATCAACATGGCATTCTGGGTTCCGTACATGATACATGCATGACGAATTCGAGAAACATGCGTTTCTGAGTTGTGAGCATGTGGATTAGTGAACTTTCATCCACCAAAGAAGGCATATATTACACTTTGAAATATTTACTCTGACTTCATAAGTTTTTTGTATCACCAGGTTCTAAAATCGGACATTTGGCAGTAGAAAACACTCTTTGAGCGAATTCTCACCAATACACATGTAATTTACATTGTTTACATCACCATGGCATTCCGTATTCCGAACATGTTTCATGCATCACGGATTCCTCAAACATGCATTTCTGAGCTGTGAACATGCGCATGACAGATGTTTCAACCACCAAACAAGTTACTTATGCACTTTGAAATAGTTCCTTGGACTTCGTTGCTTCTCCTATCACCAGTTTCAAGAATCACACTTTGATCCCAGAAAAACCCTCTTGGAGCGAATTCTACCCTAGAGATATGTAATTTGAATAGATCCCTTCAACATGATATTCCGTGTTCCGTACATGTTACATGCATGACGGATTCGACAAACATGCATTCCTGAGTTGTGAGCATGTGGATTACTGATTTTTCATCCTCTATAAAAGGAATAATTTCATATAGACTCGTGTACACATTTTCACAAGCTTTCCCTAACACAAGTTTCGAATTCGTTCATTTTTCACAGAAGAATACTTCTGGAGTGTATTCAACCTAATAGATATATAATTTACATGAATTCCATCAACATGGCATTCCGGGTTCCGTACATGATACATGCATGACGGATTCGAGAAACATGCGTTTCTGAGTTGTGAGCATGTGGATTAGTGAACTTTCATCCACCAAAGAAGGCATATATTACACTTTGAAATATTTACTCTGACTTCATAAGTTTTTTGTATCACCAGGTTCTAAAATCGGACATTTGGCAGTAGAAAACACTCTTTGAGCGAATTATCACCTATACACATGTAATTTAGATTGTTTACATCACCATGGCATTCCGTATTCCGAACATGTTTCATGCATCACGGATTCCTCAAACATGCATTTCTGAGCTGTGAACATGCGCATGACAGATGTTTCAACCACCAAACATGTTACTTATGCACTTTGAATTAGTTCCTTGGACTTGGTTGCTTCTCCTATCACCAGTTTCAAGAATCACACTTTGATCCCAGAAAAACCCTCTTGGAGCGAATTCTACCCTAGAGATATGTAATTTGAATAGATCCCTTCAACATGATATTCCGTGTTCCGTACATGTTACATGCATGACGGATTCGACAAACATGCATTCCTGAGTTGTGAGCATGTGGATTACTGATTTTTCATCCTCTATAAAAGGAATAATTTCATATAGACTCGTGTACACATTTTCACAAGCTTTCCCTAACACAAGTTTCGAATTCGTTCATTTTTCACAGAAGAATACTTCTGGAGTGTATTCAACCTAATAGATATATAATTTACATGAATTCCATCAACATGGCATTCCGGGTTCCGTACATGATACATGCATGACGGATTCGAGAAACATGAGTTTCTGAGTTGTGAGCATGTGGATTAGTGAACTTTCATCCACCAAAGAAGGCATATATTACACTTTGAAATATTTACTCTGACTTCATAAGTTTTTTGTATCACCAGGTTCTAAAATCGGACATTTGGCAGTAGAAAACACTCTTTGAGCGAATTATCACCTATACACATGTAATTTAGATTGTTTACATCACCATGGCATTCCGTATTCCGAACATGTTTCATGCATCACGGATTCCTCAAACATGCATTTCTGAGCTGTGAACATGCGCATGACAGATGTTTCAACCACCAAACATGTTACTTATGCACTTTGAATTAGTTCCTTGGACTTGGTTGCTTCTCCTATCACCAGTTTCAAGAATCACACTTTGATCCCAGAAAAACCCTCTTGGAGCGAATTCTACCCTAGAGATATGTAATTTGAATAGATCCCTTCAACATGATATTCCGTGTTCCGTACATGTTACATGCATGACGGATTCGACAAACATGCATTCCTGAGTTGTGATCATGTGGATTACTGATTTTTCATCCTCTATAAAAGGAATAATTTCATATAGACTCGTGTACACATTTTCACAAGCTTTCCCTAACACAAGTTTCGAATTCGTTCATTTTTCACAGAAGAATACTTCTGGAGTGTATTCAACCTAATAGATATATAATTTACATGAATTCCATCAACATGGCATTCCGGGTTCCGTACATGATACATGCATGACGGATTCGAGAAACATGCGTTTCTGAGTTGTGAGCATGTGGATTAGTGAACTTTCATCCACCAAAGAAGGCATATATTACACTTTGAAATATTTACTCTGACTTCATAAGTTTTTTGTATCACCAGGTTCTAAAATCGGACATTTGGCAGTAGAAAACACTCTTTGAGCGAATTATCACCTATACACATGTAATTTAGATTGTTTACATCACCATGGCATTCCGTATTCCGAACATGTTTCATGCATCACGGATTCCTCAAACATGCATTTCTGAGCTGTGAACATGCGCATGACAGATGTTTCAACCACCAAACATGTTACTTATGCACTTTGAATTAGTTCCTTGGACTTGGTTGCTTCTCCTATCACCAGTTTCAAGAATCACACTTTGATCCCAGAAAAACCCTCTTGGAGCGAATTCTACCCTAGAGATATGTAATTTGAATAGATCCCTTCAACATGATATTCCGTGTTCCGTACATGTTACATGCATGACGGATTCGACAAACATGCATTCCTGAGTTGTGATCATGTGGATTACTGATTTTTCATCCTCTATAAAAGGAATAATTTCATATAGACTCGTGTACACATTTTCACAAGCTTTCCCTAACACAAGTTTCGAATTCGTTCATTTTTCACAGAAGAATACTTCTGGAGTGTATTCAACCTAATAGATATATAATTTACATGAATTCCATCAACATGGCATTCCGGGTTCCGTACATGATACATGCATGACGGATTCGAGAAACATGCGTTTCTGAGTTGTGAGCATGTGGATTAGTGAACTTTCATCCACCAAAGAAGGCATATATTACACTTTGAAATATTTACTCTGACTTCATAAGTTTTTTGTATCACCAGGTTCTAAAATCGGACATTTGGCAGTAGAAAACACTCTTTGAGCGAATTATCACCTATACACATGTAATTTAGATTGTTTACATCACCATGGCATTCCGTATTCCGAACATGTTTCATGCATCACGGATTCCTCAAACATGCATTTCTGAGCTGTGAACATGCGCATGACAGATGTTTCAACCACCAAACATGTTACTTATGCACTTTGAATTAGTTCCTTGGACTTGGTTGCTTCTCCTATCACCAGTTTCAAGAATCACACTTTGATCCCAGAAAAACCCTCTTGGAGCGAATTCTACCCTAGAGATATGTAATTTGAATAGATCCCTTCAACATGATATTCCGTGTTCCGTACATGTTACATGCATGACGGATTCGACAAACATGCATTCCTGAGTTGTGAGCATGTGGATTACTGATTTTTCATCCTCTATAAAAGGAATAATTTCATATAGACTCGTGTACACATTTTCACAAGCTTTCCCTAACACAAGTTTCGAATTCGTTCATTTTTCACAGAAGAATACTTCTGGAGTGTATTCAACCTAATAGATATATAATTTACATGAATTCCATCAACATGGCATTCCGGGTTCCGTACATGATACATGCATGACGGATTCGAGAAACATGAGTTTCTGAGTTGTGAGCATGTGGATTAGTGAACTTTCATCCACCAAAGAAGGCATATATTACACTTTGAAATATTTACTCTGACTTCATAAGTTTTTTGTATCACCAGGTTCTAAAATCGGACATTTGGCAGTAGAAAACACTCTTTGAGCGAATTATCACCTATACACATGTAATTTAGATTGTTTACATCACCATGGCATTCCGTATTCCGAACATGTTTCATGCATCACGGATTCCTCAAACATGCATTTCTGAGCTGTGAACATGCGCATGACAGATGTTTCAACCACCAAACAAGTTACTTATGCACTTTGAAATATTTCCTTGGACTTCGTTGCTTCTCCTATCACCAGTTTCAAGAATCACACTTTGATCCCAGAAAAACCCTCTTGGAGCGAATTCTACCCTAGAGATATGTAATTTGAATAGATCCCTTCAACATGATATTCCGTGTTCCGTACATGTTACATGCATGACGGATTCGACAAACATGCATTCCTGAGTTGTGAGCATGTGGATTACTGATTTTTCATCCTCTATAAAAGGAATAATTTCATATAGACTCGTGTACACATTTTCACAAGCTTTCCCTAACACAAGTTTCGAATTCGTTCATTTTTCACAGAAGAATACTTCTGGAGTGTATTCAACCTAATAGATATATAATTTACATGAATTCCATCAACATGGCATTCCGGGTTCCGTACATGATACATGCATGACGGATTCGAGAAACATGCGTTTCTGAGTTGTGAGCATGTGGATTAGTGAACTTTCATCCACCAAAGAAGGCATATATTACACTTTGAAATATTTACTCTGACTTCATAAGTTTTTTGTATCACCAGGTTCTAAAATCGGACATTTGGCAGTAGAAAACACTCTTTGAGCGAATTATCACCTATACACATGTAATTTAGATTGTTTACATCACCATGGCATTCCGTATTCCGAACATGTTTCATGCATCACGGATTCCTCAAACATGCATTTCTGAGCTGTGAACATGCGCATGACAGATGTTTCAACCACCAAACATGTTACTTATGCACTTTGAATTAGTTCCTTGGACTTGGTTGCTTCTCCTATCACCAGTTTCAAGAATCACACTTTGATCCCAGAAAAACCCTCTTGGAGCGAATTCTACCCTAGAGATATGTAATTTGAATAGATCCCTTCAACATGATATTCCATGTTCCGTACATGTTACATGCATGACGGATTCGACAAACATGCATTCCTGAGTTGTGAGCATGTGGATTACTGATTTTTCATCCTCTATAAAAGGAATAATTTCATATAGACTCGTGTACACATTTTCACAAGCTTTCCCTAACACAAGTTTCAAATTCGTTCATTTTTCACAGAAGAATACTTCTGGAGTGTATTCAACCTAATAGATATATAATTTACATGAATTCCATCAACATGGCATTCCGGGTTCCGTACATGATACATGCATGACGGATTCGAGAAGCATGCGTTTCTGAGTTGTGAGCATGTGGATTAGTGAACTTTCATCCACCAAAGAAGGCATATATTACACTTTGAAATATTTACTCTGACTTCATAAGTTTTTTGTATCACCAGGTTCTAAAATCGGACATTTGGCAGTAGAAAACACTCTTTGAGCGAATTATCACCTATACACATGTAATTTAGATTGTTTACATCACCATGGCATTCCGTATTCCGAACATGTTTCATGCATCACGGATTCCTCAAACATGCATTTCTGAGCTGTGAACATGCGCATGACAGATGTTTCAACCACCAAACTTGTTACTTATGCACTTTGAATTAGTTCCTTGGACTTGGTTGCTTCTCCTATCACCAGTTTCAAGAATCACACTTTGATCCCAGAAAAACCCTCTTGGAGCGAATTCTACCCTAGAGATATGTAATTTGAATAGATCCCTTCAACATGATATTCCGTGTTCCGTACATGTTACATGCATGACGGATTCGACAAACATGCATTCCTGAGTTGTGAGCATGTGGATTACTGATTTTTCATCCTCTATAAAAGGAATAATTTCATATAGACTCGTGTACACATTTTCACAAGCTTTCCCTAACACAAGTTTCGAATTCGTTCATTTTTCACAGAAGAATACTTCTGGAGTGTATTCAACCTAATAGATATATAATTTACATGAATTCCATCAGCATGGCATTCCGGGTTCCGTACAAGATACATGCATGACGGATTCGAGAAACATGCGTTTCTGAGTTGTGAGCATGTGGATTAGTGAACTTTCATCCACCAAAGAAGGCATATATTACACTTTGAAATATTTACTCTGACTTCATAAGTTTTTTGTATCACCAGGTTCTAAAATCGGACATTTGGCAGTAGAAAACACTCTTTGAGCGAATTATCACCTATACACATGTAATTTAGATTGTTTACATCACCATGGCATTCCGTATTCCGAACATGTTTCATGCATCACGGATTCCTCAAACATGCATTTCTGAGCTGAGAACATGCGCATGACAGATGTTTCAACCACCAAACATGTTACTTATGCACTTTGAATTAGTTCCTTGGACTTGGTTGCTTCTCCTATCACCAGTTTCAAGAATCACACTTTGATCCCAGAAAAACCCTCTTGGAGCGAATTCTACCCTAGAGATATGTAATTTGAATAGATTCCTTCAACATGATATTCCGTGTTCCGTACATGTTACATGCATGACGGATTCGACATACATGCATTCCTGAGTTGTGAGCATGTGGATTACTGATTTTTCATCCTCTATAAAAGGAATAATTTCATATAGACTCGTGTACACATTTTCACAAGCTTTCCCTAACACAAGTTTCGAATTCGTTCATTTTTCACAGAAGAATACTTCTGGAGTGTATTCAACCTAATAGATATATAATTTACATGAATTCCATCAACATGGCATTCTGGGTTCCGTACATGATACATGCATGACGAATTCGAGAAACATGCGTTTCTGAGTTGTGAGCATGTGGATTAGTGAACTTTCATCCACCAAAGAAGGCATATATTACACTTTGAAATATTTACTCTGACTTCATAAGTTTTTTGTATCACCAGGTTCTAAAATCGGACATTTGGCAGTAGAAAACACTCTTTGAGCGAATTCTCACCAATACACATGTAATTTACATTGTTTACATCACCATGGCATTCCGTATTCCGAACATGTTTCATGCATCACGGATTCCTCAAACATGCATTTCTGAGCTGTGAACATGCACATGACAGATGTTTCAACCACCAAACAAGTAACTTATGCACTTTGAAATAGTTCCTTGGACTTCGTTGCTTCTCCTATCACCAGTTTCAAGAATCACACTTTGATCCCAGAAAAACCCTCTTGGAGCGAATTCTACCCTAGAGATATGTAATTTGAATAGATCCCTTCAACATGATATTCCGTGTTCCGTACATGTTACATGCATGACGGATTCGACAAACATGCATTCCTGAGTTGTGAGCATGTGGATTACTGATTTTTCATCCTCTATAAAAGGAATAATTTCATATAGACTCGTGTACACATTTTCACAAGCTTTCCCTAACACAAGTTTCGAATTCGTTCATTTTTCACAGAAGAATACTTCTGGAGTGTATTCAACCTAATAGATATATAATTTACATGAATTCCATCAACATGGCATTCCGGGTTCCGTACATGATACATGCATGACGGATTCGAGAAACATGCGTTTCTGAGTTGTGAGCATGTGGATTAGTGAACTTTCATCCACCAAAGAAGGCATATATTACACTTTGAAATATTTACTCTGACTTCATAAGTTTTTTGTATCACCAGGTTCTAAAATCGGACATTTGGCAGTAGAAAACACTCTTTGAGCGAATTATCACCTATACACATGTAATTTAGATTGTTTACATCACCATGGCATTCCGTATTCCGAACATGTTTCATGCATCACGGATTCCTCAAACATGCATTTCTGAGCTGTGAACATGCGCATGACAGATGTTTCAACCACCAAACATGTTACTTATGCACTTTGAATTAGTTCCTTGGACTTGGTTGCTTCTCCTATCACCAGTTTCAAGAATCACACTTTGATCCCAGAAAAACCCTCTTGGAGCGAATTCTACCCTAGAGATATGTAATTTGAATAGATCCCTTCAACATGATATTCCGTGTTCCGTACATGTTACATGCATGACGGATTCGACAAACATGCATTCCTGAGTTGTGAGCATGTGGATTACTGATTTTTCATCCTCTATAAAAGGAATAATTTCATATAGACTCGTGTACACATTTTCACAAGCTTTCCCTAACACAAGTTTCGAATTCGTTCATTTTTCACAGAAGAATATTTCTGGAGTGTATTCAACCTAATAGATATATAATTTACATGAATTCCATCAACATGGCATTCCGGGTTGCGTACATGATACATGCATGACGGATTCGAGAAACATGCGTTTCTGAGTTGTGAGCATGTGGATTAGTGAACTTTCATCCACCAAAGAAGGCATATATTACACTTTGAAATATTTACTCTGACTTCATAAGTTTTTTGTATCACCAGGTTCTAAAATCGGACATTTGGCAGTAGAAAACACTCTTTGAGCGAATTATCACCTATACACATGTAATTTAGATTGTTTACATCACCATGGCATTCCGTATTCCGAACATGTTTCATGCATCACGGATTCCTCAAACATGCATTTCTGAGCTGTGAACATGCGCATGACAGATGTTTCAACCAACAAACATGTTACTTATGCACTTTGAATTAGTTCCTTGGACTTGGTTGCTTCTCCTATCACCAGTTTCAAGAATCACACTTTGATCCCAGAAAAACCCTCTTGGAGCGAATTCTACCCTAGAGATATGTAATTTGAATAGATCCCTTCAACATGATATTCCGTGTTCCGTACATGTTACATGCATGACGGATTCGACAAACATGCATTCCTGAGTTGTGAGCATGTGGATTACTGATTTTTCATCCTCTATAAAAGGAATAATTTCATATAGACTCGTGTAAACATTTTCACAAGCTTTCCCTAACACAAGTTTCGAATTCGTTCATTTTTCACAGAAGAATACTTCTGGAGTTTATTCAACCTAATAGATATATAATTTACATGAATTCCATCAACATGGCATTCCGGGTTCCGTACATGATACATGCATGACGGATTCGAGAAACATGCGTTTCTGAGTTGTGAGCATGTGGATTAGTGAACTTTCATCCACCAAAGATGGCATATATTACACTTTGAAATATTTACTCTGACTTCATAAGTTTTTTGTATCACCAGGTTCTAAAATCGGACATTTGGCAGTAGAAAACACTCTTTGAGCGAATTATCACCTATACACATGTAATTTAGATTGTTTACATCACCATGGCATTCCGTATTCCGAACATGTTTCATGCATCACGGATTCCTCAAACATGCATTTCTGAGCTGTGAACATGCGCATGACAGATGTTTCAACCACCAAACATGTTACTTATGCACTTTGAATTAGTTCCTTGGACTTGGTTGCTTCTCCTATCACCAGTTTCAAGAATCACACTTTGATCCCAGAAAAACCCTCTTGGAGCGAATTCTACCCTAGAGATATGTAATTTGAATAGATCCCTTCAACATGATATTCCGTGTTCCGTACATGTTACATGCATGACGGATTCGACAAACATGCATTCCTGAGTTGTGAGCATGTGGATTACTGATTTTTCATCCTCTATAAAAGGAATAATTTCATATAGACTCGTGTACACATTTTCACAAGCTTTCCCTAACACAAGTTTCGAATTCGTTCATTTTTCACAGAAGAATACTTCTGGAGTGTATTCAACCTAATAGATATATAATTTACATGAATTCCATCAACATGGCATTCCGGGTTCCGTACATGATACATGCATGACGGATTCGAGAAACATGCGTTTCTGAGTTGTGAGCATGTGGATTAGTGAACTTTCATCCACCAAAGAAGGCATATATTACACTTTGAAATATTTACTCTGACTTCATAAGTTTTTTGTATCACCAGGTTCTAAAATCGGACATTTGGCAGTAGAAAACACTCTTTGAGCGAATTATCACCTATACACATGTAATTTAGATTGTTTACATCACCATGGCATTCCGTATTCCGAACATGTTTCATGCATCACGGATTCCTCAAACATGCATTTCTGAGCTGTGAACATGCGCATGACAGATGTTTCAACCAACAAACATGTTACTTATGCACTTTGAATTAGTTCCTTGGACTTGGTTGCTTCTCCTATCACCAGTTTCAAGAATCACACTTTGATCCCAGAAAAACCCTCTTGGAGCGAATTCTACCCTAGAGATATGTAATTTGAATAGATCCCTTCAACATGATATTCCGTGTTCCGTACATGTTACATGCATGACGGATTCGACAAACATGCATTCCTGAGTTGTGAGCATGTGGATTACTGATTTTTCATCCTCTATAAAAGGAATAATTTCATATAGACTCGTGTACACATTTTCACAAGCTTTCCCTAACACAAGTTTCGAATTCGTTCATTTTTCACAGAAGAATACTTCTGGAGTGTATTCAACCTAATAGATATATAATTTACATGAATTCCATCAACATGGCATTCCGGGTTCCGTACATGATACATGCATGACGGATTCGAGAAACATGAGTTTCTGAGTTGTGAGCATGTGGATTAGTGAACTTTCATCCACCAAAGAAGGCATATATTACACTTTGAAATATTTACTCTGACTTCATAAGTTTTTTGTATCACCAGGTTCTAAAATCGGACATTTGGCAGTAGAAAACACTCTTTGAGCGAATTATCACCTATACACATGTAATTTAGATTGTTTACATCACCATGGCATTCCGTATTCCGAACATGTTTCATGCATCACGGATTCCTCAAACATGCATTTCTGAGCTGTGAACATGCGCATGACAGATGTTTCAACCACCAAACATGTTACTTATGCACTTTGAATTAGTTCCTTGGACTTGGTTGCTTCTCCTATCACCAGTTTCAAGAATCACACTTTGATCCCAGAAAAACCCTCTTGGAGCGAATTCTACCCTAGAGACATGTAATTTGAATAGATCCCTTCAACATGATATTCCGTGTTCCGTACATGTTACATGCATGACGGATTCGACAAACATGCATTCCTGAGTTGTGAGCATGTGGATTACTGATTTTTCATCCTCTATAAAAGGAATAATTTCATATAGACTCGTGTACACATTTTCACAAGCTTTCCCTAACACAAGTTTCGAATTCGTTCATTTTTCACAGAAGAATACTTCTGGAGTGTATTCAACCTAATAGATATATAATTTACATGAATTCCATCAACATGGCATTCCGGGTTCCGTACATGATACATGCATGACGGATTCGAGAAACATGCGTTTCTGAGTTGTGAGCATGTGGATTAGTGAACTTTCATCCACCAAAGAAGGCATATATTACACTTTGAAATATTTACTCTGACTTCATAAGTTTTTTGTATCACCAGGTTCTAAAATCGGACATTTGGCAGTAGAAAACACTCTTTGAGCGAATTATCACCTATACACATGTAATTTAGATTGTTTACATCACCATGGCATTCCGTATTCCGAACATGTTTCATGCATCACGGATTCCTCAAACATGCATTTCTGAGCTGTGAACATGCGCATGACAGATGTTTCAACCACCAAACAAGTTACTTATGCACTTTGAATTAGTTCCTTGGACTTGGTTGCTTCTCCTATCACCAGTTTCAAGAATCACACTTTGATCCCAGAAAAACCCTCTTGGAGCGAATTCTACCCTAGAGATATGTAATTTGAATAGATCCCTTCAACATGATATTCCGTGTTCCGTACATGTTACATGCATGACGGATTCGACAAACATGCATTCCTGAGTTGTGAGCATGTGGATTACTGATTTTTCATCCTCTATAAAAGGAATAATTTCATATAGACTCGTGTACACATTTTCACAAGCTTTCCCTAACACAAGTTTCGAATTCGTTCATTTTTCACAGAAGAATACTTCTGGAGTGTATTCAACCTAATAGATATATAATTTACATGAATTCCATCAACATGGCATTCCGGGTTCCGTACATGATACATGCATGACGGATTCGAGAAACATGAGTTTCTGAGTTGTGAGCATGTGGATTAGTGAACTTTCATCCACCAAAGAAGGCATATATTACACTTTGAAATATTTACTCTGACTTCATAAGTTTTTTGTATCACCAGGTTCTAAAATCGGACATTTGGCAGTAGAAAACACTCTTTGAGCGAATTATCACCTATACACATGTAATTTAGATTGTTTACATCACCATGGCATTCCGTATTCCGAACATGTTTCATGCATCACGGATTCCTCAAACATGCATTTCTGAGCTGTGAACATGCGCATGACAGATGTTTCAACCACCAAACAAGTTACTTAGGCACTTTGAAATAGTTCCTTGGACTTGGTTGCTTCTCCTATCACCAGTTTCAAGAATCACACTTTGATCCCAGAAAAACCCTCTTGGAGCGAATTCTACCCTAGAGATATGTAATTTGAATAGATCCCTTCAACATGATATTCCGTGTTCCGTACATGTTACATGCATGACGGATTCGACAAACATGCATTCCTGAGTTGTGAGCATGTGGATTACTGATTTTTCATCCTCTATAAAAGGAATAATTTCATATAGACTCGTGTACACATTTTCACAAGCTTTCCCTAACACAAGTTTCGAATTCGTTCATTTTTCACAGAAGAATACTTCTGGAGTGTATTCAACCTAATAGATATATAATTTACATGAATTCCATCAACATGGCATTCCGGGTTCCGTACATGATACATGCATGACGGATTCGAGAAACATGCGTTTCTGAGTTGTGAGCATGTGGATTAGTGAACTTTCATCCACCAAAGAAGGCATATATTACACTTTGAAATATTTACTCTGACTTCATAAGTTTTTTGTATCACCAGGTTCTAAAATCGGACATTTGGCAGTAGAAAACACTCTTTGAGCGAATTATCACCTATACACATGTAATTTAGATTGTTTACATCACCATGGCATTCCGTATTCCGAACATGTTTCATGCATCACGGATTCCTCAAACATGCATTTCTGAGCTGTGAACATGCGCATGACAGATGTTTCAACCACCAAACATGTTACTTATGCACTTTGAATTAGTTCCTTGGACTTGGTTGCTTCTCCTATCACCAGTTTCAAGAATCACACTTTGATCCCAGAAAAACCCTCTTGGAGCGAATTCTACCCTAGAGACATGTAATTTGAATAGATCCCTTCAACATGATATTCCGTGTTCCGTACATGTTACATGCATGACGGATTCGACAAACATGCATTCCTGAGTTGTGAGCATGTGGATTACTGATTTTTCATCCTCTATAAAAGGAATAATTTCATATAGACTCGTGTACACATTTTCACAAGCTTTCCCTAACACAAGTTTCGAATTCGTTCATTTTTCACAGAAGAATACTTCTGGAGTGTATTCAACCTAATAGATATATAATTTACATGAATTCCATCAACATGGCATTCCGGGTTCCGTACATGATACATGCATGACGGATTCGAGAAACATGCGTTTCTGAGTTGTGAGCATGTGGATTAGTGAACTTTCATCCACCAAAGAAGGCATATATTACACTTTGAAATATTTACTCTGACTTCATAAGTTTTTTGTATCACCAGGTTCTAAAATCGGACATTTGGCAGTAGAAAACACTCTTTGAGCGAATTATCACCTATACACATGTAATTTAGATTGTTTACATCACCATGGCATTCCGTATTCCGAACATGTTTCATGCATCACGGATTCCTCAAACATGCATTTCTGAGCTGTGAACATGCGCATGACAGATGTTTCAACCACCAAACAAGTTACTTATGCACTTTGAATTAGTTCCTTGGACTTGGTTGCTTCTCCTATCACCAGTTTCAAGAATCACACTTTGATCCCAGAAAAACCCTCTTGGAGCGAATTCTACCCTAGAGATATGTAATTTGAATAGATCCCTTCAACATGATATTCCGTGTTCCGTACATGTTACATGCATGACGGATTCGACAAACATGCATTCCTGAGTTGTGAGCATGTGGATTACTGATTTTTCATCCTCTATAAAAGGAATAATTTCATATAGACTCGTGTACACATTTTCACAAGCTTTCCCTAACACAAGTTTCGAATTCGTTCATTTTTCACAGAAGAATACTTCTGGAGTGTATTCAACCTAATAGATATATAATTTACATGAATTCCATCAACATGGCATTCCGGGTTCCGTACATGATACATGCATGACGGATTCGAGAAACATGCGTTTCTGAGTTGTGAGCATGTGGATTAGTGAACTTTCATCCACCAAAGAAGGCATATATTACACTTTGAAATATTTACTCTGACTTCATAAGTTTTTTGTATCACCAGGTTCTAAAATCGGACATTTGGCAGTAGAAAACACTCTTTGAGCGAATTATCACCTATACACATGTAATTTAGATTGTTTACATCACCATGGCATTCCGTATTCCGAACATGTTTCATGCATCACGGATTCCTCAAACATGCATTTCTGAGCTGTGAACATGCGCATGACAGATGTTTCAACCACCAAACATGTTACTTATGCACTTTGAATTAGTTCCTTGGACTTGGTTGCTTCTCCTATCACCAGTTTCAAGAATCACACTTTGATCCCAGAAAAACCCTCTTGGAGCGAATTCTACCCTAGAGATATGTAATTTGAATAGATCCCTTCAACATGATATTCCGTGTTCCGTACATGTTACATGCATGACGGATTCGACAAACATGCATTCCTGAGTTGTGAGCATGTGGATTACTGATTTTTCATCCTCTATAAAAGGAATAATTTCATATAGACTCATGTACACATTTTCACAAGCTTTCCCTAACACAAGTTTCGAATTCGTTCATTTTTCACAGAAGAATACTTCTGGAGTGTATTCAACCTAATAGATATATAATTTACATGAATTCCATCAACATGGCATTCTGGGTTCCGTACATGATACATGCATGACGGATTCGAGAAACATGCGTTTCTGAGTTGTGAGCATGTGGATTAGTGAACTTTCATCCACCAAAGAAGGCATATATTACACTTTGAAATATTTACTCTGACTTCATAAGTTTTTTGTATCACCAGGTTCTAAAATCGGACATTTGGCAGTAGAAAACACTCTTTGAGCGAATTCTCACCAATACACATGTAATTTAGATTGTTTACATCACCATGGCATTCCGTATTCCGAACATGTTTCATGCATCACGGATTCCTCAAACATGCATTTCTGAGCTGTGAACATGCGCATGACAGATGTTTCAACCACCAAACATGTTACTTATGCACTTTGAATTAGTTCCTTGGACTTGGTTGCTTCTCCTATCAGCAGTTTCAAGAATCACACTTTGATCCCAGAAAAACCCTCTTGGAGCGAATTCTACCCTAGAGATATGTAATTTGAATAGATCCCTTCAACATGATATTCCGTGTTCCGTACATGTTACATGCATGACGGATTCGACATACATGCATTCCTGAGTTGTGATCATGTGGATTACTGATTTTTCATCCTCTATATAAGGAATAATTTCATATAGACTCGTGTACACATTTTCACAAGCTTTCCCTAACACAAGTTTCGAATTCGTTCATTTTTCACAGAAGAATACTTCTGGAGTGTATTCAACCTAATAGATATATAATTTACATGAATTCCATCAACATGGCATTCCGGATTCCGTACATGATACATGCATGACGGATTCGAGAATCATGCGTTTCTGAGTTGTGAGCATGTGGATTAGTGAACTTTCATCCACCAAAGAAGGCATATATTACACTTTGAAATATTTACTCTGACTTCATAAGTTTTTTGTATCACCAGGTTCTAAAATCGGACATTTGGCAGTAGAAAACACTCTTTGAGCGAATTCTCACCAATACACATGTAATTTACATTGTTTACATCACCATGGCATTCCGTATTCCGAACATGTTTCATGCATCACGGATTCCTCAAACATGCATTTCTGAGCTGTGAACATGCGCATGACAGATGTTTCAACCACCAAACATGTTACTTATGCACTTTGAAATAGTTCCTTGGACTTGGTTGCTTCTCCTATCACCAGTTTCAAGAATCACACTTTGATCCCAGAAAAACCCTCTTGGAGCGAATTCTACCCTAGAGATATGTAATTTGAATAGATCCCTTCAACATGATATTCCGTGTTCCGTACATGTTACATGCATGACGGATTCGACAAACATGCATTCCTGAGTTGTGAGCATGTGGATTACTGATTTTTCATCCTCTATAAAAGGAATAATTTCATATAGACTCGTGTACACATTTTCACAAGCTTTCCCTAACACAAGTTTCGAATTCGTTCATTTTTCACAGAAGAATACTTCTGGAGTGTATTCAACCTAATAGATATATAATTTACATGAATTCCATCAACATGGCATTCCGGGTTGCGTACATGATACATGCATGACGGATATGAGAATCATGCGTTTCTGAGTTGTGAGCATGTGGATTAGTGAACTTTCATCCACCAAAGAAGGCATATATTACACTTTGAAATATTTACTCTGACTTCATAAGTTTTTTGTATCACCAGGTTCTAAAATCGGACATTTGGCAGTAGAAAACACTCTTTGAGCGAATTCTCACCAATACACATGTAATTTACATTGTTTACATCACCATGGCATTCCGTATTCCGAACATGTTTCATGCATCACGGATTCCTCAAACATGCATTTCTGAGCTGTGAACATGCGCATGACAGATGTTTCAACCACCAAACATGTTACTTATGCACTTTGAATTAGTTCCTTGGACTTGGTTGCTTCTCCTATCACCAGTTTCAAGAATCACACTTTGATCCCAGAAAAACCCTCTTGGAGCGAATTCTACCCTAGAGATATGTAATTTGAATAGATCCCTTCAACATGATATTCCGTGTTCCGTACATGTTACATGCATGACGGATTCGACAAACATGCATTCCTGAGTTGTGAGCATGTGGATTACTGATTTTTCATCCTGTATAAAAGGAATAATTTCATATAGACTCGTGTACACATTTTCACAAGCTTTCCCTAACACAAGTTTCGAATTCGTTCATTTTTCACAGAAGAATACTTCTGGAGTGTATTCAACCTAATAGATATATAATTTACATGAATTCCATCAACATGGCATTCCGGATTCCGTACATGATACATGCATGACGGATTCGAGAAACATGCGTTTCTGAGTTGTGAGCATGTGGATTAGTGAACTTTCATCCACCAAAGAAGGCATATATTACACTTTGAAATATTTACTCTGACTTCATAAGTTTTATGTATCACCAGGTTCTAAAATCGGACATTTGGCAGTAGAAAACACTCTTTGAGTGAATTATCACCTATACACATGTAATTTAGATTGTTTACATCACCATGGCATTCCGTATTCCGAACATGTTTCATGCATCACGGATTCCTCAAACATGCATTTCTGAGCTGTGAACATGCGCATGACAGATGTTTCAACCACCAAACATGTTACTTATGCACTTTGAATTAGTTCCTTGGACTTGGTTGCTTCTCCTATCAGCAGTTTCAAGAATCACACTTTGATCCCAGAAAAACCCTCTTGGAGCGAATTCTACCCTAGAGATATGTAATTTGAATAGATCCCTTCAACATGATATTCCGTGTTCCGTACATGTTACATGCATGACGGATTCGACATACATGCATTCCTGAGTTGTGATCATGTGGATTACTGATTTTTCATCCTTTATAAAAGGAATAATTTCATATAGACTCGTGTACACATTTTCACAAGCTTTCCCTAACACAAGTTTCGAATTCGTTCATTTTTCACAGAAGAATACTTCTGGAGTGTATTCAACCTAATAGATATATAATTTACATGAATTCCATCAACATGGCATTCTGGGTTCCGTACATGATACATGCATGACGAATTCGAGAAACATGCGTTTCTGAGTTGTGAGCATGTGGATTAGTGAACTTTCATCCACCAAAGAAGGCATATATTACACTTTGAAGTATTTACTCTGACTTCATAAGTTTTTTGTATCACCAGGTTCTAAAATCGGACATTTGGCAGTAGAAAACACTCTTTGAGCGAATTCTCACCAATACACATGTAATTTACATTGTTTACATCACCATGGCATTCCGTATTCCGAACATGTTTCATGCATCACGGATTCCTCAAACATGCATTTCTGAGCTGTGAACATGCGCATGACAGATGTTTCAACCACCAAACAAATTACTTATGCACTTTGAAATAGTTCCTTGGACTTCGTTGCTTCTCCTATCACCAGTTTCAAGAATCACACTTTGATCCCAGAAAAACCCTCTTGGAGCGAATTCTACCCTAGAGATATGTAATTTGAATAGATCCCTTCAACATGATATTCCGTGTTCCGTACATGTTACATGCATGACGGATTCGACAAACATGCATTCCTGAGTTGTGAGCATGTGGATTACTGATTTTTCATCCTCTATAAAAGGAATAATTTCATATAGACTCGTGTACACATTTTCACAAGCTTTCCCTAACACAAGTTTCGAATTCGTTCATTTTTCACAGAAGAATACTTCTGGAGTGTATTCAACCTAATAGATATATAATTTACATGAATTCCATCAACATGGCATTCCGGATTCCGTACATGATACATGCATGACGGATTCGAGAAACATGCGTTTCTGAGTTGTGAGCATGTGGATTAGTGAACTTTCATCCACCAAAGAAGGCATATATTAAACTTTGAAATATTTACTCTGACTTCATAAGTTTTTTGTATCACCAGGTTCTAAAATCGGACATTTGGCAGTAGAAAACACTCTTTGAGCGAATTATCACCTATACACATGTAATTTAGATTGTTTACATCACCATGGCATTCCGTATTCCGA
The DNA here is from genome assembly GCF_048564905.1 of Vicugna pacos. Classification (NCBI taxonomy): domain Eukaryota; kingdom Metazoa; phylum Chordata; class Mammalia; order Artiodactyla; family Camelidae; genus Vicugna; species Vicugna pacos. The sequence continues at coordinate 52,781,256 of NW_027328741.1, forward strand.
ACATGTTTCATGCATCACGGATTCCTCAAACATGCATTTCTGAGCTGTGAACATGCGCATGACAGATGTTTCAACCACCAAACATGTTACTTATGCACTTTGAATTAGTTCCTTGGACTTGGTTGCTTCTCCTATCACCAGTTTCAAGAATCACACTTTGATCCCAGAAAAACCCTCTTGGAGCGAATTCTACCCTAGAGATATGTAATTTGAATAGATTCCTTCAACATGATATTCCGTGTTCCGTACATGTTACATGCATGACGGATTCGACATACATGCATTCCTGAGTTGTGAGCATGTGGATTACTGATTTTTCATCCTCTATAAAAGGAATAATTTCATATAGACTCGTGTACACATTTTCACAAGCTTTCCCTAACACAAGTTTCGAATTCGTTCATTTTTCACAGAAGAATACTTCTGGAGTGTATTCAACCTAATAGATATATAATTTACGTGAATTCCATCAACATGGCATTCCGGGTTCCGTACATGATACATGCATGACGGATTCGAGAATCATGCGTTTCTGAGTTGTGAGCATGTGGATTACTGATCTTTCATCCACCAAAGAAGGCATATATTACACTTTGAAATATTTACTCTGACTTCATAAGTTTTTTGTATCACCAGGTTCTAAAATCGGACATTTGGCAGTAGAAAACACTCTTTGAGCGAATTCTCACCAATACACATGTAATTTACATTGTTTACATCACCATGGCATTCCGTATTCCGAACATGTTTCATGCATCACGGATTCCTCAAACATGAATTTCTGAGCTGTGAACATGCCCATGACAGATGTTTCAACCACCAAACAAGTTACTTATGCACTTTGAAATAGTTCCTTGGACTTCGTTGCTTCTCCTATCACCAGTTTCAAGAATCACACTTTGATCCCAGAAAAACCCTCTTGGAGCGAATTCTACCCTAGAGATATGTAATTTGAATAGATTCCTTCAACATGATATTCCGTTTTCCGTACATGTTACATGCATGACGGATTCGACAAACATGCATTCCTGAGTTGTGAGCATGTGGATTACTGATTTTTCATCCTCTATAAAAGGAATAATTTCATATAGACTCGTGTACACATTTTCACAAGCTTTCCCTAACACAAGTTTCGAATTCGTTCATTTTTCACAGAAGAATACTTCTGGAGTGTATTCAACCTAATAGATATATAATTTACATGAATTCCATCAACATGGCATTCTGGGTTCTGTACATGATACATGCATGACGAATTCGAGAAACATGCGTTTCTGAGTTGTGAGCATGTGGATTAGTGAACTTTCATCCACCAAAGAAGGCATATATTACACTTTGAAATATTTACTCTGACTTCATAAGTTTTTTGTATCACCAGGTTCTAAAATCGGACATTTGGCAGTAGAAAACACTCTTTGAGTGAATTCTCACCAATACACATGTAATTTACATTGTTTACATAACCATGGCATTCCGTATTCCGAACATGTTTCATGCATCACGGATTTATCAAACATGCATTTCTGAGCTGTGAACATGCCCATGACAGATGTTTCAACCACCAAACAAGTTACTTATGCACTTTGAAATAGTTCCTTGGACTTCGTTGCTTCTCCTATCACCAGTTTCAAGAATCACACTTTGATCCCAGAAAAACCCTCTTGGAGCGAATTCTACCCTAGAGATATGTAATTTGAATAGATTCCTTCAACATGATATTCCGTGTTCCGTACATGTTACATGCATGACGGATTCGACAAACATGCATTCCTGAGTTGTGAGCATGTGGATTACTGATTTTTCATCCTCTATAAAAGGAATAATTTCATATAGACTCGTGTACACATTTTCACAAGCTTTCCCTAACACAAGTTTCGAATTCGTTCATTTTTCACAGAAGAATACTTCTGGAGTGTATTCAACCTAATAGATATATAATTTACATGAATTCCATCAACATGGCATTCTGGGTTCCGTACATGATACATGCATGATGAATTCGAGAAACATGCGTTTCTGAGTTGTGAGCATGTGGATTAGTGAACTTTCATCCACCAAAGAAGGCATATATTACACTTTGAAATATTTACTCTGACTTCATAAGTTTTTTGTATCACCAGGTTCTAAAATCGGACATTTGGCAGTAGAAAACACTCTTTGAGCGAATTCTCACCAATACACATGTAATTTACATTGTTTACATCACCATGGCATTCCGTATTCCGAACATGTTTCATGCATCACGGATTCCTCAAACATGCATTTCTGAGCTGTGAACATGCGCATGACAGATGTTTCAACCACCAAACAAGTTACTTATGCACTTTGAATTAGTTCCTTGGACTTGGTTGCTTCTCCTATCACCAGTTTCAAGAATCACACTTTGATCCCAGAAAAACCCTCTTGGAGCGAATTCTACCCTAGAGATATGTAATTTGAATAGATCCCTTCAACATGATATTCCGTGTTCCGTACATGTTACATGCATGACGGATTCGACAAACATGCATTCCTGAGTTGTGAGCATGTGGATTACTGATTTTTCATCCTCTATAAAAGGAATAATTTCATATAGACTCGTGTACACATTTTCACAGGCTTTCCCTAACACAAGTTTCGAATTCGTTCATTTTTCACAGAAGAATACTTCTGGAGTGTATTCAACCTAATAGATATATAATTTACATGAATTCCATCAACATGGCATTCCGGGTTGCGTACATGATACATGCATGACGGATATGAGAATCATGCGTTTCTGAGTTGTGAGCATGTGGATTAGTGAACTTTCATCCACCAAAGAAGGCATATATTACACTTTGAAATATTTACTCTGACTTCATAAGTTTTTTGTATCACCAGGTTCTAAAATCGGACATTTGGCAGTAGAAAACACTCTTTGAGCGAATTCTCACCAATACACATGTAATTTACATTGTTTACATCACCATGGCATTCCGTATTCCGAACATGTTTCATGCATCACGGATTCCTCAAACATGCATTTCTGAGCTGTGAACATGCGCATGACAGATGTTTCAACCACCAAACATGTTACTTATGCACTTTGAATTAGTTCCTTGGACTTGGTTGCTTCTCCTATCACCAGTTTCAAGAATCACACTTTGATCCCAGAAAAACCCTCTTGGAGCGAATTCTACCCTAGAGATATGTAATTTGAATAGATCCCTTCAACATGATATTCCGTGTTCCGTACATGTTACATGCATGACGGATTCGACAAACATGCATTCCTGAGTTGTGAGCATGTGGATTACTGATTTTTCATCCTCTATAAAAGGAATAATTTCATATAGACTCGTGTACACATTTTCACAAGCTTTCCCTAACACAAGTTTCGAATTCGTTCATTTTTCACAGAAGAATACTTCTGGAGTGTATTCAACCTAATAGATATATAATTTACATGAATTCCATCAACATGGCATTCCGGATTCCGTACATGATACATGCATGACGGATTCGAGAAACATGCGTTTCTGAGTTGTGAGCATGTGGATTAGTGAACTTTCATCCACCAAAGAAGGCATATATTACACTTTGAAATATTTACTCTGACTTCATAAGTTTTATGTATCACCAGGTTCTAAAATCGGACATTTGGCAGTAGAAAACACTCTTTGAGCGAATTATCACCTATACACATGTAATTTAGATTGTTTACATCACCATGGCATTCCGTATTCCGAACATGTTTCATGCATCACGGATTCCTCAAACATGCATTTCTGAGCTGTGAACATGCGCATGACAGATGTTTCAACCACCAAACATGTTACTTATGCACTTTGAATTAGTTCCTTGGACTTGGTTGCTTCTCCTATCAGCAGTTTCAAGAATCACACTTTGATCCCAGAAAAACCCTCTTGGAGCGAATTCTACCCTAGAGATATGTAATTTGAATAGATCCCTTCAACATGATATTCCGTGTTCCGTACATGTTACATGCATGACGGATTCGACATACATGCATTCCTGAGTTGTGATCATGTGGATTACTGATTTTTCATCCTTTATAAAAGGAATAATTTCATATAGACTCGTGTACACATTTTCACAAGCTTTCCCTAACACAAGTTTCGAATTCGTTCATTTTTCACAGAAGAATACTTCTGGAGTGTATTCAACCTAATAGATATATAATTTACATGAATTCCATCAACATGGCATTCTGGGTTCCGTACATGATACATGCATGACGAATTCGAGAAACATGCGTTTCTGAGTTGTGAGCATGTGGATTAGTGAACTTTCATCCACCAAAGAAGGCATATATTACACTTTGAAATATTTACTCTGACTTCATAAGTTTTTTGTATCACCAGGTTCTAAAATCGGACATTTGGCAGTAGAAAACACTCTTTGAGCGAATTCTCACCAATACACATGTAATTTACATTGTTTACATCACCATGGCATTCCGTATTCCGAACATGTTTCATGCATCACGGATTCCTCAAACATGCATTTCTGAGCTGTGAACATGCGCATGACAGATGTTTCAACCACCAAACAAGTTACTTATGCACTTTGAAATAGTTCCTTGGACTTCGTTGCTTCTCCTATCACCAGTTTCAAGAATCACACTTTGATCCCAGAAAAACCCTCTTGGAGCGAATTCTACCCTAGAGATATGTAATTTGAATAGATCCCTTCAACATGATATTCCGTGTTCCGTACATGTTACATGCATGACGGATTCGACAAACATGCATTCCTGAGTTGTGAGCATGTGGATTACTGATTTTTCATCCTCTATAAAAGGAATAATTTCATATAGACTCGTGTACACATTTTCACAAGCTTTCCCTAACACAAGTTTCGAATTCGTTCATTTTTCACAGAAGAATACTTCTGGAGTGTATTCAACCTAATAGATATATAATTTACATGAATTCCATCAACATGGCATTCCGGATTCCGTACATGATACATGCATGACGGATTCGAGAATCATGCGTTTCTGAGTTGTGAGCATGTGGATTACTGATCTTTCATCCACCAAAGAAGGCATATATTACACTTTGAAATATTTACTCTGACTTCATAAGTTTTTTGTATCACCAGGTTCTAAAATCGGACATTTGGCAGTAGAAAACACTCTTTGAGCGAATTCTCACCAATACACATGTAATTTACATTGTTTACATCACCATGGCATTCCGTATTCCGAACATGTTTCATGCATCACGGATTCCTCAAACATGCATTTCTGAGCTGTGAACATGCGCATGACAGATGTTTCAACCACCAAACAAGTTACTTATGCACTTTGAAATAGTTCCTTGGACTTCGTTGCTTCTCCTATCACCAGTTTCAAGAATCACACTTTGATTCCAGAAAAACCCTCTTGGAGCGAATTCTACCCTAGAGATATGTAATTTGAATAGATCCCTTCAACATGATATTCCGTGTTCCGTACATGTTACATGCATGACGGATTCGACAAACATGCATTCCTGAGTTGTGAGCATGTGGATTACTGATTTTTCATCCTCTATAAAAGGAATAATTTCATATAGACTCGTGTACACATTTTCACAAGCTTTCCCTAACACAAGTTTCGAATTCGTTCATTTTTCACAGAAGAATACTTCTGGAGTGTATTCAACCTAATAGATATATAATTTACATGAATTCCATCAACATGGCATTCCGGGTTCCGTACATGATACATGCATGACGGATTCGAGAAACATGCGTTTCTGAGTTGTGAGCATGTGGATTAGTGAACTTTCATCCACCAAAGAAGGCATATATTACACTTTGAATTATTTACTCTGACTTCATAAGTTTTTTGTATCACCAGGTTCTAAAATCGGACATTTGGCAGTAGAAAACACTCTTTGAGCGAATTCTCACCAATACACATGTAATTTACATTGTTTACATAACCATGGCATTCCGTATTCCGAACATGATTCATGCATCACGGATTCCTCAAACATGCATTTCTGAGCTGTGAACATGCGCATGACAGATGTTTCAACCACCAAACAAGTTACTTATGCACTTTGAAATAGTTCCTTGGACTTCGTTGCTTCTCCTATCACCAGTTTCAAGAATCACACTTTGATCCCAGAAAAACCCTCTTGGAGCCAATTCTACCGTAGAGATATGTAATTTGAATAGATTCCTTCAACATGATATTCCGTGTTCCGTACATGTTACATGCATGACGGATTCGACAAACATGCATTCCTGAGTTGTGAGCATGTGGATTACTGATTTTTCATCCTCTATAAAAGGAATAATTTCATATAGACTCGTGTACACATTTTCACAAGCTTTCCCTAACACAAGTTTCGAATTCGTTCATTTTTCACAGAAGAATACTTCGGGAGTGTATTCAACCTAATAGATATTTAATTTACATGAATTCCATCAACATGGCATTCCGGGTTCCGTACATGATACATGCATGATGGATTCGAGAAACATGCGTTTCTGAGTTGTGAGCATGTGGATTAGTGAACTTTCATCCACCAAAGAAGGCGTATATTACACTTTGAAATATTTACTATGACTTCATAAGTTTTTTGTATCACCAGGTTCTAAAATCGGACATTTGGCAGTAGAAAACCCTCTTTGAGCGATTTCTCACCAATACACATGTAATTTACATTGTTTACATAACCATGGCATTCCGTATTCCGAACATGTTTCATGCATCACGGATTCCTCAAACATGCATTTCTGAGCTGTGAACATGCACATGACAGATGTTTCAACCACCAAACATGTTACTTATGCACTTTGAATTAGTTCCTTGGACTTCGTTGTTTCTCCTATCACCAGTTTCAAAAATCACACTTTGATCCCAGAAAAACCCTCTTGGAGCGAATTCTATCCTTGAGATATGTAATTTGAATAGATTCCTTCAACATGTTATTCCGTGTTCCGTACATGTTACATGCATGACGGATTCGACATACATGCATTCCTGAGTAGTGAGCATGTGGATTACTGATTTTTCATCCTCTATAAAAGGAATAATTTCATATAGACTCGTGTACACATTTTCACAAGCTTTCCCTAACACAAGTTTCGAATTCGTTAATTTTTCACAGAAGAATACTTCTGGAGTGTATTCAACCTAATAGATATATAATTTACATGAATTCCATCAACATGGCATTCCAGGTTCCGTACATGATACATGCATGACGGATTCGAGAAACATGCGTTTCTGAGTTGTGAGCATGTGGATTAGTGAACTTTCATCCACCAAAGAAGGCATATATTACACTTTGAAATATTTACTCTGACTTCATAAGTTTTTTGTATCACCAGGTTCTAAAATCGGACATTTGTCAGTAGAAAACACTCTTTGAGCGAATTCTCACCAATACACATGTAATTTACATTGTTTACATCACCATGGCATTCCGTATTCCGAACATGTTTCATGCATCACGGATTCCTCAAACATGCATTTCTGAGCTGTGAACATGCGCATGACAGATGTTTCAACCACCAAACAAGTTACTTATGCACTTTGAAATAGTTCCTTGGACTTCGTTGCTTCTCCTATCACCAGTTTCAAGAATCACACTTTGATCCCAGAAAAACCCTCTTGGAGCCAATTCTACCGTAGAGATATGTAATTTGAATAGATTCCTTCAACATGATATTCCGTGTTCCGTACATGTTACATGCATGACGGATTCGACAAACATGCATTCCTGAGTTGTGAGCATGTGGATTACTGATTTTTCATCCTCTATAAAAGGAATAATTTCATATAGACTCGTGTACACATTTTCACAAGCTTTCCCTAACACAAGTTTCGAATTCGTTCATTTTTCACAGAAGAATACTTCTGGAGTGTATTCAACCTAATAGATATATAATTTACATGAATTCCATCAACATGGTATTCCGGGTTCCGTACATGATACATGCATGACGGATTCGAGAAACATGCGTTTCTGAGTTGTGAGCATGTGGATTAGTGAACTTTCATCCACCAAAGAAGGCATATATTACACTTTGAAATATTTACTCTGACTTCATAAGTTTTTTGTATCACCAGGTTCTAAAATCGGACATTTGGCAGTAGAAAACACTCTTTGAGTGAATTCTCATCAATACACATGTAATTTACATTGTTTACATAACCATGGCATTCCGTATTCCGAACATGTTTCATGCATCACGGATTCCTCAAACATGCATTTCTGAGCTGTGAACATGCGCATGACAGATGTTTCAACCACCAAACAAGTTACTTATGCACTTTGAAATAGTTCCTTGGACTTCGTTGCTTCTCCTATCACCAGTTTCAAGAATCACACTTTGATCCCAGAAAAACCCTCTTGGAGCGAATTCTACCCTAGAGATATGTAATTTGAATAGATTCCTTCAACATGATATTCCGTGTTCCGTACATGTTACATGCATGACGGATTCGACAAACATGCATTCCTGAGTTGTGAGCATGTGGATTACTGATTTTTCATCCTCTATAAAAGGAATAATTTCATATAGACTCGTGTACACATTTTCACAAGCTTTCCCTAACACAAGTTTCTAATTCGTTCATTTTTCACAGAAGAATACTTCTGGAGTGTATTCAACCTAATAGATATATAATTTACATGAATTCCATCAACATGGCATTCCGGGTTCCGTACATGATACATGCATGACGGATTCGAGAAACATGCGTTTCTGAGTTGTGAGCATGTGGATTAGTGAACTTTCATCCACCAAAGAAGGCATATATTACACTTTGAAATATTTACTCTGACTTCATAAGTTTTTTGTATCACCAGGTTCTAAAATCGGACATTTGGCAGTAGAAAACACTCTTTGAGCGAATTCTCACCAATACACATGTAATTTACATTGTTTACATCACCATGGCATTCCGTATTCCGAACATGTTTCATGCATCACGGATTCCTCAAACATGCATTTCTGAGCTGTGAACATGCGCATGACAGATGTTTCAACCCCCAAACAAGTTACTTATGCACTTTGAAATAGTTCCTTGGACTTCGTTGCTTCTCCTATCACCAGTTTCAAGAATCACACTTTGATCCCAGAAAAACCCTCTTGGAGCGAATTCTACCCTAGAGATATGTAATTTGAATAGATTCCTTCAACATGATATTCCGTGTTCCGTACATGTTACATGCATGACGGATTCGACAAACATGCATTCCTCAGTTGTGAGCATGTGGATTACTGATTTTTCATCCTCTATAAAAGGAATAATTTCATATAGACTCGTGTACACATTTTCACAAGCTTTCCCTAACACAAGTTTCGAATTCGTTCATTTTTCACAGAAGAATACTTCTGGAGTGTATTCAACCTAATAGATATATAATTTACATGAATTCCATCAACATGGCATTCCGGGTTCCGTACATGATACATGCATGACGGATTCGAGAAACATGCGTTTCTGAGTTGTGAGCATGTGGATTAGTGATCTTTCATCCACCAAAGAAGGCATATATTACACTTTGAAATATTTACTCTGACTTCATAAGTTTTTTGTATCACCAGGTTCTAAAATCGGACATTTGGCAATAGAAAACACTCTGTGAGCGAATTCTCACCAATACACATGTAATTTACATTGTTTACATAACCATGGCATTCCGTATTCCGAACATGTTTCATGCATCACGGATTCCTCAAACATGCATTTCTGAGCTGTGAACATGCGCATGACAGATGTTTCAACCACCAAACAAGTTACTTATGCACTTTGAAATAGTTCCTTGGACTTCGTTGCTTCTCCTATCACCAGTTTCAAGAATCACACTTTGATCCCAGAAAAACCCTCTTGGAGCGAATTCTACCCTTGAGATATGTAATTTGAATAGTTTCCTTCAACATGATATTCCGTTTTCCGTACATGTTACATGCATGACGGATTCGACAAACATGCATTCCTGAGTTGAGAGCATGTGGATTACTGATTTTTCATCCTCTATAAAAGGAATAATTTCATATAGACTCGTGTACACATTTTCACAAGCTTTCCCTAACACAAGTTTCTAATTCGTTCATTTTTCACACAAGAATACTTCTGGAGTGTATTCAACCTAATAGATATTTAATTTACATGAATTCCATCAACATGGCATTCCGGGTTCCGTACATGCTACATGCATGACGGATTCGAGAAACATGCGTTTCTGAGTTGTGAGCATGTGGATTAGTGAACTTTCATCCACCAAAGAAGGCATATATTACACTTTGAAATATTTACTCTGACTTCATAAGTTTTTTGTATCACCAGGTTCTAAAATCGGACATTTGGCAGTAGAAAACACTCTTTGAGCGAATTCTCACCAATACACATGTAATTTACATTGTTTACATCACCATGGCATTCCGTATTCCGAACATGTTTCATGCATCACGGATTCCTCAAACATGCATTTCTGAGCTGTGAACATGCGCATGACAGATGTTTCAACCCCCAAACAAGTTACTTATGCACTTTGAAATAGTTCCTTGGACTTCGTTGCTTCTCCTATCACCAGTTTCAAGAATCACACTTTGATCCCAGAAAAACCCTCTTGGAGCGAATTCTACCCTAGAGATATGTAATTTGAATAGATTCCTTCAACATGATATTCCGTGTTCCGTACATGTTACATGCATGACGGATTCCACAAACATGCATTCCTCAGTTGTGAGCATGTGGATTACTGATTTTTCATCCTCTATAAAAGGAATAATTTCATATAGACTCGTGTACACATTTTCACAAGCTTTCCCTAACACAAGTTTCGAATTCGTTCATTTTTCACAGAAGAATACTTCTGGAGTGTATTCAACCTAATAGATATATAATTTACATGAATTCCATCAACATGGCATTCCGGGTTCCGTACATGATACATGCATGACGGATTCGAGAAACATGCGTTTCTGAGTTGTGAGCATGTGGATTAGTGATCTTTCATCCACCAAAGAAGGCATATATTACACTTTGAAATATTTACTCTGACTTCATAAGTTTTTTGTATCACCAGGTTCTAAAATCGGACATTTGGCAATAGAAAACACTCTGTGAGCGAATTCTCACCAATACACATGTAATTTACATTGTTTACATAACCATGGCATTCCGTATTCCGAACATGTTTCATGCATCACGGATTCCTCAAACATGCATTTCTGAGCTGTGAACATGCGCATGACAGATGTTTCAACCACCAAACAAGTTACTTATGCACTTTGAAATAGTTCCTTGGACTTCGTTGCTTCTCCTATCACCAGTTTCAAGAATCACACTTTGATCCCAGAAAAACCCTCTTGGAGCGAATTCTACCCTTGAGATATGTAATTGGAATAGTTTCCTTCAACATGATATTCCGTTTTCCGTACATGTTACATGCATGACGGATTCGACAAACATGCATTCCTGAGTTGAGAGCATGTGGATTACTGATTTTTCATCCTCTATAAAAGGAATAATTTCATATAGACTCGTGTACACATTTTCACAAGCTTTCCCTAACACAAGTTTCTAATTCGTTCATTTTTCACACAAGAATACTTCTGGAGTGTATTCAACCTAATAGATATTTAATTTACATGAATTCCATCAACATGGCATTCCGGGTTCCGTACATGCTACATGCATGACGGATTCGAGAAACATGCGTTTCTGAGTTGTGAGCATGTGGATTAGTGAACTTTCATCCACCAAAGAAGGCATATATTACACTTTGAAATATTTACTCTGACTTCATAAGTTTTTTGTATCACCAGGTTCTAAAATCGTACATTTGGCAGTAGAAAACACTCTTTGAGCGAATTCTCACCAATACACATGTAATTTACATTGTTTACATCACCATGGCATTCCGTATTCCGAACATGTTTCATGCATCACGGATTCCTCAAACATGCATTTCTGAGCTGTGAACATGCGCATGACAGATGTTTCAACCCCCAAACAAGTTACTTATGCACTTTGAAATAGTTCCTTGGACTTCGTTGCTTCTCCTATCACCAGTTTCAAGAATCACACTTTGATCCCAGAAAAACCCTCTTGGAGCGAATTCTACCCTAGAGATATGTAATTTGAATAGATTCCTTCAACATGATATTCCGTGTTCCGTACATGTTACATGCATGACGGATTCCACAAACATGCATTCCTCAGTTGTGAGCATGTGGATTACTGATTTTTCATCCTCTATAAAAGGAATAATTTCATATAGACTCGTGTACACATTTTCACAAGCTTTCCCTAACACAAGTTTCGAATTCGTTCATTTTTCACAGAAGAATACTTCTGGAGTGTATTCAACCTAATAGATATATAATTTACATGAATTCCATCAACATGGCATTCCGGGTTCCGTACATGATACATGCATGACGGATTCGAGAAACATGCGTTTCTGAGTTGTGAGCATGTGGATTAGTGATCTTTCATCCACCAAAGAAGGCATATATTACACTTTGAAATATTTACTCTGACTTCATAAGTTTTTTGTATCACCAGGTTCTAAAATCGGACATTTGGCAATAGAAAACACTCTGTGAGCGAATTCTCACCAATACACATGTAATTTACATTGTTTACATAACCATGGCATTCCGTATTCCGAACATGTTTCATGCATCACGGATTCCTCAAACATGCATTTCTGAGCTGTGAACATGCGCATGACAGATGTTTCAACCACCAAACAAGTTACTTATGCACTTTGAAATAGTTCCTTGGACTTCGTTGCTTCTCCTATCACCAGTTTCAAGAATCACACTTTGATCCCAGAAAAACCCTCTTGGAGCGAATTCTACCCTTGAGATATGTAATTGGAATAGTTTCCTTCAACATGATATTCCGTTTTCCGTACATGTTACATGCATGACGGATTCGACAAACATGCATTCCTGAGTTGAGAGCATGTGGATTACTGATTTTTCATCCTCTATAAAAGGAATAATTTCATATAGACTCGTGTACACATTTTCACAAGCTTTCCCTAACACAAGTTTCTAATTCGTTCATTTTTCACACAAGAATACTTCTGGAGTGTATTCAACCTAATAGATATTTAATTTACATGAATTCCATCAACATGGCATTCCGGGTTCCGTACATGCTACATGCATGACGGATTCGAGAAACATGCGTTTCTGAGTTGTGAGCATGTGGATTAGTGAACTTTCATCCACCAAAGAAGGCATATATTACACTTTGAAATATTTACTCTGACTTCATAAGTTTTTTGTATCACCAGGTTCTAAAATCGGACATTTGGCAGTAGAAAACACTCTTTGAGCGAATTCTCACCAATACACATGTAATTTACATTGTTTACATAACCATGGCATTCCGTATTCCGAACATGTTTCATGCATCACGGATTCCTCAAACATGCATTTCTGAGCTGTGAACATGCGCATGACAGATGTTTCAACCACCAAACAAGTTACTTATGCACTTTGAAATATTTCCTTGGACTTCGTTGCTTCTCCTATCACCAGTTTCAAGAATCACACTTTGATCCCAGAAAAACCCTCTTGGAGCGAATTCTACCCTAGAGATATGTAATTTGAATAGATTCCTTCAACATAATATTCCGTGTTCCGTACATGTTACATACATTACGGATTTGACAAACATGCATTCCTGAGTTGTGAGCATGTGGATTACTGATTTTTCATCCTCTATAAAAGGAATAATTTCATATAGACTCGTGTACACATTTTCACAAGCTTTCCCTAACACAAGTTTCGAATTCGTTCATTTTTCACAGAAGAATACTTCTGGAGTGTATTCAACCTAATAGATATATAATTTACATGAATTCCATCAACATGGCATTCCGGGTTCCGTACATGATACATGCATGACGGATTCGAGAAACATGCGTTTCTGAGTTGTGAGCATGTGGATTAGTGAACTTTCATCCACCAAAGAAGGCATATATTACACTTTGAAATATTTACTCTGACTTCATAGGTTTTTTGTATCACCAGGTTCTAAAATCGGACATTTGGCAGTAGAAAACACTCTTTGAATGAATTCTCACCAATACACATGTAATTTACATTGTTTACATAACCATGGCATTCCGTATTCCGAACATGTTTCATGCATCACGGATTCCTCAAACATGCATTTCTGAGCTGTGAACATGCGCATGACAGATGTTTCAACCACCAAACAAGTTACTTATGCACTTTGAAATATTTCCTTGGACTTCGTTGCTTCTCCTATCACCAGTTTCAAGAATCACACTTTGATCCCAGAAAAACCCTCTTGGAGCGAATTCTACCCTAGAGATATGTAATTTGAATAGATTCCTTCAACATGATATTCCGTGTTCCGTACATGTTACATACATTACGGATTTGACAAACATGCATTCCTGAGTTGTGAGCATGTGGATTACTGATTTTTCATCCTCTATAAAAGGAATAATTTCATATAGACTCGTGTACACATTTTCACAAGCTTTCCCTAACACAAGTTTCGAATTCGTTCATTTTTCACAGAAGAATACTTCTGGAGTGTATTCAACCTAATAGATATATAATTTACATGAATTCCATCAACATGGCATTCCGGGTTCCGTACATGATACATGCATGACGGATTCGAGAAACATGCGTTTCTGAGTTGTGAGCATGTGGATTAGTGAACTTTCATCCACCAAAGAAGGCATATATTACACTTTGAAATATTTACTCTGACTTCATAGGTTTTTTGTATCACCAGGTTCTAAAATCGGACATTTGGCAGTAGAAAACACTCTTTGAATGAATTATCACCAATACACATGTAATTTACATTGTTTACATAACCATGGCATTCCGTATTCCGAACATGTTTCATGCATCACGGATTCCTCAAACATGCATTTCTGAGCTGTGAACATGCGCATGACAGATGTTTCAACCACCAAACAAGTTACTTATGCACTTTGAAATAGTTCCTTGGACTTCGTTGCTTCTCCTATCACCAGTTTCAAGAATCACACTTTGATCCCAGAAAAACCCTCTTGGAGCGAATTCTACCCTAGAGATATGTAATTTGAATAGATTCCTTCAACATGATATTCCGTGTTCCGTACATGTTACATGCATGACGGATTCGACAAACATGCATTCCTGAGTTGTGAGCATGTGGATTACTGATTTTTCATCCTCTATAAAAGGAATAATTTCATATAGACTCGTGTACACATTTTCACAAGCTTTCCCTAACACAAGTTTCGAATTCGTTCATTTTTCACAGAAGAATACTTCTGGAGTGTATTCAACCTAATAGATATATAATTTACATGAATTCCATCAACATGGCATTCCGGGTTCCGTACATGATACATGCATGACGGATTCGAGAATCATGCGTTTCTGAGTTGTGAGCATGTGGATTAGTGAACTTTCATCCACCAAAGAAGGCATATATTGCACTTTGAAATATTTACTGTGACTTCATAAGTTTTTTGTATCACCAGGTTCTAAAATCGGACATTTGGCAGTAGAAAACACTCTTTGAGCGAATTCTCACCAATACACATGTAATTTACATTGTTTACATCACCATGGCATTCCGTATTCCGAACATGTTTCATGCATCACGGATTCCTCAAACATGCATTTCTGAGCTGTGAACATGCGCATGACAGATGTTTCAACCACCAAACAAGTTACTTATGCACTTTGAAATAGTTCCTTGGACTTCGTTGCTTCTCCTATCACCAGTTTCAAGAATCACACTTTGATCCCAGAAAAACCCTCTTGGAGCGAATTCTACCCTAGAGATATGTAATTTGAATAGATTCCTTCAACATGATATTCCGTGTTCCGTACATGTTACATGCATGACGGATTCCACAAACATGCATTCCTCAGTTGTGAGCATGTGGATTACTGATTTTTCATCCTCTATAAAAGGAATAATTTCATATAGACTCGTGTACACATTTTCACAAGCTTTCCCTAACACAAGTTTCGAATTCGTTCATTTTTCACACAAGAATACTTCTGGAGTGTATTCAACCTAATAGATATATAATTTACATGAATTCCATCAACATGGCATTCCGGGTTCCGTACATGATACATGCATGACGGATTCGAGAAACATGCGTTTCTGAGTTGTGAGCATGTGGATTAGTGATCTTTCATCCACCAAAGAAGGCATATATTACACTTTGAAATATTTACTCTGACTTCATAAGTTTTTTGTATCACCAGGTTCTAAAATCGGACATTTGGCAATAGAAAACACTCTGTGAGCGAATTCTCACCAATACACATGTAATTTACATTGTTTACATAACCATGGCATTCCGTATTCCGAACATGTTTCATGCATCACGGATTCCTCAAACATGCATTTCTGAGCTGTGAACATGCGCATGACAGATGTTTCAACCACCAAACAAGTTACTTATGCACTTTGAAATAGTTCCTTGGACTTCGTTGCTTCTCCTATCACCAGTTTCAAGAATCACACTTTGATCCCAGAAAAACCCTCTTGGAGCGAATTCTACCCTAGAGATATGTAATTTGAATAGATTCCTTCAACATGATATTCCGTGTTCCGTACATGTTACATGCATGACGGATTCGACATACATGCATTCCTGAGTTGTGACCATGTGGATTACTGATTTTTCATCCTCTATAAAAGGAATAATTTCATATAGACTCGTGTACACATTTTCACAAACTTTCCCTAACACAAGTTTCGAATTCGTTCATTTTTCACAGAAGAATACTTCTGGAGTGTATTCAACCTAATAGATATATAATTTACATGAATTCCATCAACATGGCATTCCGGGTTCCGTACATGATACATGCATGACGGATTCGAGAAACATGCGTTTCTGAGTTGTGAGCATGTGGATTAGTGATCTTTCATCCACCAAAGAAGGCATATATTACACTTTGAAATATATACTCTGACTTCATAAGTTTTTTGTATCACCAGGTTCTAAAATCGGACATTTGGCAGTAGAAAACACTCTGTGAGCGAATTCTCACCAATACACATGTAATTTACATTGTTTACATAACCATGGCATTCCGTATTCCGAACATGTTTCATGCATCACGGATTCCTCAAACATGCATTTCTGAGCTGTGAACATGCCCATGACAGATGTTTCAACCACCAAACAAGTTACTTATGCACTTTGAAATAGTTCCTTGGACTTCGTTGCTTCTCCTATCACCAGTTTCAAGAATCACACTTTGATCCCAGAAAAACCCTCTTGGAGCGAATTCTACCCTAGAGATATGTAATTTGAATAGATTCCTTCAACATGATATTCCGTGTTCCGTACATGTTACATACATTACGGATTTGACAAACATGCATTCCTGAGTTGAGAGCATGTGGATTACTGATTTTTCATCCTCTATAAAAGGAATAATTTCATATAGACTCGTGTACACATTTTCACAAGCTTTCCCTAACACAAGTTTCGAATTCGTTCATTTTTCACAGAAGAATACTTCTGGAGTGTATTCAACCTAATAGATATATAATTTACATGAATTCCATCAACATGGCATTCCGGGTTCCGTACATGATACATGCATGACGGATTCGAGAAACATGCGTTTCTGAGTTGTGAGCATGTGGATTAGTGAACTTTCATCCACCAAAGAAGGCATATATTACACTTTGAAATATTTACTCTGACTTCATAGGTTTTTTGTATCACCAGGTTCTAAAATCGGACATTTGGCAGTAGAAAACTCTCTTTGAGCGAATTCTCACCAATACACATGTAATTTACATTGTTTACATAACCATGGCATTCCGTATTCCGAACATGTTTCATGCATCACGGATTCCTCAAACATGCATTTCTGAGCTGTGAACATGCGCATGACAGATGTTTCAACCACCAAACAAGTTACTTATGCACTTTGAAATAGTTCCATGGACTTCGTTGCTTCTCCTATCACCAGTTTCGAGAATCACACTTTGATCCCAGAAAAACCCTCTTGGAGTGAATTCTACCCTAGAGATATGTAATTTGAATAGATTCCTTCAACATGACATTCCGTGTTCCGTACATGTTACATGCATGACCGATTCGACAAATATGCGTTCCTGAGTTGTGAGCATGTGGATTACTGATTTTTCATTCTCTATAAAAGAAATAATTTCATATAGACTCGTGTACACATTTTCACAAGCTTTCCCTAACACAAGTTTCGAATTCGTTCATTTTTCACAGAAGAATTCTTTTGGAGTGTATTCAACCTAATAGATATTTAATTTACATGAATTCAATCATCATGGCATTCCGGGTTCTGTACATGATACATACATGACGGATTCGAGAATCATGCGTTTCTGAGTTGTGGACATGTGGATTAGTGAACTTTCATCCACCAAAGAAGGCATATATTACACTTTGAAATATTTACTCTGACTTCATAAGTTTTTTGTATCACCAGGTTCTAAAATCGGACATTTGGCAGTAGAAAACACTCTTTGAGCGAATTCTCACCAATACACATGTAATTTACTTTGTTTACATAACCATGGCATTCCGTATTCCGAACATGTTTCATGCATCACGGATTCCTCAAACATGCATTTCTGAGCTGTGAACATGCGCATGACAGATGTTTCAACCACCAAACAAGTTACTTATGCACTTTGAAATAGTTCCTTGGACTTCGTTGCTTCTCCTATCACCAGTTTCAAGAATCACACTTTGATCCCAGAAAAAACCTCTTGGAGCGAATTCTACCCTAGAGATATGTAATTTGAATAGATTCCTTCAACATGATATTCCGTGTTCCGTACATGTTACATGCATGACGGATTCGACAAACATGCATTCCTGAGTTGTGAGCATGTGGATTACTGATTTTTCATCCTCTATAAAAGGAATAATTTCATATAGACTCGTGTACACATTTTCACAAGCTTTCCCTAACACAAGTTATGAATTCGTTCATTTTTCACAGAAGAATTCTTCTGGTGTGTATTCAACCTAATAGATATTTAATTTACATGAATTCTATCAACATGGCATTCCGGGTTCCGTATATGATACATGCATGACGGATTCGAGAAACATGCGTTTCTGAGTTGTGAGCATGTGGATTAGTGATCTTTTATCCACCAAAGAAGGCATATATTACACTTTGAAATATTTACTCTGACTTCATAAGTTTTTTGTATCACCAGGTTCTAAAATCGGACATTTGGCAGTAGAAAACACTCTTTGAGCGAATTCTCACCAATACACATGTAATTTACTTTGTTTACATAACCATGGCATTCCGTATTCCGAACATGTTTCATGCATCACGGATTCCTCAAACATGCATTTCTGAGCTGTGAACATGCGCATGACAGATGTTTCAACCACCAAACAAGTTACTTATGCACTTTGAAATAGTTCCTTGGACTTCGTTGCTTCTCCTATCACCAGTTTCAAGAATCACACTTTGATCCCAGAAAAAACCTCTTGGAGCGAATTCTACCCTAGAGATATGTAATTTGAATAGATTCCTTCAACATGATATTCCGTGTTCCGTACATGTTACATGCATGACGGATTCGACAAACATGCATTCCTGAGTTGTGAGCATGTGGATTACTGATTTTTCATCCTCTATAAAAGGAATAATTTCATATAGACTCGTGTACACATTTTCACAAGCTTTCCCTAACACAAGTTATGAATTCGTTCATTTTTCACAGAAGAATTCTTCTGGTGTGTATTCAACCTAATAGATATTTAATTTACATGAATTCTATCAACATGGCATTCCGGGTTCCGTATATGATACATGCATGACGGATTCGAGAAACATGCGTTTCTGAGTTGTGAGCATGTGGATTAGTGATCTTTTATCCACCAAAGAAGGCATATATTACACTTTGAAATATTTACTCTGACTTCATAAGTTTTTTGTATCACCAGGTTCTAAAATCGGACATTTGGCAGTAGAAAACACTCTTTGAGCGAATTCTCACCAATACACATGTAATTTACTTTGTTTACATAACCATGGCATTCCGTATTCCGAACATGTTTCATGCATCACGGATTCCTCAAACATGCATTTCTGAGCTGTGAACATGCGCATGACAGATGTTTCAACCACCAAACAAGTTACTTATGCACTTTGAAATAGTTCCTTGGACTTCGTTGCTTCTCCTATCACCAGTTTCAAGAATCACACTTTGATCCCAGAAAAAACCTCTTGGAGCGAATTCTACCCTAGAGATATGTAATTTGAATAGATTCCTTCAACATGATATTCCGTGTTCCGTACATGTTACATGCATGACGGATTCGACAAACATGCATTCCTGAGTTGTGAGCATGTGGATTACTGATTTTTCATCCTCTATAAAAGGAATAATTTCATATAGACTCGTGTACACATTTTCACAAGCTTTCCCTAACACAAGTTATGAATTCGTTCATTTTTCACAGAAGAATTCTTCTGGTGTGTATTCAACCTAATAGATATTTAATTTACATGAATTCTATCAACATGGCATTCCGGGTTCCGTATATGATACATGCATGACGGATTCGAGAAACATGCGTTTCTGAGTTGTGAGCATGTGGATTAGTGATCTTTTATCCACCAAAGAAGGCATATATTACACTTTGAAATATTTACTCTGACTTCATAAGTTTTTTGTATCACCAGGTTCTAAAATCGGACATTTGTCAGTAGAAAACACTCTTTGAGCGAATTCTCACCAATACACATGTAATTTACTTTGTTTACATAACCATGGCATTCCGTATTCCGAACATGTTTCATGCATCACGGATTCCTCAAACATGCATTTCTGAGCTGTGAACATGCGCATGACAGATGTTTCAACCACCAAAGAAGTTACTTATGCACTTTGAAATAGTTCCTTGGACTTCGTTGCTTCTCTTATCACCAGTTTCAAGAATCACACTTTGATCCCAGAAAAACCCTCTTGGAGCGAATTCTACCCTAGAGATATGTAATTTGAATAGATTCCTTCAACATGATATTCCGTGTTCCGTACATGTTACATGCATGACGGATTCGACAAACATGCATTCCTGAGTTGTGAGCATGTGGATTACTGATTTTTCATCCTCTATAAAAGGAATAATTTCATATAGACTCGTGTACACATTTTCACAAGCTTTCCCTAACACAAGTTTCGAATTCGTTCATTTTTCACAGAAGAATACTTCTGGAGTGTTTTCAACCTAATAGATATATAATTTACATGAATTCCATCAACATGGCATTCCGGGTTCCGTACATGATACATGCATGACGGATTCGAGAATCATGCGTTTCTGAGTTGTGAGCATGTGGATTAGTGAACTTTCATTGACCAAAGAATGCATAAACTACACTTTGAAATATTTACTCTGACTTCATAAGTTTTTTGTATCACCAGGTTTTAAAATCGGACATTTGACAGTAGAAAACACTCTTTGAGCGAATTCTCACCAATACACATGTAATTTACATTGTTTACATAACCATGGCATTCCGTATTCCCAACATGTTTCATGCATCACGGATTCCGCAAACATGCATTTCTGAGCTGTGAACATGCGCATGACAGATGTTTCAACCACCAAACAAGTTACTTATGCACTTTGAAATAGTTCCTTGGACTTCGTTGCTTCTCCTATCACCAGTTACAAGAATCACACTTTGATCCCAGAAAAACCCTCTTGGAGCGAATTCTACCCTAGAGATATGTAATTTGAATAGATTCCTTCAACATGATATTCCGTGTTCCGTACATGTTACATGCATGACGGTTTCCACAAACATGCATTCCTGAGTTGTGAGCATGTGGATTACTGATTTTTCATCCTCTATAAAAGGAATAATTTCATATAGACTCGTGTACACATTTTCACAAGCTTTCCCTAACACAAGTTACGAATTCGTTCATTTTTCACAGAAGAATTCTTCTGGTGTGTATTCAACCTAATAGATATTTAATTTACATGAATTCCATCAACATGGCATTCCGGGTTCCGTACATGATACATGCATGACGGATTCGAGAAACATGCGTTTCTGAGTTGTGAGCATGTGGATTAGTGAACTTTCATCCACCAAAGAAGGCATATATTACACTTTGAATTATTTACTCTGACTTCATAATTTTTTTGTATCACCAGGTTCTAAAATCGGACATTTGGCAGTAGAAAACACTCTTTGAGCGAATTCTCACCAATACACATGTAATTTACATTGTTTACATAACCATGGCATTCCGTATTCCGAACATGTTTCATGCATCACGGATTCCTCAAACATGCATTTCTGAGCTGTGAACATGCGCATGACAGATGTTTCAACCACCAAACAAGTTACTTATGCACTTTCAAATAGTTCCTTGGACTTCGTTGCTTCTCCTATCACCAGTTTCGAGAATCACACTTTGATCCCAGAAAAACCCTCTTGGAGTGAATTCTACCCTAGAGATATTTAATTTCAATAGATTCCTTCAAGATGATATTCCGTGTTCCGTACATGTTACATGCATGACGGATTCGACAAATATGCGTTCCTGAGTTGTGAGCATGTGGATTACTGATTTTTCATCCTCTATAAAAGGAATAATTTCATATAGACTCGTGTACACATTTTCACAAGCTTTCCCTAACACAAGTTACGAATTCGTTCATTTTTCACAGAAGAATTCTTCTGGTGTGTATTCAACCTAATAGATATTTAATTTACATGAATTCTATCAACATGGCATTCCGGGTTCCGTACATGATACATGCATGACGGATTCGAGAAACATGCGTTTCTGAGTTGTGAGCATGTGGATTAGTGAACTTTCATCCACCAAAGCAGGCATATATTACACTTTGAATTATTTACTCTGACTTCATAAGTTTTTTGTATCACCAGGTTCTAAAATCGGACATTTGGCAGTAGAAAACACTCTTTGAGCGAATTCTCACCAATACACATGTAATTTACATTGTTTACATAACCATGGCATTCCGTATTCCGAACATGTTTCATGCATCACGGATTCCTCAAACATGCATTTCTGAGCTGTGAACATGCGCATGACAGATGTTTCAACCACCAAACAAGTTACTTATGCACTTTGAAATAGTTCCTTGGACTTCGTTGCTTCTCCTATCACCAGTTTCAAGAATCACACTTTGATCCCAGAAAAACCCTCTTGGAGCCAATTCTACCGTAGAGATATGTAATTTGAATAGATTCCTTCAACATGATATTCCGTGTTCCGTACATGTTACATGCATGACGGATTCGACAAACATGCATTCCTGAGTTGTGAGCATGTGGATTACTGATTTTTCATCCTCTATAAAAGGAATAATTTCATATAGACTCGTGTACACATTTTCACAAGCTTTCCCTAACACAAGTTTCGAATTCGTTCATTTTTCACAGAAGAATACTTCTGGAGTGTATTCAACCTAATAGATATATAATTTACATGAATTCCATCAACATGGCATTCCGGGTTCCGTACATGATACATGCATGATGGATTCGAGAAACATGCGTTTCTGAGTTGTGAGCATGTGGATTAGTGAACTTTCATCCACCAAAGAAGGCGTATATTACACTTTGAAATATTTACTCTGACTTCATAAGTTTTTTGTATCACCAGGTTCTAAAATCAGACATTTGGCAGTAGAAAACACTCTTTGAGTGAATTCTCACCAATACACATGTAATTTACATTGTTTACATAACCATGGCATTCCGTATTCCGAACATGTTTCATGCATCACGGATTCCTCAAACATGCATTTCTGAGCTTTGAACATGCGGATGACAGATGTTTCAACCAACAAACATGTTACTTATGCACTTTGAATTAGTTCCTTGGACTTCGTTGCTTCTCCTATCACCAGTTTCAAGAATCACACTTTGATCCCAGAAAAACCCTCTTGGAGCGAATTCTATCCTAGAGATATGTAATTTGAATAGATTCCTTCAACATGATATTCCGTGTTCCTTACAAGTTACATGCATTACGGATTCGACATACATGCATTCCTGAGTTGTGACCATGCCTATTACTGATTTTTCATCCTCTATAAAAGGAATAATTTCATATAGACTCGTGTACACATTTTCACAAGCTTTCCCTAACACAAGTTTCGAATTCGTTCATTTTTCACAGAAGAATACTTCTGGAGTGTATTCAACCTAATAGATATATAATTTACATGAATTCCATCAACATGGCATTCCAGGTTCCGTACATGATACATGCATGACGGATTCGAGAAACATGCGTTTCTGAGTTGTGAGCATGTGGATTAGTGAACTTTCATCCACCAAAGAAGGCATATATTACACTTTGAAATATTTACTCTGACTTCATAAGTTTTTTGTATCACCAGGTTCTAAAATCGGACATTTGGCAGTAGAAAACACTCTTTGAGCGAATTCTCACCAATACACATGTAATTTACATTGTTTACATCACCATGGCATTCCGTATTCCGAACATGTTTCATGCATCACGGATTCCTCAAACATGCATTTCTGAGCTGTGAACATGCGCATGAGAGATGTTTCAACCACCAAACAAGTTACTTATGCACTTTGAAATAGTTCCTTGGACTTCGTTGCTTCTCCTATCACCAGTTTCAAGAATCACACTTTGATTCCAGAAAAACCCTCTTGGAGCGAATTCTACCCTAGAGATATGTAATTTGAATAGATTCCTTCAACATGATATTCCGTGTTCCGTACATGTTACATGCATGACGGATTCGACAAACATGCATTGCTGAGTTGTGAGCATGTGGATTACTGATTTTTCATCCTCTATAAAAGGAATAATTTCATATAGACTCGTGTACACATTTTCACAAGCTTTCCCTAACACAAGTTTCGAATTCGTTCATTTTTCACAGAAGAATACTTCTGGAGTGTATTCAACCTAATAGATATATAATTTACATGAATTCCATCAACATGGCATTCCGGGTTCCGTACATGATACATGCATGACGGATTCGAGAAACATGCGTTTCTGAGTTGTGAGCATGTGGATTAGTGAACTTTCATCCACCAAAGAAGTCATATATTACACTTTGAAATATTTACTCTGACTTCATAAGTTTTTTGTATCACCAGGTTCTAAAATCGGACATTTGGCAGTAGAAAACACTCTTTGAGTGAATTCTCACCAATACACATGTAATTTACATTGTTTACATAACCATGGCATTCCGTATTCCGAACATGTTTCATGCATCACGGATTTCTCAAACATGCATTTCTGAGCTGTGAACATGCCCATGACAGATGTTTCAACCGCCAAACTAGTTACTTATGCACTTTGAAATAGTTCCTTGGACTTCGTTGCTTCTCCTATCACCAGTTTCAAGAATCACACTTTGATCCCAGAAAAACCCTCTTGGAGCGAATTCTACCCTAGAGATATGTAATTTGAATAGATTCCTTCAACATGATATTCCGTGTTCCGTACATGTTACATGCATGACGGATTCGACAAACATGCATTCCTGAGTTGTGAGCATGTGGATTACTGATTTTTCATCCTGTATAAAAGGAATAATTTCATATAGACTCGTGTACACATTTTCACAAGCTTTCCCTAACACAAGTTTCGAATTCGTTCATTTTTCACAGAAGAATACTTCAGGAGTGTATTCAACCTAATAGATATATAATTTACATAAATTCCATCAACATGGCATTCTGAGTTCCGTACATGATACATGCATGACGGATTCGAGAATCATGCTTTTCTGAGTTGTGAGCATGTGGATTAGTGAACTTTCATCCACCAAAGAAGGCATATATTGCACTTTGAAATATTTACTCTGACTTCATAAGTTTTTTGTATCACCAGGTTCTGAAATCGGACATTTGGCAGTAGAAAACACTCTTTGAGCGAATTCTCACCAATACACATGTAATTTACATTGTTTACATAACCATGGCATTCCGTATTCCGAACATGTTTCATGCATCATGGATTCATCAAACATGCATTTCTGAGCTGTGAACATGCACATGACAGATGTTTCAACCACCAAACAATTTACTTATGCACTTTGAAATAGTTCCATGGACTTCGTTGCTTCTCCTATTACCAGTTTCGAGAATCAAAATTTGATCCCAGAAAAACCCTCTTGGTGTGAATTCTACCCTAGAGATATGTAATTTCAATAGATTCCTTCAAGATGACATTCCGTGTTCCGTACATGTTACATGCATGACGGATTCGACAAATATGCGTTCCTGAGTTGTGAGCATGTGGATTACTGATTTTTCATCCTCTATAAAAGGAATAATTTCATATAGACTCGTGTACACATTTTCACAAGCTTTCCCTAACACAAGTTTCGAATTCGTTCATTTTTCACAGAAGAATTCTTCTGGAGTGTATTCAACCTAATAGATATTTAATTTACATGAATTCTATCATCATGGCATTCCGGGTTCTGTACATGATACATGCATGACGGATTCGAGAATCATGCGTTTCTGAGTTGTGAGCATGTGGATTAGTGAACTTTCATCCACCAAAGAAGGCATATATTGCACTTTGAAATATTTACTCTGACTTCATAAGTTTTTTGTATCACCAGGTTCTAAAATCGGACATTTGGCAGTGGAAAACACTCTTTGAGCGAATTCTCACCAATACACATGTAATTTTCATTGTTTACATAACCATGGCATTCCGTTTTCCGAACATGTTTCATGCATCACGGATTCCTCAAACATGCATTTCTGAGCTGTGAACATGCGCATGACAGATATTTCAACCACCAAACAAGTTACTTATGCACTTTGAAATAGTTCCTTGGACTTCGTTGCTTCTCCTATCACCAGTTTCAAGAATCACACTTTGATCCCAGAAAAACCCTCTTGGAGCGAATTCTACCCTAGAGATATGTAATTTGAATAGATTCCTTCAACATGATATTCCGTGTTCCGTACATGTTACATGCATGACGGTTTCCACAAACATGCATTCCTGAGTTGTGAGCATGTGGATTACTGATTTTTCATCCTCTATAAAAGGAATAATTTCATATAGACTCGTGTACACATTTTCAAAAGCTTTCCCTAACACAAGTTACGAATTCGTTCATTTTTCACAGAAGAATACTTCTGGTGTGTATTCAACCTAATAGATATTTAATTTACATGAATTCTATCAACATGGCATTCCGGGTTCCGTACATGATACATGCATGACGGATTCGAGAAACATGAGATTCTGAGTTGTGAGCATGTGGATTAGTGATCTTTCATCCACCAAAGAAGGCATATATTACACTTTGAAATATTTACTCTGACTTCATAAGGTTTTTGTATCACCAGGTTCTAAAATCGGACATTTGGCAGTAGAAAACACTCTTTGAGCGAATTCTCACCAATACACATGTAATTTACATTGTTTACATAACCATGGCATTCCGTATTCCGAACATGTTTCATGCATCACGGATTCATCAAACATGAATTTCTGAGCTGTGAACATGCACATGACAGATGTTTCAACCACCAAACAAGTTACTTATGCACTTTGAAATAGTTCCATGGACTTCGTTGCTTCTCCTATTACCAGTTTCGAGAATCACACTTTGATCCCAGAAAAACCCTCTTGGAGTGAATTCTACCCTAGAGATATGTAATTTCAATAGATTCCTTCAAGATGACATTCCGTGTTCCGTACATGTTACATGCATGACGGATTCGACAAATATGCGTTCCTGAGTTGTGAGCATGTGGATTACTGATTTTTCATCCTCTAAAAAAGGAATAATTTCATATAGACTCGTGTACACATTTTCACAAGCTTTCCCTAACACAAGTTTCGAATTCGTTCATTTTTCACAGAAGAATTCTTCTGGAGTGTATTCAACCTAATAGATATTTAATTTACATGAATTCTATCAACATGGCATTCCGGGTTCCGTACATGATACATGCATGACGGATTCGAGAATCATGCGTTTCTGAGTTGTGAGCATGTGGATTAGTGAACTTTCATCCACCAAAGAAGGCATATATTGCACTTTGAAATATTTACTCTGACTTCATAAGGTTTTTGTATCACCAGGTTCTAAAATCGGACATTTGGCAGTAGAAAACACTCTTTGAGCGAATTCTCACCAATACACATGTAATTTACATTGTTTACATAACCATGGCATTCCGTATTCCGAACATGTTTCATGCATCACGGATTCCTCAAACATGCATTTCTGAGCTGTGAACATGCCCATGACAGATGTTTCAACCGCCAAACTAGTTACTTATGCACTTTGAAATAGTTCCTTGGACTTCGTTGCTTCTCCTATCACCAGTTTCAAGAATCACACTTTGATCCCAGAAAAACCCTCTTGGAGCGAATTCTACCCTAGAGATATGTAATTTGAATAGATTCCTTCAACATGATATTCCGTGTTCCGTACATGTTACATGCATGACGGATTCGACAAACATGCATTCCTGAGTTGTGTGCATGTGGATTACTGATTTTTCATCCTCTATAAAAGGAATAATTTCATATAGACTCGTGTACACATTTTCACAAGCTTTCCCTAACACAAGTTTCGAATTCGTACATTTTTCACAGAAGAATACTTCTGGAGTGTATTCAACCTAATAGATATATAATTTACATGAATTCCATCAACATGGCATTCTGGGTTCCGTACATGATACATGCATGACGGATTCGAGAATCATGCGTTTCTGAGTTGTGAGCATGTGGATTAGTGAACTTTCATCCACCAAAGAAGGCATATATTGCACTTTGAAATATTTACTCTGACTTCATAAGTTTTTTGTATCACCAGGTTCTAAAATCGGACATTTGGCAGTAGAAAACACTCTTTGAGCGAATTCTCACCAATACACATGTAATTTACATTGTTTACATAACCATGGCATTCCGTATTCCGAACATGTTTCATGCATCACGGATTCATCAAACATGCATTTCTGAGCTGTGAACATGCACATGACAGATGTTTCAACCACCAAACAAGTTACTTATGCACTTTGAAATAGTTCCATGGACTTCGTTGCTTCTCCTATTACCAGTTTCGAGAATCACACTTTGATCCCAGAAAAACCCTCTTGGAGTGAATTCTACCCTAGAGATATGTAATTTCAATAGATTCCTTCAAGATGACATTCCGTGTTCCGTACATGTTACATGCATGACGGATTCGACAAATATGCGTTCCTGAGTTGTGAGCATGTGGATTACTGATTTTTCATCCTCTAAAAAAGGAATAATGTCATATAGACTCGTGTACACATTTTCACAAGCTTTCCCTAACACAAGTTTCGAATTCGTTCATTTTTCACAGAAGAATTCTTCTGGAGTGTATTC
Source organism: Vicugna pacos (assembly GCF_048564905.1). Classification (NCBI taxonomy): domain Eukaryota; kingdom Metazoa; phylum Chordata; class Mammalia; order Artiodactyla; family Camelidae; genus Vicugna; species Vicugna pacos. Next base: position 52,810,630 of record NW_027328741.1, read on the forward strand.
AACCTAATAGATATTTAATTTACATGAATTCTATCATCATGGCATTCCGGGTTCTGTACATGATACATACATTACGGATTCGAGAATCATGCGTTTCTGAGTTGTGAGCATGTTTATTAGTGAACTTTCATCCACCAAAAAAGGCATATATTACACTTTGAAGTATTTACTCTGACTTCATAAGTTTTTTGTATCACCAGGTTCTAAAATCGGACATTTGGCAGTGGAAAACACTCTTTGAGCGAATTCTCACCAATACACATGTAATTTTCATTGTTTACATAACCATGGCATTCCGTTTTCCGAACATGTTTCATGCATCACGGATTCCTCAAACATGCATTTCTGAGCTGTGAACATGCGCATGACAGATATTTCAACCACCAAACAAGTTACTTATGCACTTTGAAATAGTTCCTTGGACTTCGTTGCTTCTCCTATCACCAGTTTCAAGAATCACACTTTGATCCCAGAAAAACCCTCTTGGAGCGAATTCTACCCTAGAGATATGTAATTTGAATAGATTCCTTCAACATGATATTCCGTGTTCCGTACATGTTACATGCATGACGGTTTCCACAAACATGCATTCCTGAGTTGTGAGCATGTGGATTACTGATTTTTCATCCTCTATAAAAGGAATAATTTCATATAAACTCGTGTACACATTTTCACAAGCTTTCCCTAACACAAGTTACGAATTCGTTCATTTTTCACAGAAGAATTCTTCTGGTGTGTATTCAACCTAATAGATATTTAATTTACATGAATTCTATCAACATGGCATTCCGGGTTCCGTACATGATACATGCATGACGGATTCGAGAATCATGCGTTTCTGAGTTGTGAGCATGTGGATTAGTGAACTTTCATCCACCAAAGAAGGCATATATTGCACTTTGAAATATTTACTCTGACTTCATAAGGTTTTTGTATCACCAGGTTCTAAAATCGGACATTTGGCAGTAGAAAACACTCTTTGAGCGAATTCTCACCAATACACATGTAATTTACATTGTTTACATAACCATGGCATTCCGTATTCCGAACATGTTTCATGCATCACGGATTCCTCAAACATGCATTTCTGAGCTGTGAACATGCGCATGACAGATGTTTCAACCACCAAACAAGTTACTTATGCACATTGAAATAGTTCCTTGGACTTCGTTGCTTCTCCTATCACCAGTTTCAAGAATCACACTTTGATCCCAGAAAAACCCTCTTGGAGCCAATTCTACCATAGAGATATGTAATTTGAATAGATTCCTTCAACATGATATTCCGTGTTCCGTACATGTTACATGCATGACGGATTCGACAAACATGCATTCCTGAGTTGTGAGCATGTGGATTACTGATTTTTCATCCTCTATAAAAGGAATAATTTCATATAGACTCCTGTACACATTTTCACAAGCTTTCCCTAACACAAGTTTCGAATTCGTTCATTTTTCACAGAAGAATACTTCTGGAGTGTATTCAACCTAATAGATATATAATTTACATGAATTCCATCAACATGGCATTCCGGGTTCCGTACATGATACATGCATGATGGATTCGAGAAACATGCGTTTCTGAGTTGTGAGCATGTGGATTAGTGAACTTTCATCCACCAAAGAAGGCGTATATTACACTTTGAAGTATTTACTCTGACTTCATAAGTTTTTTGTATCACCAGGTTCTAAAATCAGACATTTGGCAGTAGAAAACACTCTTTGAGCGAATTCTCACCAATACACATGTAATTTACATTGTTTACATAACCATGGCATTCCGTATTCCGAACATGTTTCATGCATCACGGATTCCTCAAACATGCATTTCTGAGCTGTGAACATGCGCATGACAGATGTTTCAACCACCAAACATGTTACTTATGCACTTTGAATTAGTTCCTTTGACTTCGTTGCTTCTCCTATCACCAGTTTCAAGAATCACACTTTGATCCCAGAAAAACCCTCTTGGAGCGAATTCTACCCTAGAGATATGTAATTTGAATAGATTCCTTCAACATGATATTCCGTGTTCCGTACATTTTACATGCATGACGGATTCGACAAACATGCATTCCTGAGTTGTGATCATGTGGATTACTGATTTTTCATCCTCTATAAAAGGAATAATTTCATATAGACTCGTGTACACATTTTCACAAGCTTTCCCTAACACAAGTTTCGAATTCGTTCATTTTTCACAGAAGAATACTTCTGGAGTGTATTCAACCTAATAGATATATAATTTACATGAATTCCATCAACATGGCATTCCGGGTTCCGTACATGATACATGCATGACGGATTCGAGAATCATGCGTTTCTGAGTTGTGAGCATGTGGATTAGTGAACTTTCATTGACCAAAGAATGCATAAACTACACTTTGAAATATTTACTCTGACTTCATAAGTTTTTTGTATCACCAGGTTTTAAAATCGGACATTTGACAGTAGAAAACACTCTTTGAGCGAATTGTCACCAATACACATGTAATTTACATTGTTTACATAACCATGGCATTCCGTATTCCGAACATGTTTCATGCATCACGGATTCCTCAAACATGCATTTCTGAGCTGTGAACATGCGCATGACAGATGTTTCAACCACCAAAGAAGTTACTTATGCACTTTGAAATAGTTCCTTGGACTTCGTTGCTTCTCCTATCACCAGTTTCAAGAATCACACTTTGATCCCAGAAAAACCCTCTTGGAGCGAATTCTACCCTAGAGATATGTAATTTGAATAGATTCCTTCAACATGATATTCCGTGTTCCGTACATGTTACATGCATGACGGATTCGACAAACATGCATTCCTGAGTTGTGAGCATGTGGATTACTGATTTTTCATCCTCTATAAAAGGAATAATTTCATATAGACTCGTGTACACATTTTCAAAAGCTTTCCCTAACACAAGTTTCGAATTCGTTCATTTTTCACAGAAGAATACTTCTGGAGTGTATTCAACCTAATAGATATATAATTTACATGAATTCCATCAACATGGCATTCCGGGTTCCGTACATGATACATGCATGACGGATTCGAGAATCATGCGTTTCTGAGTTGTGAGCATGTGGATTAGTGAACTTTCATCCACCAAAGAAGGCATATATTACACTTTGAAATATTTACTCTGACTTCATAAGTTTTTTGTATCACCAGGTTCTAAAATCGGACATTTGGCAGTAGAAAACACTCTTTGAGCGAATTCTCACCAATACACATGTAATTTACATTGTTTACATAACCATGGCATTCCGTATTCCGAACATGTTTCATGCATCACGGATTCCTCAAACATGCATTTCTGAGCTGTGAACATGCGCATGACAGATGTTTCAACCACCAAACAAGTTACTTATGCACTTTGAAATAGTTCCTTGGACTTCGTTGCTTCTCCTATCACCAGTTTCAAGAATCACACTTTGATCCCAGAAAAACCCTCTTGGAGCGAATTCTACCCTAGAGATATGTAATTTGAATAGATTCCTTCAACATGATATTCCGTGTTCCGTACATGTTACATGCATGACGGATTCGACAAACATGCATTCCTGAGTTGTGAGCATGTGGATTACTGATTTTTCATCCTCTATAAAAGGAATAATTTCATATAGACTCGTGTACACATTTTCACAAGCTTTCCCTAACACAAGTTTCGAATTCGTTCATTTTTCACAGAAGAATACTTCTGGAGTGTTTTCAACCTAATAGATATATAATTTACATGAATTCCATCAACATGGCATTCCGGGTTCCGTACATGATACATGCATGACGGATTCGAGAATCATGCGTTTCTGAGTTGTGAGCATGTGGATTAGTGAACTTTCATTGACCAAAGAATGCATAAACTACACTTTGAAATATTTACTCTGACTTCATAAGTTTTTTGTATCACCAGGTTTTAAAATCGGACATTTGACAGTAGAAAACACTCTTTGAGCGAATTCTCACCAATACAAATGTAATTTACATTGTTTACATAACCATGGCATTCCGTATTCCGAACATGTTTCATGCATCACGGATTCCGCAAACATGCATTTCTGAGCTGTGAACATGCGCATGACAGATGTTTCAACCACCAAAGAAGTTACTTATGCACTTTGAAATAGTTCCTTGGACTTCGTTGCTTCTCTTATCACCAGTTTCAAGAATCACACTTTGATCCCAGAAAAACCCTCTTGGAGCGAATTCTACCCTAGAGATATGTAATTTGAATAGATTCCTTCAACATGATATTCCGTGTTCCGTACATGTTACATGCATGACGGATTCGACAAACATGCATTCCTGAGTTGTGAGCATGTGGATTACTGATTTTTCATCCTCTATAAAAGGAATAATTTCATATAGACTCGTGTACACATTTTCACAAGCTTTCCCTAACACAAGTTTCGAATTCGTTCATTTTTCACAGAAGAATACTTCTGGAGTGTTTTCAACCTAATAGATATATAATTTACATGAATTCCATCAACATGGCATTCCGGGTTCCGTACATGATACATGCATGACGGATTCGAGAATCATGCGTTTCTGAGTTGTGAGCATGTGGATTAGTGAACTTTCATTGACCAAAGAATGCATAAACTACACTTTGAAATATTTACTCTGACTTCATAAGTTTTTTGTATCACCAGGTTTTAAAATCGGACATTTGACAGTAGAAAACACTCTTTGAGCGAATTCTCACCAATACAAATGTAATTTACATTGTTTACATAACCATGGCATTCCGTATTCCCAACATGTTTCATGCATCACGGATTCCGCAAACATTCATTTCTGAGCTGTGAACATGCGCATGACAGATGTTTCAACCACCAAACAAGTTACTTATGCACTTTGAAATAGTTCCTTGGACTTCGTTGCTTCTCCTATCACCAGTTACAAGAATCACACTTTGATCCCAGAAAAACCCTCTTGGAGCGAATTCTACCCTAGAGATATGTAATTTGAATAGATTCCTTCAACATGATATTCCGTGTTCCGTACATGTTACATACATTACGGATTTGACAAACATGCATTCCTGAGTTGAGAGCATGTGGATTACTGATTTTTCATCCTCTATAAAAGGAATAATTTCATATAGACTCGTGTACACATTTTCACAAGCTTTCCCTAACACAAGTTACGAATTCGTTCATTTTTCACAGAAGAATTCTTCTGGTGTGTATTCAACCTAATAGATATTTAATTTACATGAATTCCATCAACATGGCATTCCGGGTTCCGTACATGATACATGCATGACGGATTCGAGAAACATGCGTTTCTGAGTTGTGAGCATGTGGATTAGTGAACTTTCATCCACCAAAGAAGGCATATATTACACTTTGAATTATTTACTCTGACTTCATAATTTTTTTGTATCACCAGGTTCTAAAATCGGACATTTGGCAGTAGAAAACACTCTTTGAGCGAATTCTCACCAATACACATGTAATTTACATTGTTTACATAACCATGGCATTCCGTATTCCGAACATGTTTCATGCATCACGGATTCCTCAAACATGCATTTCTGAGCTGTGAACATGCGCATGACAGATGTTTCAACCACCAAACAAGTTACTTATGCACTTTGAAATAGTTCCTTGGACTTCGTTGCTTCTCCTATCACCAGTTTCAAGAATCACACTTTGATTAAAGAAAAACCCTCTTGGAGCGAATTCTACCCTAGAGATATGTAATTTGAATAGATTCCTTCAACATGATATTCCGTGTTCCGTACATGTTACATGCATGACGGATTCGACAAACATGCATTCCTGAGTTGTGTGCATGTGGATTACTGATTTTTCATCCTCTATAAAAGGAATAATTTCATATAGACTCGTGTACACATTTTCACAAGCTTTCCCTAACACAAGTTTCGAATTCGTACATTTTTCACAGAAGAATACTTCTGGAGTGTATTCAACCTAATAGATATATAATTTACATGAATTCCATCAACATGGCATTCTGGGTTCCGTACATGATACATGCATGACGGATTCGAGAATCATGCGTTTCTGAGTTGTGAGCATGTGGATTAGTGAACTTTCATCCACCAAAGAAGGCATATATTGCACTTTGAAATATTTACTCTGACTTCATAAGTTTTTTGTATCACCAGGTTCTAAAATCGGACATTTGGCAGTAGAAAACACTCTTTGAGCGAATTCTCACCAATACACATGTAATTTACATTGTTTACATAACCATGGCATTCCGTATTCCGAACATGTTTCATGCATCACGGATTCATCAAACATGCATTTCTGAGCTGTGAACATGCACATGACAGATGTTTCAACCACCAAACAAGTTACTTATGCACTTTGAAATAGTTCCATGGACTTCGTTGCTTCTCCTATTACCAGTTTCGAGAATCACACTTTGATCCCAGAAAAACCCTCTTGGAGTGAATTCTACCCTAGAGATATGTAATTTCAATAGATTCCTTCAAGATGACATTCCGTGTTCCGTACATGTTACATGCATGACGGATTCGACAAATATGCGTTCCTGAGTTGTGAGCATGTGGATTACTGATTTTTCATCCTCTAAAAAAGGAATAATGTCATATAGACTCGTGTACACATTTTCACAAGCTTTCCCTAACACAAGTTTCGAATTCGTTCATTTTTCACAGAAGAATTCTTCTGGAGTGTATTCAACCTAATAGATATTTAATTTACATGAATTCTATCATCATGGCATTCCGGGTTCTGTACATGATACATACATTACGGATTCGAGAATCATGCGTTTCTGAGTTGTGAGCATGTTTATTAGTGAACTTTCATCCACCAAAAAAGGCATATATTACACTTTGAAGTATTTACTCTGACTTCATAAGTTTTTTGTATCACCAGGTTCTAAAATCGGACATTTGGCAGTGGAAAACACTCTTTGAGCGAATTCTCACCAATACACATGTAATTTTCATTGTTTACATAACCATGGCATTCCGTTTTCCGAACATGTTTCATGCATCACGGATTCCTCAAACATGCATTTCTGAGCTGTGAACATGCGCATGACAGATATTTCAACCACCAAACAAGTTACTTATGCACTTTGAAATAGTTCCTTGGACTTCGTTGCTTCTCCTATCACCAGTTTCAAGAATCACACTTTGATCCCAGAAAAACCCTCTTGGAGCGAATTCTACCCTAGAGATATGTAATTTGAATAGATTCCTTCAACATGATATTCCGTGTTCCGTACATGTTACATGCATGACGGTTTCCACAAACATGCATTCCTGAGTTGTGAGCATGTGGATTACTGATTTTTCATCCTCTATAAAAGGAATAATTTCATATAAACTCGTGTACACATTTTCACAAGCTTTCCCTAACACAAGTTACGAATTCGTTCATTTTTCACAGAAGAATTCTTCTGGTGTGTATTCAACCTAATAGATATTTAATTTACATGAATTCTATCAACATGGCATTCCGGGTTCCGTACATGATACATGCATGACGGATTCGAGAATCATGCGTTTCTGAGTTGTGAGCATGTGGATTAGTGAACTTTCATCCACCAAAGAAGGCATATATTGCACTTTGAAATATTTACTCTGACTTCATAAGGTTTTTGTATCACCAGGTTCTAAAATCGGACATTTGGCAGTAGAAAACACTCTTTGAGCGAATTCTCACCAATACACATGTAATTTACATTGTTTACATAACCATGGCATTCCGTATTCCGAACATGTTTCATGCATCACGGATTCCTCAAACATGCATTTCTGAGCTGTGAACATGCGCATGACAGATGTTTCAACCACCAAACAAGTTACTTATGCACATTGAAATAGTTCCTTGGACTTCGTTGCTTCTCCTATCACCAGTTTCAAGAATCACACTTTGATCCCAGAAAAACCCTCTTGGAGCCAATTCTACCATAGAGATATGTAATTTGAATAGATTCCTTCAACATGATATTCCGTGTTCCGTACATGTTACATGCATGACGGATTCGACAAACATGCATTCCTGAGTTGTGAGCATGTGGATTACTGATTTTTCATCCTCTATAAAAGGAATAATTTCATATAGACTCCTGTACACATTTTCACAAGCTTTCCCTAACACAAGTTTCGAATTCGTTCATTTTTCACAGAAGAATACTTCTGGAGTGTATTCAACCTAATAGATATATAATTTACATGAATTCCATCAACATGGCATTCCGGGTTCCGTACATGATACATGCATGATGGATTCGAGAAACATGCGTTTCTGAGTTGTGAGCATGTGGATTAGTGAACTTTCATCCACCAAAGAAGGCGTATATTACACTTTGAAGTATTTACTCTGACTTCATAAGTTTTTTGTATCACCAGGTTCTAAAATCAGACATTTGGCAGTAGAAAACACTCTTTGAGCGAATTCTCACCAATACACATGTAATTTACATTGTTTACATAACCATGGCATTCCGTATTCCGAACATGTTTCATGCATCACGGATTCCTCAAACATGCATTTCTGAGCTGTGAACATGCGCATGACAGATGTTTCAACCACCAAACATGTTACTTATGCACTTTGAATTAGTTCCTTTGACTTCGTTGCTTCTCCTATCACCAGTTTCAAGAATCACACTTTGATCCCAGAAAAACCCTCTTGGAGCGAATTCTACCCTAGAGATATGTAATTTGAATAGATTCCTTCAACATGATATTCCGTGTTCCGTACATTTTACATGCATGACGGATTCGACAAACATGCATTCCTGAGTTGTGATCATGTGGATTACTGATTTTTCATCCTCTATAAAAGGAATAATTTCATATAGACTCGTGTACACATTTTCACAAGCTTTCCCTAACACAAGTTTCGAATTCGTTCATTTTTCACAGAAGAATACTTCTGGAGTGTATTCAACCTAATAGATATATAATTTACATGAATTCCATCAACATGGCATTCCGGGTTCCGTACATGATACATGCATGACGGATTCGAGAATCATGCGTTTCTGAGTTGTGAGCATGTGGATTAGTGAACTTTCATTGACCAAAGAATGCATAAACTACACTTTGAAATATTTACTCTGACTTCATAAGTTTTTTGTATCACCAGGTTTTAAAATCGGACATTTGACAGTAGAAAACACTCTTTGAGCGAATTGTCACCAATACACATGTAATTTACATTGTTTACATAACCATGGCATTCCGTATTCCGAACATGTTTCATGCATCACGGATTCCTCAAACATGCATTTCTGAGCTGTGAACATGCGCATGACAGATGTTTCAACCACCAAAGAAGTTACTTATGCACTTTGAAATAGTTCCTTGGACTTCGTTGCTTCTCCTATCACCAGTTTCAAGAATCACACTTTGATCCCAGAAAAACCCTCTTGGAGCGAATTCTACCCTAGAGATATGTAATTTGAATAGATTCCTTCAACATGATATTCCGTGTTCCGTACATGTTACATGCATGACGGATTCGACAAACATGCATTCCTGAGTTGTGAGCATGTGGATTACTGATTTTTCATCCTCTATAAAAGGAATAATTTCATATAGACTCGTGTACACATTTTCAAAAGCTTTCCCTAACACAAGTTTCGAATTCGTTCATTTTTCACAGAAGAATACTTCTGGAGTGTATTCAACCTAATAGATATATAATTTACATGAATTCCATCAACATGGCATTCCGGGTTCCGTACATGATACATGCATGACGGATTCGAGAATCATGCGTTTCTGAGTTGTGAGCATGTGGATTAGTGAACTTTCATCCACCAAAGAAGGCATATATTACACTTTGAAATATTTACTCTGACTTCATAAGTTTTTTGTATCACCAGGTTCTAAAATCGGACATTTGGCAGTAGAAAACACTCTTTGAGCGAATTCTCACCAATACACATGTAATTTACATTGTTTACATAACCATGGCATTCCGTATTCCGAACATGTTTCATGCATCACGGATTCCTCAAACATGCATTTCTGAGCTGTGAACATGCGCATGACAGATGTTTCAACCACCAAACAAGTTACTTATGCACTTTGAAATAGTTCCTTGGACTTCGTTGCTTCTCCTATCACCAGTTTCAAGAATCACACTTTGATCCCAGAAAAACCCTCTTGGAGCGAATTCTACCCTAGAGATATGTAATTTGAATAGATTCCTTCAACATGATATTCCGTGTTCCGTACATGTTACATGCATGACGGATTCGACAAACATGCATTCCTGAGTTGTGAGCATGTGGATTACTGATTTTTCATCCTCTATAAAAGGAATAATTTCATATAGACTCGTGTACACATTTTCACAAGCTTTCCCTAACACAAGTTTCGAATTCGTTCATTTTTCACAGAAGAATACTTCTGGAGTGTTTTCAACCTAATAGATATATAATTTACATGAATTCCATCAACATGGCATTCCGGGTTCCGTACATGATACATGCATGACGGATTCGAGAATCATGCGTTTCTGAGTTGTGAGCATGTGGATTAGTGAACTTTCATTGACCAAAGAATGCATAAACTACACTTTGAAATATTTACTCTGACTTCATAAGTTTTTTGTATCACCAGGTTTTAAAATCGGACATTTGACAGTAGAAAACACTCTTTGAGCGAATTCTCACCAATACAAATGTAATTTACATTGTTTACATAACCATGGCATTCCGTATTCCGAACATGTTTCATGCATCACGGATTCCGCAAACATGCATTTCTGAGCTGTGAACATGCGCATGACAGATGTTTCAACCACCAAAGAAGTTACTTATGCACTTTGAAATAGTTCCTTGGACTTCGTTGCTTCTCTTATCACCAGTTTCAAGAATCACACTTTGATCCCAGAAAAACCCTCTTGGAGCGAATTCTACCCTAGAGATATGTAATTTGAATAGATTCCTTCAACATGATATTCCGTGTTCCGTACATGTTACATGCATGACGGATTCGACAAACATGCATTCCTGAGTTGTGAGCATGTGGATTACTGATTTTTCATCCTCTATAAAAGGAATAATTTCATATAGACTCGTGTACACATTTTCACAAGCTTTCCCTAACACAAGTTTCGAATTCGTTCATTTTTCACAGAAGAATACTTCTGGAGTGTTTTCAACCTAATAGATATATAATTTACATGAATTCCATCAACATGGCATTCCGGGTTCCGTACATGATACATGCATGACGGATTCGAGAATCATGCGTTTCTGAGTTGTGAGCATGTGGATTAGTGAACTTTCATTGACCAAAGAATGCATAAACTACACTTTGAAATATTTACTCTGACTTCATAAGTTTTTTGTATCACCAGGTTTTAAAATCGGACATTTGACAGTAGAAAACACTCTTTGAGCGAATTCTCACCAATACAAATGTAATTTACATTGTTTACATAACCATGGCATTCCGTATTCCCAACATGTTTCATGCATCACGGATTCCGCAAACATTCATTTCTGAGCTGTGAACATGCGCATGACAGATGTTTCAACCACCAAACAAGTTACTTATGCACTTTGAAATAGTTCCTTGGACTTCGTTGCTTCTCCTATCACCAGTTACAAGAATCACACTTTGATCCCAGAAAAACCCTCTTGGAGCGAATTCTACCCTAGAGATATGTAATTTGAATAGATTCCTTCAACATGATATTCCGTGTTCCGTACATGTTACATACATTACGGATTTGACAAACATGCATTCCTGAGTTGAGAGCATGTGGATTACTGATTTTTCATCCTCTATAAAAGGAATAATTTCATATAGACTCGTGTACACATTTTCACAAGCTTTCCCTAACACAAGTTACGAATTCGTTCATTTTTCACAGAAGAATTCTTCTGGTGTGTATTCAACCTAATAGATATTTAATTTACATGAATTCCATCAACATGGCATTCCGGGTTCCGTACATGATACATGCATGACGGATTCGAGAAACATGCGTTTCTGAGTTGTGAGCATGTGGATTAGTGAACTTTCATCCACCAAAGAAGGCATATATTACACTTTGAATTATTTACTCTGACTTCATAATTTTTTTGTATCACCAGGTTCTAAAATCGGACATTTGGCAGTAGAAAACACTCTTTGAGCGAATTCTCACCAATACACATGTAATTTACATTGTTTACATAACCATGGCATTCCGTATTCCGAACATGTTTCATGCATCACGGATTCCTCAAACATGCATTTCTGAGCTGTGAACATGCGCATGACAGATGTTTCAACCACCAAACAAGTTACTTATGCACTTTGAAATAGTTCCTTGGACTTCGTTGCTTCTCCTATCACCAGTTTCAAGAATCACACTTTGATTAAAGAAAAACCCTCTTGGAGCGAATTCTACCCTAGAGATATGTAATTTGAATAGATTCCTTCAACATGATATTCCGTGTTCCGTACATGTTACATGCATGACGGATTCGACAAACATGCATTCCTGAGTTGTGAGCATGTGGATTACTGATTTTTCATCCTCTATAAAAGGAATAATTTCATATAGACTCGTGTACACATTTTCACAAGCTTTCCCTAACACAAGTTTCGAATTCGTTCATTTTTCACAGAAGAATACTTCTGGAGTGTATTCAACCTAATAGATATATAATTTACATGAATTCCATCAACATGGCATTCCGGGTTCCGTACATGATACATGCATGACGGATTCGAGAAACATGCGTTTCTGAGTTGTGAGCATGTGGATTAGTGAACTTTCATCCACCAAAGAAGTCATATATTACACTTTGAAATATTTACTCTGACTTCATAAGTTTTTTGTATCACCAGGTTCTAAAATCGGACATTTGGCAGTAGAAAACACTCTTTGAGTGAATTCTCACCAATACACATGTAATTTACATTGTTTACATAACCATGGCATTCCGTATTCCGAACATGTTTCATGCATCACGGATTTCTCAAACATGCATTTCTGAGCTGTGAACATGCCCATGACAGATGTTTCAACCGCCAAACTAGTTACTTATGCACTTTGAAATAGTTCCTTGGACTTCGTTGCTTCTCCTATCACCAGTTTCAAGAATCACACTTTGATCCCAGAAAAACCCTCTTGGAGCGAATTCTACCCTAGAGATATGTAATTTGAATAGATTCCTTCAACATGATATTCCGTGTTCCGTACATGTTACATGCATGACGGATTCGACAAACATGCATTCCTGAGTTGTGAGCATGTGGATTACTGATTTTTCATCCTGTATAAAAGGAATAATTTCATATAGACTCGTGTACACATTTTCACAAGCTTTCCCTAACACAAGTTTCGAATTCGTTCATTTTTCACAGAAGAATACTTCAGGAGTGTTTTCAACCTAATAGATATATAATTTACATAAATTCCATCAACATGGCATTCTGAGTTCCGTACATGATACATGCATGACGGATTCGAGAATCATGCTTTTCTGAGTTGTGAGCATGTGGATTAGTGAACTTTCATCCACCAAAGAAGGCATATATTGCACTTTGAAATATTTACTCTGACTTCATAAGTTTTTTGTATCACCAGGTTCTGAAATCGGACATTTGGCAGTAGAAAACACTCTTTGAGCGAATTCTCACCAATACACATGTAATTTACATTGTTTACATAACCATGGCATTCCGTATTCCGAACATGTTTCATGCATCATGGATTCATCAAACATGCATTTCTGAGCTGTGAACATGCACATGACAGATGTTTCAACCACCAAACAAGTTACTTATGCACTTTGAAATAGTTCCATGGACTTCGTTGCTTCTCCTATTACCAGTTTCGAGAATCAAAATTTGATCCCAGAAAAACCCTCTTGGTGTGAATTCTACCCTAGAGATATGTAATTTCAATAGATTCCTTCAAGATGACATTCCGTGTTCCGTACATGTTACATGCATGACGGATTCGACAAATATGCGTTCCTGAGTTGTGAGCATGTGGATTACTGATTTTTCATCCTCTATAAAAGGAATAATTTCATATAGACTCGTGTACACATTTTCACAAGCTTTCCCTAACACAAGTTTCGAATTCGTTCATTTTTCACAGAAGAATTCTTCTGGAGTGTATTCAACCTAATAGATATTTAATTTACATGAATTCTATCATCATGGCATTCCGGGTTCTGTACATGATACATGCATGACGGATTCGAGAATCATGCGTTTCTGAGTTGTGAGCATGTGGATTAGTGAACTTTCATCCACCAAAGAAGGCATATATTGCACTTTGAAATATTTACTCTGACTTCATAAGTTTTTTGTATCACCAGGTTCTAAAATCGGACATTTGGCAGTGGAAAACACTCTTTGAGCGAATTCTCACCAATACACATGTAATTTTCATTGTTTACATAACCATGGCATTCCGTTTTCCGAACATGTTTCATGCATCACGGATTCCTCAAACATGCATTTCTGAGCTGTGAACATGCGCATGACAGATATTTCAACCACCAAACAAGTTACTTATGCACTTTGAAATAGTTCCTTGGACTTCGTTGCTTCTCCTATCACCAGTTTCAAGAATCACACTTTGATCCCAGAAAAACCCTCTTGGAGCGAATTCTACCCTAGAGATATGTAATTTGAATAGATTCCTTCAACATGATATTCCGTGTTCCGTACATGTTACATGCATGACGGTTTCCACAAACATGCATTCCTGAGTTGTGAGCATGTGGATTACTGATTTTTCATCCTCTATAAAAGGAATAATTTCATATAGACTCGTGTACACATTTTCAAAAGCTTTCCCTAACACAAGTTACGAATTCGTTCATTTTTCACAGAAGAATACTTCTGGTGTGTATTCAACCTAATAGATATTTAATTTACATGAATTCTATCAACATGGCATTCCGGGTTCCGTACATGATACATGCATGACGGATTCGAGAAACATGAGATTCTGAGTTGTGAGCATGTGGATTAGTGATCTTTCATCCACCAAAGAAGGCATATATTACACTTTGAAATATTTACTCTGACTTCATAAGTTTTTTGTATCACCAGGTTCTAAAATCGGACATTTGGCAGTAGAAAACACTCTTTGAGTGAATTATCACCAATACACATGTAATTTACATTGTTTACATAACCATGGCATTCCGTATTCCGAACATGTTTCATGCATCACGGATTCCTCAAACATGCATTTCTGAGCTGTGAACATGCCCATGACAGATGTTTCAACCGCCAAACTAGTTACTTATGCACTTTGAAATAGTTCCTTGGACTTCGTTGCTTCTCCTATCACCAGTTTCAAGAATCACACTTTGATCCCAGAAAAACCCTCTTGGAGCGAATTCTACCCTAGAGATATGTAATTTGAATAGATTCCTTCAACATGATATTCCGTGTTCCGTACATGTTACATGCATGACGGATTCGACAAACATGCATTCCTGAGTTGTGAGCATGTGGATTACTGATTTTTCATCCTCTATAAAAGGAATAATTTCATATAGACTCGTGTACACATTTTCACAAGCTTTCCCTAACACAAGTTTCGAATTCGTACATTTTTCACAGAAGAATACTTCTGGAGTGTATTCAACCTAATAGATATATAATTTACATGAATTCCATCAACATGGCATTCTGGGTTCCGTACATGATACATGCATGACGGATTCGAGAATCATGCGTTTCTGAGTTGTGAGCATGTGGATTAGTGAACTTTCATCCACCAAAGAAGGCATATATTGCACTTTGAAATATTTACTCTGACTTCATAAGGTTTTTGTATCACCAGGTTCTAAAATCGGACATTTGGCAGTAGAAAACACTCTTTGAGCGAATTCTCACCAATACACATGTAATTTACATTGTTTACATAACCATGGCATTCCGTATTCCGAACATGTTTCATGCATCACGGATTCCGCAAACATGAATTTCTGAGCTGTGAACATGCACATGACAGATGTTTCAACCACCAAACAAGTTACTTATGCACTTTGAAATAGTTCCATGGACTTCGTTGCTTCTCCTATTACCAGTTTCGAGAATCACACTTTGATCCCAGAAAAACCCTCTTGGAGTGAATTCTACCCTAGAGATATGTAATTTCAATAGATTCCTTCAAGATGACATTCCGTGTTCCGTACATGTTACATGCATGACGGATTCGACAAATATGCGTTCCTGAGTTGTGAGCATGTGGATTACTGATTTTTCATCCTCTAAAAAAGGAATAATTTCATATAGACTCGTGTACACATTTTCACAAGCTTTCCCTAACACAAGTTTCGAATTCGTTCATTTTTCACAGAAGAATTCTTCTGGAGTGTATTCAACCTAATAGATATTTAATTTACATGAATTCTATCAACATGGCATTCCGGGTTCCGTACATGATACATGCATGACGGATTCGAGAATCATGCGTTTCTGAGTTGTGAGCATGTGGATTAGTGAACTTTCATCCACCAAAGAAGGCATATATTGCACTTTGAAATATTTACTCTGACTTCATAAGGTTTTTGTATCACCAGGTTCTAAAATCGGACATTTGGCAGTAGAAAACACTCTTTGAGCGAATTCTCACCAATACACATGTAATTTACATTGTTTACATAACCATGGCATTCCGTATTCCGAACATGTTTCATGCATCACGGATTCCTCAAACATGCATTTCTGAGCTGTGAACATGCCCATGACAGATGTTTCAACCGCCAAACTAGTTACTTATGCACTTTGAAATAGTTCCTTGGACTTCGTTGCTTCTCCTATCACCAGTTTCAAGAATCACACTTTGATCCCAGAAAAACCCTCTTGGAGCGAATTCTACCCTAGAGATATGTAATTTGAATAGATTCCTTCAACATGATATTCCGTGTTCCGTACATGTTACATGCATGACGGATTCGACAAACATGCATTCCTGAGTTGTGTGCATGTGGATTACTGATTTTTCATCCTCTATAAAAGGAATAATTTCATATAGACTCGTGTACACATTTTCACAAGCTTTCCCTAACACAAGTTTCGAATTCGTACATTTTTCACAGAAGAATACTTCTGGAGTGTATTCAACCTAATAGATATATAATTTACATGAATTCCATCAACATGGCATTCTGGGTTCCGTACATGATACATGCATGACGGATTCGAGAATCATGCGTTTCTGAGTTGTGAGCATGTGGATTAGTGAACTTTCATCCACCAAAGAAGGCATATATTGCACTTTGAAATATTTACTCTGACTTCATAAGTTTTTTGTATCACCAGGTTCTAAAATCGGACATTTGGCAGTAGAAAACACTCTTTGAGCGAATTCTCACCAATACACATGTAATTTACATTGTTTACATAACCATGGCATTCCGTATTCCGAACATGTTTCATGCATCACGGATTCATCAAACATGCATTTCTGAGCTGTGAACATGCACATGACAGATGTTTCAACCACCAAACAAGTTACTTATGCACTTTGAAATAGTTCCATGGACTTCGTTGCTTCTCCTATTACCAGTTTCGAGAATCACACTTTGATCCCAGAAAAACCCTCTTGGAGTGAATTCTACCCTAGAGATATGTAATTTCAATAGATTCCTTCAAGATGACATTCCGTGTTCCGTACATGTTACATGCATGACGGATTCGACAAATATGCGTTCCTGAGTTGTGAGCATGTGGATTACTGATTTTTCATCCTCTAAAAAAGGAATAATGTCATATAGACTCGTGTACACATTTTCACAAGCTTTCCCTAACACAAGTTTCGAATTCGTTCATTTTTCACAGAAGAATTCTTCTGGAGTGTATTCAACCTAATAGATATTTAATTTACATGAATTCTATCATCATGGCATTCCGGGTTCTGTACATGATACATACATTACGGATTCGAGAATCATGCGTTTCTGAGTTGTGAGCATGTTTATTAGTGAACTTTCATCCACCAAAAAAGGCATATATTACACTTTGAAGTATTTACTCTGACTTCATAAGTTTTTTGTATCACCAGGTTCTAAAATCGGACATTTGGCAGTGGAAAACACTCTTTGAGCGAATTCTCACCAATACACATGTAATTTTCATTGTTTACATAACCATGGCATTCCGTTTTCCGAACATGTTTCATGCATCACGGATTCCTCAAACATGCATTTCTGAGCTGTGAACATGCGCATGACAGATATTTCAACCACCAAACAAGTTACTTATGCACTTTGAAATAGTTCCTTGGACTTCGTTGCTTCTCCTATCACCAGTTTCAAGAATCACACTTTGATCCCAGAAAAACCCTCTTGGAGCGAATTCTACCCTAGAGATATGTAATTTGAATAGATTCCTTCAACATGATATTCCGTGTTCCGTACATGTTACATGCATGACGGTTTCCACAAACATGCATTCCTGAGTTGTGAGCATGTGGATTACTGATTTTTCATCCTCTATAAAAGGAATAATTTCATATAAACTCGTGTACACATTTTCACAAGCTTTCCCTAACACAAGTTACGAATTCGTTCATTTTTCACAGAAGAATTCTTCTGGTGTGTATTCAACCTAATAGATATTTAATTTACATGAATTCTATCAACATGGCATTCCGGGTTCCGTACATGATACATGCATGACGGATTCGAGAATCATGCGTTTCTGAGTTGTGAGCATGTGGATTAGTGAACTTTCATCCACCAAAGAAGGCATATATTGCACTTTGAAATATTTACTCTGACTTCATAAGGTTTTTGTATCACCAGGTTCTAAAATCGGACATTTGGCAGTAGAAAACACTCTTTGAGCGAATTCTCACCAATACACATGTAATTTACATTGTTTACATAACCATGGCATTCCGTATTCCGAACATGTTTCATGCATCACGGATTCCTCAAACATGCATTTCTGAGCTGTGAACATGCGCATGACAGATGTTTCAACCACCAAACAAGTTACTTATGCACATTGAAATAGTTCCTTGGACTTCGTTGCTTCTCCTATCACCAGTTTCAAGAATCACACTTTGATCCCAGAAAAACCCTCTTGGAGCCAATTCTACCATAGAGATATGTAATTTGAATAGATTCCTTCAACATGATATTCCGTGTTCCGTACATGTTACATGCATGACGGATTCGACAAACATGCATTCCTGAGTTGTGAGCATGTGGATTACTGATTTTTCATCCTCTATAAAAGGAATAATTTCATATAGACTCCTGTACACATTTTCACAAGCTTTCCCTAACACAAGTTTCGAATTCGTTCATTTTTCACAGAAGAATACTTCTGGAGTGTATTCAACCTAATAGATATATAATTTACATGAATTCCATCAACATGGCATTCCGGGTTCCGTACATGATACATGCATGATGGATTCGAGAAACATGCGTTTCTGAGTTGTGAGCATGTGGATTAGTGAACTTTCATCCACCAAAGAAGGCGTATATTACACTTTGAAGTATTTACTCTGACTTCATAAGTTTTTTGTATCACCAGGTTCTAAAATCAGACATTTGGCAGTAGAAAACACTCTTTGAGCGAATTCTCACCAATACACATGTAATTTACATTGTTTACATAACCATGGCATTCCGTATTCCGAACATGTTTCATGCATCACGGATTCCTCAAACATGCATTTCTGAGCTGTGAACATGCGCATGACAGATGTTTCAACCACCAAACATGTTACTTATGCACTTTGAATTAGTTCCTTTGACTTCGTTGCTTCTCCTATCACCAGTTTCAAGAATCACACTTTGATCCCAGAAAAACCCTCTTGGAGCGAATTCTACCCTAGAGATATGTAATTTGAATAGATTCCTTCAACATGATATTCCGTGTTCCGTACATTTTACATGCATGACGGATTCGACAAACATGCATTCCTGAGTTGTGATCATGTGGATTACTGATTTTTCATCCTCTATAAAAGGAATAATTTCATATAGACTCGTGTACACATTTTCACAAGCTTTCCCTAACACAAGTTTCGAATTCGTTCATTTTTCACAGAAGAATACTTCTGGAGTGTATTCAACCTAATAGATATATAATTTACATGAATTCCATCAACATGGCATTCCGGGTTCCGTACATGATACATGCATGACGGATTCGAGAATCATGCGTTTCTGAGTTGTGAGCATGTGGATTAGTGAACTTTCATTGACCAAAGAATGCATAAACTACACTTTGAAATATTTACTCTGACTTCATAAGTTTTTTGTATCACCAGGTTTTAAAATCGGACATTTGACAGTAGAAAACACTCTTTGAGCGAATTGTCACCAATACACATGTAATTTACATTGTTTACATAACCATGGCATTCCGTATTCCGAACATGTTTCATGCATCACGGATTCCTCAAACATGCATTTCTGAGCTGTGAACATGCGCATGACAGATGTTTCAACCACCAAAGAAGTTACTTATGCACTTTGAAATAGTTCCTTGGACTTCGTTGCTTCTCCTATCACCAGTTTCAAGAATCACACTTTGATCCCAGAAAAACCCTCTTGGAGCGAATTCTACCCTAGAGATATGTAATTTGAATAGATTCCTTCAACATGATATTCCGTGTTCCGTACATGTTACATGCATGACGGATTCGACAAACATGCATTCCTGAGTTGTGAGCATGTGGATTACTGATTTTTCATCCTCTATAAAAGGAATAATTTCATATAGACTCGTGTACACATTTTCAAAAGCTTTCCCTAACACAAGTTTCGAATTCGTTCATTTTTCACAGAAGAATACTTCTGGAGTGTATTCAACCTAATAGATATATAATTTACATGAATTCCATCAACATGGCATTCCGGGTTCCGTACATGATACATGCATGACGGATTCGAGAATCATGCGTTTCTGAGTTGTGAGCATGTGGATTAGTGAACTTTCATCCACCAAAGAAGGCATATATTACACTTTGAAATATTTACTCTGACTTCATAAGTTTTTTGTATCACCAGGTTCTAAAATCGGACATTTGGCAGTAGAAAACACTCTTTGAGCGAATTCTCACCAATACACATGTAATTTACATTGTTTACATAACCATGGCATTCCGTATTCCGAACATGTTTCATGCATCACGGATTCCTCAAACATGCATTTCTGAGCTGTGAACATGCGCATGACAGATGTTTCAACCACCAAACAAGTTACTTATGCACTTTGAAATAGTTCCTTGGACTTCGTTGCTTCTCCTATCACCAGTTTCAAGAATCACACTTTGATCCCAGAAAAACCCTCTTGGAGCGAATTCTACCCTAGAGATATGTAATTTGAATAGATTCCTTCAACATGATATTCCGTGTTCCGTACATGTTACATGCATGACGGATTCGACAAACATGCATTCCTGAGTTGTGAGCATGTGGATTACTGATTTTTCATCCTCTATAAAAGGAATAATTTCATATAGACTCGTGTACACATTTTCACAAGCTTTCCCTAACACAAGTTTCGAATTCGTTCATTTTTCACAGAAGAATACTTCTGGAGTGTTTTCAACCTAATAGATATATAATTTACATGAATTCCATCAACATGGCATTCCGGGTTCCGTACATGATACATGCATGACGGATTCGAGAATCATGCGTTTCTGAGTTGTGAGCATGTGGATTAGTGAACTTTCATTGACCAAAGAATGCATAAACTACACTTTGAAATATTTACTCTGACTTCATAAGTTTTTTGTATCACCAGGTTTTAAAATCGGACATTTGACAGTAGAAAACACTCTTTGAGCGAATTCTCACCAATACAAATGTAATTTACATTGTTTACATAACCATGGCATTCCGTATTCCGAACATGTTTCATGCATCACGGATTCCGCAAACATGCATTTCTGAGCTGTGAACATGCGCATGACAGATGTTTCAACCACCAAAGAAGTTACTTATGCACTTTGAAATAGTTCCTTGGACTTCGTTGCTTCTCTTATCACCAGTTTCAAGAATCACACTTTGATCCCAGAAAAACCCTCTTGGAGCGAATTCTACCCTAGAGATATGTAATTTGAATAGATTCCTTCAACATGATATTCCGTGTTCCGTACATGTTACATGCATGACGGATTCGACAAACATGCATTCCTGAGTTGTGAGCATGTGGATTACTGATTTTTCATCCTCTATAAAAGGAATAATTTCATATAGACTCGTGTACACATTTTCACAAGCTTTCCCTAACACAAGTTTCGAATTCGTTCATTTTTCACAGAAGAATACTTCTGGAGTGTTTTCAACCTAATAGATATATAATTTACATGAATTCCATCAACATGGCATTCCGGGTTCCGTACATGATACATGCATGACGGATTCGAGAATCATGCGTTTCTGAGTTGTGAGCATGTGGATTAGTGAACTTTCATTGACCAAAGAATGCATAAACTACACTTTGAAATATTTACTCTGACTTCATAAGTTTTTTGTATCACCAGGTTTTAAAATCGGACATTTGACAGTAGAAAACACTCTTTGAGCGAATTCTCACCAATACAAATGTAATTTACATTGTTTACATAACCATGGCATTCCGTATTCCCAACATGTTTCATGCATCACGGATTCCGCAAACATTCATTTCTGAGCTGTGAACATGCGCATGACAGATGTTTCAACCACCAAACAAGTTACTTATGCACTTTGAAATAGTTCCTTGGACTTCGTTGCTTCTCCTATCACCAGTTACAAGAATCACACTTTGATCCCAGAAAAACCCTCTTGGAGCGAATTCTACCCTAGAGATATGTAATTTGAATAGATTCCTTCAAGATGACATTCCGTGTTCCGTACATGTTACATGCATGACGGATTCGACAAATATGCGTTCCTGAGTTGTGAGCATGTGGATTACTGATTTTTCATCCTCTATAAAAGGAATAATTTCATATAGACTCGTGTACACATTTTCACAAGCTTTCCCTAACACAAGTTACGAATTCGTTCATTTTTCACAGAAGAATTCTTCTGGTGTGTATTCAACCTAATAGATATTTAATTTACATGAATTCTATCAACATGGCATTCCGGGTTCCGTACATGATACATGCATGACGGATTCGAGAAACATGCGTTTCTGAGTTGTGAGCATGTGGATTAGTGAACTTTCATCCACCAAAGCAGGCATATATTACACTTTGAATTATTTACTCTGACTTCATAAGTTTTTTGTATCACCAGGTTCTAAAATCGGACATTTGGCAGTAGAAAACACTCTTTGAGCGAATTCTCACCAATACACATGTAATTTACATTGTTTACATAACCATGGCATTCCGTATTCCGAACATGTTTCATGCATCACGGATTCCTCAAACATGCATTTCTGAGCTGTGAACATGCGCATGACAGATGTTTCAACCACCAAACAAGTTACTTATGCACTTTGAAATAGTTCCTTGGACTTCGTTGCTTCTCCTATCACCAGTTTCAAGAATCACACTTTGATCCCAGAAAAACCCTCTTGGAGCCAATTCTACCGTAGAGATATGTAATTTGAATAGTTTCCTTCAACATGATATTCCGTGTTCCGTACATGTTACATGCATGACGGATTCGACAAACATGCATTCCTGAGTTGTGAGCATGTGGATTACTGATTTTTCATCCTCTATAAAAGGAATAATTTCATATAGACTCGTGTACACATTTTCACAAGCTTTCCCTAACACAAGTTTCGAATTCGTTCATTTTTCACAGAAGAATACTTCTGGAGTGTATTCAACCTAATAGATATATAATTTACATGAATTCCATCAACATGGCATTCCGGGTTCCGTACATGATACATGCATGATGGATTCGAGAAACATGCGTTTCTGAGTTGTGAGCATGTGGATTAGTGAACTTTCATCCACCAAAGAAGGCGTATATTACACTTTGAAATATTTACTCTGACTTCATAAGTTTTTTGTATCACCAGGTTCTAAAATCAGACATTTGGCAGTAGAAAACACTCTTTGAGTGAATTCTCACCAATACACATGTAATTTACATTGTTTACATAACCATGGCATTCCGTATTCCGAACATGTTTCATGCATCACGGATTCCTCAAACATGCATTTCTGAGCTTTGAACATGCGCATGACAGATGTTTCAACCACCAAACATGTTACTTATGCACTTTGAATTAGTTCCTTGGACTTCGTTGCTTCTCCTATCACCAGTTTCAAGAATCACACTTTGATCCCAGAAAAACCCTCTTGGAGCGAATTCTATCCTAGAGATATTTAATTTGAATAGATTCCTTCAACATGATATTCCGTGTTCCTTACAAGTTACATGCATTACGGATTCGACATACATGCATTCCTGAGTTGTGACCATGCCTATTACTGATTTTTCATCCTCTATAAGAGGAATAATTTCATATAGACTCGTGTACACATTTTCACAAGCTTTCCCTAACACAAGTTTCGAATTCGTTCATTTTTCACAGAAGAATACTTCTGGAGTGTATTCAACCTAATAGATATATAATTTACATGAATTCCATCAACATGGCATTCCAGGTTCCGTACATGATACATGCATGACGGATTCGAGAAACATGCGTTTCTGAGTTGTGAGCATGTGGATTAGTGAACTTTCATCCACCAAAGAAGGCATATATTACACTTTGAAATATTTACTCTGACTTCATAAGTTTTTTGTATCACCAGGTTCTAAAATCGGACATTTGGCAGTAGAAAACACTCTTTGAGCGAATTCTCACCAATACACATGTAATTTACATTGTTTACATCACCATGGCATTCCGTATTCCGAACATGTTTCATGCATCACGGATTCCTCAAACATGCATTTCTGAGCTGTGAACATGCGCATGAGAGATGTTTCAACCACCAAACAAGTTACTTATGCACTTTGAAATAGTTCCTTGGACTTCGTTGCTTCTCCTATCACCAGTTTCAAGAATCACACTTTGATTCCAGAAAAACCCTCTTGGAGCGAATTCTACCCTAGAGATATGTAATTTGAATAGATTCCTTCAACATGATATTCCGTGTTCCGTACATGTTACATGCATGACGGATTCGACAAACATGCATTCCTGAGTTGTGAGCATGTGGATTACTGATTTTTCATCCTCTATAAAAGGAATAATTTCATATAGACTCGTGTACACATTTTCACAAGCTTTCCCTAACACAAGTTTCGAATTCGTTCATTTTTCACAGAAGAATACTTCTGGAGTGTATTCAACCTAATAGATATATAATTTACATGAATTCCATCAACATGGCATTCCGGGTTCCGTACATGATACATGCATGACGGATTCGAGAAACATGCGTTTCTGAGTTGTGAGCATGTGGATTAGTGAACTTTCATCCACCAAAGAAGTCATATATTACACTTTGAAATATTTACTCTGACTTCATAAGTTTTTTGTATCACCAGGTTCTAAAATCGGACATTTGGCAGTAGAAAACACTCTTTGAGTGAATTCTCACCAATACACATGTAATTTACATTGTTTACATAACCATGGCATTCCGTATTCCGAACATGTTTCATGCATCACGGATTTCTCAAACATGCATTTCTGAGCTGTGAACATGCCCATGACAGATGTTTCAACCGCCAAACTAGTTACTTATGCACTTTGAAATAGTTCCTTGGACTTCGTTGCTTCTCCTATCACCAGTTTCAAGAATCACACTTTGATCCCAGAAAAACCCTCTTGGAGCGAATTCTACCCTAGAGATATGTAATTTGAATAGATTCCTTCAACATGATATTCCGTGTTCCGTACATGTTACATGCATGACGGATTCGACAAACATGCATTCCTGAGTTGTGAGCATGTGGATTACTGATTTTTCATCCTGTATAAAAGGAATAATTTCATATAGACTCGTGTACACATTTTCACAAGCTTTCCCTAACACAAGTTTCGAATTCGTTCATTTTTCACAGAAGAATACTTCAGGAGTGTTTTCAACCTAATAGATATATAATTTACATAAATTCCATCAACATGGCATTCTGAGTTCCGTACATGATACATGCATGACGGATTCGAGAATCATGCTTTTCTGAGTTGTGAGCATGTGGATTAGTGAACTTTCATCCACCAAAGAAGGCATATATTGCACTTTGAAATATTTACTCTGACTTCATAAGTTTTTTGTATCACCAGGTTCTGAAATCGGACATTTGGCAGTAGAAAACACTCTTTGAGCGAATTCTCACCAATACACATGTAATTTACATTGTTTACATAACCATGGCATTCCGTATTCCGAACATGTTTCATGCATCATGGATTCATCAAACATGCATTTCTGAGCTGTGAACATGCACATGACAGATGTTTCAACCACCAAACAAGTTACTTATGCACTTTGAAATAGTTCCATGGACTTCGTTGCTTCTCCTATTACCAGTTTCGAGAATCAAAATTTGATCCCAGAAAAACCCTCTTGGTGTGAATTCTACCCTAGAGATATGTAATTTCAATAGATTCCTTCAAGATGACATTCCGTGTTCCGTACATGTTACATGCATGACGGATTCGACAAATATGCGTTCCTGAGTTGTGAGCATGTGGATTACTGATTTTTCATCCTCTATAAAAGGAATAATTTCATATAGACTCGTGTACACATTTTCACAAGCTTTCCCTAACACAAGTTTCGAATTCGTTCATTTTTCACAGAAGAATTCTTCTGGAGTGTATTCAACCTAATAGATATTTAATTTACATGAATTCTATCATCATGGCATTCCGGGTTCTGTACATGATACATGCATGACGGATTCGAGAATCATGCGTTTCTGAGTTGTGAGCATGTGGATTAGTGAACTTTCATCCACCAAAGAAGGCATATATTGCACTTTGAAATATTTACTCTGACTTCATAAGTTTTTTGTATCACCAGGTTCTAAAATCGGACATTTGGCAGTGGAAAACACTCTTTGAGCGAATTCTCACCAATACACATGTAATTTTCATTGTTTACATAACCATGGCATTCCGTTTTCCGAACATGTTTCATGCATCACGGATTCCTCAAACATGCATTTCTGAGCTGTGAACATGCGCATGACAGATATTTCAACCACCAAACAAGTTACTTATGCACTTTGAAATAGTTCCTTGGACTTCGTTGCTTCTCCTATCACCAGTTTCAAGAATCACACTTTGATCCCAGAAAAACCCTCTTGGAGCGAATTCTACCCTAGAGATATGTAATTTGAATAGATTCCTTCAACATGATATTCCGTGTTCCGTACATGTTACATGCATGACGGTTTCCACAAACATGCATTCCTGAGTTGTGAGCATGTGGATTACTGATTTTTCATCCTCTATAAAAGGAATAATTTCATATAGACTCGTGTACACATTTTCAAAAGCTTTCCCTAACACAAGTTACGAATTCGTTCATTTTTCACAGAAGAATACTTCTGGTGTGTATTCAACCTAATAGATATTTAATTTACATGAATTCTATCAACATGGCATTCCGGGTTCCGTACATGATACATGCATGACGGATTCGAGAAACATGCGATTCTGAGTTGTGAGCATGTGGATTAGTGATCTTTCATCCACCAAAGAAGGCATATATTACACTTTGAAATATTTACTCTGACTTCATAAGTTTTTTGTATCACCAGGTTCTAAAATCGGACATTTGGCAGTAGAAAACACTCTTTGAGTGAATTATCACCAATACACATGTAATTTACATTGTTTACATAACCATGGCATTCCGTATTCCGAACATGTTTCATGCATCACGGATTCCTCAAACATGCATTTCTCAGCTGTGAACATGCCCATGACAGATGTTTCAACCGCCAAACTAGTTACTTATGCACTTTGAAATAGTTCCTTGGACTTCGTTGCTTCTCCTATCACCAGTTTCAAGAATCACACTTTGATCCCAGAAAAACCCTCTTGGAGCGAATTCTACCCTAGAGATATGTAATTTGAATAGATTCCTTCAACATGATATTCCGTGTTCCGTACATGTTACATGCATGACGGATTCTACAAACATGCATTCCTGAGTTGTGAGCATGTGGATTACTGATTTTTCATCCTCTATAAAAGGAATAATTTCATATAGACTCGTGTACACATTTTCACAAGCTTTCCCTAACACAAGTTTCGAATTCGTTCATTTTTCACAGAAGAATACTTCTGGAGTGTATTCAACCTAATAGATATATAATTTACATGAATTCCATCAACATGGCATTCTGGGTTCCGTACATGATACATGCATGACGGATTCGAGAATCATGCGTTTCTGAGTTGTGAGCATGTGGATTAGTGAACTTTCATCCACCAAAGAAGGCATATATTGCACTTTGAAATATTTACTCTGACTTCATAAGGTTTTTGTATCACCAGGTTCTAAAATCGGACATTTGGCAGTAGAAAACACTCTTTGAGCGAATTCTCACCAATACACATGTAATTTACATTGTTTACATAACCATGGCATTCCGTATTCCGAACATGTTTCATGCATCACGGATTCATCAAACATGCATTTCTGAGCTGTGAAAATGCACATGACAGATGTTTCAACCACCAAACAAGTTACTTATGCACTTTGAAATAGTTCCATGGACTTCGTTGCTTCTCCTATTACCAGTTTCGAGAATCACACTTTGATCCCAGAAAAACCCTCTTGGAGTGAATTCTACCCTAGAGATATGTAATTTCAATAGATTCCTTCAAGATGACATTCCGTGTTCCGTACATGTTACATGCATGACGGATTCGACAAATATGCGTTCCTGAGTTGTGAGCATGTGGATTACTGATTTTTCATCCTCTAAAAAAGGAATAATTTCATATAGACTCGTGTACACATTTTCACAAGCTTTCCCTAACACAAGTTTCGAATTCGTTCATTTTTCACAGAAGAATTCTTCTGGAGTGTATTCAACCTAATAGATATTTAATTTACATGAATTCTATCATCATGGCATTCCGGGTTCTGTACATGATACATACATTACGGATTCGAGAATCATGCGTTTCTGAGTTGTGAGCATGTTTATTAGTGAACTTTCATCCACCAAAGAAGGCATATATTACACTTTGAAGTATTTACTCTGACTTCATAAGTTTTTTGTATCACCAGGTTCTAAAATCGGACATTTGGCAGTGGAAAACACTCTTTGAGCGAATTCTCACCAATACACATGTAATTTTCATTGTTTACATAACCATGGCATTCCGTTTTCCGAACATGTTTCATGCATCACGGATTCCTCAAACATGCATTTCTGAGCTGTGAACATGCGCATGACAGATATTTCAACCACCAAACAAGTTACTTATGCACTTTGAAATAGTTCCTTGGACTTCGTTGCTTCTCCTATCACCAGTTTCAAGAATCACACTTTGATCCCAGAAAAACCCTCTTGGAGCGAATTCTACCCTAGAGATATGTAATTTGAATAGATTCCTTCAACATGATATTCCGTGTTCCGTACATGTTACATGCATGACGGTTTCCACAAACATGCATTCCTGAGTTGTGAGCATGTGGATTACTGATTTTTCATCCTCTATAAAAGGAATAATTTCATATAGACTCGTGTACACATTTTCAAAAGCTTTCCCTAACACAAGTTACGAATTCGTTCATTTTTCACAGAAGAATTCTTCTGGTGTGTATTCAACCTAATAGATATTTAATTTACATGAATTCTATCAACATGGCATTCCGGGTTCCGTACATGATACATGCATGACGGATTCGAGAATCATGCGTTTCTGAGTTGTGAGCATGTGGATTAGTGAACTTTCATCCACCAAAGAAGGCATATATTGCACTTTGAAATATTTACTCTGACTTCATAAGGTTTTTGTATCACCAGGTTCTAAAATCGGTCATTTGGCAGTAGAAAACACTCTTTGAGCGAATTCTCACCAATACACATGTAATTTACATTGTTTACATAAC
The DNA here is from genome assembly GCF_048564905.1 of Vicugna pacos. Taxonomy (NCBI): domain Eukaryota; kingdom Metazoa; phylum Chordata; class Mammalia; order Artiodactyla; family Camelidae; genus Vicugna; species Vicugna pacos. The sequence goes on from NW_027328741.1 coordinate 52,840,596, forward strand.
CATGGCATTCCGTATTCCGAACATGTTTCATGCATCACGGATTCCTCAAACATGCATTTCTGAGCTGTGAACATGCCCATGACAGATGTTTCAACCGCCAAACTAGTTACTTATGCACTTTGAAATAGTTCCTTGGACTTCGTTGCTTCTCCTATCACCAGTTTCAAGAATCACACTTTGATCCCAGAAAAACCCTCTTGGAGCGAATTCTACCCTAGAGATATGTAATTTGAATAGATTCCTTCAACATGATATTCCGTGTTCCGTACATGTTACATGCATGACGGATTCGACAAACATGCATTCCTGAGTTGTGAGCATGTGGATTACTGATTTTTCATCCTCTATAAAAGGAATAATTTCATATAGACTCGTGTACACATTTTCACAAGCTTTCCCTAACACAAGTTTCGAATTCGTTCATTTTTCACAGAAGAATTCTTCTGGAGTGTATTCAACCTAATAGATATTTAATTTACATGAATTCTATCATCATGGCATTCCGGGTTCTGTACATGATACATACATTACGGATTCGAGAATCATGCGTTTCTGAGTTGTGAGCATGTTTATTAGTGAACTTTCATCCACCAAAGAAGGCATATATTACACTTTGAAGTATTTACTCTGACTTCATAAGTTTTTTGTATCACCAGGTTCTAAAATCGGACATTTGGCAGTGGAAAACACTCTTTGAGCGAATTCTCACCAATACACATGTAATTTTCATTGTTTACATAACCATGGCATTCCGTTTTCCGAACATGTTTCATGCATCACGGATTCCTCAAACATGCATTTCTGAGCTGTGAACATGCGCATGACAGATATTTCAACCACCAAACAAGTTACTTATGCACTTTGAAATAGTTCCTTGGACTTCGTTGCTTCTCCTATCACCAGTTTCAGGAATCACACTTTGATCCCAGAAAAACCCTCTTGGAGCGAATTCTACCCTAGAGATATGTAATTTGAATAGATTCCTTCAACATGATATTCCGTGTTCCGTACATGTTACATGCATGACGGTTTCCACAAACATGCATTCCTGAGTTGTGAGCATGTGGATTACTGATTTTTCATCCTCTATAAAAGGAATAATTTCATATAGACTCGTGTACACATTTTCAAAAGCTTTCCCTAACACAAGTTACGAATTCGTTCATTTTTCACAGAAGAATTCTTCTGGTGTGTATTCAACCTAATAGATATTTAATTTACATGAATTCTATCAACATGGCATTCCGGGTTCCGTACATGATACATGCATGACGGATTCGAGAATCATGCGTTTCTGAGTTGTGAGCATGTGGATTAGTGAACTTTCATCCACCAAAGAAGGCATATATTGCACTTTGAAATATTTACTCTGACTTCATAAGGTTTTTGTATCACCAGGTTCTAAAATCGGACATTTGGCAGTAGAAAACACTCTTTGAGCGAATTCTCACCAATACACATGTAATTTACATTGTTTACATAACCATGGCATTCCGTATTCCGAACATGTTTCATGCATCACGGATTCCTCAAACATGCATTTCTGAGCTGTGAACATGCGCATGACAGATGTTTCAACCACCAAACAAGTTACTTATGCACATTGAAATAGTTCCTTGGACTTCGTTGCTTCTCCTATCACCAGTTTCAAGAATCACACTTTGATCCCAGAAAAACCCTCTTGGAGCCAATTCTACCCTAGAGATATGTAATTTGAATAGATTCCTTCAACATGATATTCCGTGTTCCGTACATGTTACATGCATGACGGATTCGACAAACATGCATTCCTGAGTTGTGAGCATGTGGATTACTGATTTTTCATCCTCTATAAAAGGAATAATTTCATATAGACTCCTGTACACATTTTCACAAGCTTTCCCTAACACAAGTTTCGAATTCGTTCATTTTTCACAGAAGAATACTTCTGGAGTGTATTCAACCTAATAGATATATAATTTACATGAATTCCATCAACATGGCATTCCGGGTTCCGTACATGATACATGCATGATGGATTCGAGAAACATGCGTTTCTGAGTTGTGAGCATGTGGATTAGTGAAATTTCATCCACCAAAGAAGGCGTATATTACACTTTGAAATATTTACTCTGACTTCATAAGTTTTTTGTATCACCAGGTTCTAAAATCAGACATTTGGCAGTAGAAAACACTCTTTGAGCGAATTCTCACCAATACACATGTAATTTACATTGTTTACATAACCATGGCATTCCGTATTCCGAACATGTTTCATGCATCACGGATTCCTCAAACATGCATTTCTGAGCTGTGAACATGCGCATGACAGATGTTTCAACCACCAAACATGTTACTTATGCACTTTGAATTAGTTCCTTGGACTTCGTTGCTTCTCCTATCACCAGTTTCAAGAATCACACTTTGATCCCAGAAAAACCCTCTTGGAGCGAATTCTATCCTAGAGATATGTAATTTGAATAGATTCCTTCAACATGATATTCCGTGTTCCGTACAAGTTACATGCATGACGGATTCGACATACATGCATTCCTGAGTTGTGACCATGCCTATTACTGATTTTTCATCCTCTATAAAAGGAATAATTTCATATAGACTCGTGTACACATTTTCACAAGCTTTCCCTAACACAAGTTTCGAATTCGTTCATTTTTCACAGAAGAATACTTCTGGAGTGTATTCAACCTAATAGATATATAATTTACATGAATTCCATCAACATGGCATTCCAGGTTCCGTACATGATACATGCATGACGGATTCGAGAAACATGCGTTTCTGAGTTGTGAGCATGTGGATTAGTGAACTTTCATCCACCAAAGAAGGCATATATTACACTTTGAAATATTTACTCTGACTTCATAAGTTTTTTGTATCACCAGGTTCTAAAATCGGACATTTGGCAGTAGAAAACACTCTTTGAGCGAATTCTCACCAATACACATGTAATTTACATTGTTTACATCACCATGGCATTCCGTATTCCGAACATGTTTCATGCATCACGGATTCCTCAAACATGCATTTCTGAGCTGTGAACATGCCCATGACAGATGTTTCAACCGCCAAACTAGTTACTTATGCACTTTGAAATAGTTCCTTGGACTTCGTTGCTTCTCCTATCACCAGTTTCAAGAATCACACTTTGATCCCAGAAAAACCCTCTTGGAGCGAATTCTACCCTAGAGATATGTAATTTGAATAGATTCCTTCAACATGATATTCCGTGTTCCGTACATGTTACATGCATGACGGATTCGACAAACATGAATTCCTGAGTTGTGAGCATGTGGATTACTGATTTTTCATCCTGTATAAAAGGAATAATTTCATATAGACTCGTGTACACATTTTCACAAGCTTTCCCTAACACAAGTTTCGAATTCGTTCATTTTTCACAGAAGAATACTTCAGGAGTGTATTCAACCTAATAGATATATAATTTACATGAATTCCATCAACATGGCATTCTGGGTTCCGTACATGATACATGCATGACGGATTCGAGAATCATGCTTTTCTGAGTTGTGAGCATGTGGATTAGTGAACTTTCATCCACCAAAGAAGGCATATATTGCACTTTGAAATATTTACTCTGACTTCATAAGTTTTTTGTATCACCAGGTTCTAAAATCGGACATTTGGCAGTAGAAAACACTCTTTGAGCGAATTCTCACCAATACACATGTAATTTACATTGTTTACATAACCATGGCATTCCGTATTCCGAACATGTTTCATGCATCATGGATTCATCAAACATGCATTTCTGAGCTGTGAACATGCACATGACAGATGTTTCAACCACCAAACAATTTACTTATGCACTTTGAAATAGTTCCATGGACTTCGTTGCTTCTCCTATTACCAGTTTCGAGAATCACACTTTGATCCCAGAAAAACCCTCTTGGAGTGAATTCTACCCTAGAGATATGTAATTTCAATAGATTCCTTCAAGATGACATTCCGTGTTCCGTACATGTTACATGCATGACGGATTCGACAAATATGCGTTCCTGAGTTGTGAGCATGTGGATTACTGATTTTTCATCCTCTATAAAAGGAATAATTTCATATAGACTCGTGTACACATTTTCACAAGCTTTCCCTAACACAAGTTTCGAATTCGTTCATTTTTCACAGAAGAATTCTTCTGGAGTGTATTCAACCTAATAGATATTTAATTTACATGAATTCTATCATCATGGCATTCCGGGTTCTGTACATGATACATACATTACGGATTCGAGAATCATGCGTTTCTGAGTTGTGAGCATGTTTATTAGTGAACTTTCATCCACCAAAGAAGGCATATATTACACTTTGAAGTATTTACTCTGACTTCATAAGTTTTTTGTATCACCAGGTTCTAAAATCGGACATTTGGCAGTGGAAAACACTCTTTGAGCGAATTCTCACCAATACACATGTAATTTTCATTGTTTACATAACCATGGCATTCCGTTTTCCGAACATGTTTCATGCATCACGGATTCCTCAAACATGCATTTCTGAGCTGTGAACATGCGCATGACAGATATTTCAACCACCAAACAAGTTACTTATGCACTTTGAAATATTTCCTTGGACTTCGTTGCTTCTCCTATCACCAGTTTCAAGAATCACACTTTGATCCCAGAAAAACCCTCTTGGAGCGAATTCTACCCTAGAGATATGTAATTTGAATAGATTCCTTCAACATGATATTCCGTGTTCCGTACATGTTACATGCATGACGGTTTCCACAAACATGCATTCCTGAGTTGTGAGCATGTGGATTACTGATTTTTCATCCTCTATAAAAGGAATAATTTCATATAGACTCGTGTACACATTTTCAAAAGCTTTCCCTAACACAAGTTACGAATTCGTTCATTTTTCACAGAAGAATTCTTCTGGTGTGTATTCAACCTAATGGATATTTAATTTACATGAATTCTATCAACATGGCATTCCGGGTTCCGTACATGATACATGCATGACGGATTCGAGAATCATGCGTTTCTGAGTTGTGAGCATGTGGATTAGTGAACTTTCATCCACCAAAGAAGGCATATATTGCACTTTGAAATATTTACTCTGACTTCATAAGGTTTTTGTATCACCAGGTTCTAAAATCGGACATTTGGCAGTAGAAAACACTCTTTGAGCGAATTCTCACCAATACACATGTAATTTACATTGTTTACATAACCATGGCATTCCGTATTCCGAACATGTTTCATGCATCACGGATTCCTCAAACATGCATTTCTGAGCTGTGAACATGCCCATGACAGATGTTTCAACCGCCAAACTAGTTACTTATGCACTTTGAAATAGTTCCTTGGACTTCGTTGCTTCTCCTATCACCAGTTTCAAGAATCACACTTTGATCCCAGAAAAACCCTCTTGGAGCGAATTCTACCCTAGAGATATGTAATTTGAATAGATTCCTTCAACATGATATTCCGTGTTCCGTACATGTTACATGCATGACGGATTCGACAAACATGCATTCCTGAGTTGTGAGCATGTGGATTACTGATTTTTCATCCTCTATAAAAGGAATAATTTCATATAGACTCGTGTACACATTTTCACAAGCTTTCCCTAACACAAGTTTCGAATTCGTTCATTTTTCACAGAAGAATACTTCTGGAGTGTATTCAACCTAATAGATATATAATTTACATGAATTCCATCAACATGGCATTCCAGGTTCCGTACATGATACATGCATGACGGATTCGAGAAACATGCGTTTCTGAGTTGTGAGCATGTGGATTAGTGAACTTTCATCCACCAAAGAAGGCATATATTACACTTTGAAATATTTACTCTGACTTCATAAGTTTTTTGTATCACCAGGTTCTAAAATCGGACATTTGGCAGTAGAAAACACTCTTTGAGCGAATTCTCACCAATACACATGTAATTTACATTGTTTACATCACCATGGCATTCCGTATTCCGAACATGTTTCATGCATCACGGATTCATCAAACATGCATTTCTGAGCTGTGAACATGCACATGACAGATGTTTCAACCACCAAACAAGTTACTTATGCACTTTGAAATAGTTCCATGGACTTCGTTGCTTCTCCTATTACCAGTTTCGAGAATCACACTTTGATCCCAGAAAAACCCTCTTGGAGTGAATTCTACCCTAGAGATATGTAATTTCAATAGATTCCTTCAAGATGACATTCCGTGTTCCGTACATGTTACATGCATGACGGATTCGACAAATATGCGTTCCTGAGTTGTGAGCATGTGGATTACTGATTTTTCATCCTCTATAAAAGGAATAATTTCATATAGACTCGTGTACACATTTTCACAAGCTTTCCCTAACACAAGTTTCGAATTCGTTCATTTTTCACAGAAGAATTCTTCTGGAGTGTATTCAACCTAATAGATATTTAATTTACATGAATTCTATCATCATGGCATTCCGGGTTCTGTACATGATACATACATTACGGATTCGAGAATCATGCGTTTCTGAGTTGTGAGCATGTTTATTAGTGAACTTTCATCCACCAAAGAAGGCATATATTACACTTTGAAGTATTTACTCTGACTTCATAAGTTTTTTGTATCACCAGGTTCTAAAATCGGACATTTGGCAGTGGAAAACACTCTTTGAGCGAATTCTCACCAATACACATGTAATTTTCATTGTTTACATAACCATGGCATTCCGTTTTCCGAACATGTTTCATGCATCACGGATTCCTCAAACATGCATTTCTGAGCTGTGAACATGCGCATGACAGATATTTCAACCACCAAACAAGTTACTTATGCACTTTGAAATAGTTCCTTGGACTTCGTTGCTTCTCCTATCACCAGTTTCAAGAATCACACTTTGATCCCAGAAAAACCCTCTTGGAGCGAATTCTACCCTAGAGATATGTAATTTGAATAGATTCCTTCAACATGATATTCCGTGTTCCGTACATGTTACATGCATGACGGTTTCCACAAACATGCATTCCTGAGTTGTGAGCATGTGGATTACTGATTTTTCATCCTCTATAAACGGAATAATTTCATATAGACTCGTGTACACATTTTCAAAAGCTTTCCCTAACACAAGTTACGAATTCGTTCATTTTTCACAGAAGAATTCTTCTGGTGTGTATTCAACCTAATGGATATTTAATTTACATGAATTCTATCAACATGGCATTCCGGGTTCCGTACATGATACATGCATGACGGATTCGAGAATCATGCGTTTCTGAGTTGTGAGCATGTGGATTAGTGAACTTTCATCCACCAAAGAAGGCATATATTGCACTTTGAAATATTTACTCTGACTTCATAAGGTTTTTGTATCACCAGGTTCTAAAATCGGACATTTGGCAGTAGAAAAAACTCTTTGAGCGAATTCTCACCAATACACATGTAATTTACATTGTTTACATAACCATGGCATTCCGTATTCCGAACATGTTTCATGCATCACGGATTCCTCAAACATGCATTTCTGAGCTGTGAACATGCCCATGACAGATGTTTCAACCGCCAAACTAGTTACTTATGCACTTTGAAATAGTTCCTTGGACTTCGTTGCTTCTCCTATCACCAGTTTCAAGAATCACACTTTGATCCCAGAAAAACCCTCTTGGAGCGAATTCTACCCTAGAGATATGTAATTTGAATAGATTCCTTCAACATGATATTCCGTGTTCCGTACATGTTACATGCATGACGGTTTCCACAAACATGCATTCCTGAGTTGTGAGCATGTGGATTACTGATTTTTCATCCTCTATAAAAGGAATAATTTCATATAGACTCGTGTACACATTTTCAAAAGCTTTCCCTAACACAAGTTACGAATTCGTTCATTTTTCACAGAAGAATTCTTCTGGTGTGTATTCAACCTAATAGATATTTAATTTACATGAATTCTATCAACATGGCATTCCGGGTTCCGTACATGATACATGCATGACGGATTCGAGAATCATGCGTTTCTGAGTTGTGAGCATGTGGATTAGTGAACTTTCATCCACCAAAGAAGGCATATATTGCACTTTGAAATATTTACTCTGACTTCATAAGGTTTTTGTATCACCAGGTTCTAAAATCGGACATTTGGCAGTAGAAAACACTCTTTGAGCGAATTCTCACCAATACACATGTAATTTACATTGTTTACATAACCATGGCATTCCGTATTCCGAACATGTTTCATGCATCACGGATTCCTCAAACATGCATTTCTGAGCTGTGAACATGCGCATGACAGATGTTTCAACCACCAAACAAGTTACTTATGCACATTGAAATAGTTCCTTGGACTTCGTTGCTTCTCCTATCACCAGTTTCAAGAATCACACTTTGATCCCAGAAAAACCCTCTTGGAGCCAATTCTACCATAGAGATATGTAATTTGAATAGATTCCTTCAACATGATATTCCGTGTTCCGTACATGTTACATGCATGACGGATTCGACAAACATGCATTCCTGAGTTGTGAGCATGTGGATTACTGATTTTTCATCCTCTATAAAAGGAATAATTTCATATAGACTCCTGTACACATTTTCACAAGCTTTCCCTAACACAAGTTTCGAATTCGTTCATTTTTCACAGAAGAATACTTCTGGAGTGTATTCAACCTAATAGATATATAATTTACATGAATTCCATCAACATGGCATTCCGGGTTCCTTACATGATACATGCATGATGGATTCGAGAAACATGCGTTTCTGAGTTGTGAGCATGTGGATTAGTGAACTTTCATCCACCAAAGAAGGCGTATATTACACTTTGAAATATTTACTCTGACTTCATAAGTTTTTTGTATCACCAGGTTCTAAAATCGGACATTTGGCAGTAGAAAACACTCTTTGAGCGAATTCTCACCAATACACATGTAATTTACATTGTTTACATAACCATGGCATTCCGTATTCCGAACATGTTTCATGCATCACGGATTCCTCAAACATGCATTTCTGAGCTGTGAACATGCGCATGACAGATGTTTCAACCACCAAACATGTTACTTATGCACTTTGAATTAGTTCCTTGGACTTCGTTGCTTCTCCTATCACCAGTTTCAAGAATCACACTTTGATCCCAGAAAAACCCTCTTGGAGCGAATTCTATCCTAGAGATATGTAATTTGAATAGATTCCTTCAACATGATATTCCGTGTTCCGTACAAGTTACATGCATGACGGATTCGACATACATGCATTCCTGAGTTGTGACCATGCCTATTACTGATTTTTCATCCTCTATAAAAGGAATAATTTCATATAGACTCGTGTACACATTTTCACAAGCTTTCCCTAACACAAGTTTCGAATTCGTTCATTTTTCACAGAAGAATACTTCTGGAGTGTATTCAACCTAATAGATATATAATTTACATGAATTCCATCAACATGGCATTCCAGGTTCCGTACATGATACATGCATGACGGATTCGAGAAACATGCGTTTCTGAGTTGTGAGCATGTGGATTAGTGAACTTTCATCCACCAAAGAAGGCATATATTACACTTTGAAATATTTACTCTGACTTCATAAGTTTTTTGTATCACCAGGTTCTAAAATCGGACATTTGGCAGTAGAAAACACTCTTTGAGCGAATTCTCACCAATACACATGTAATTTACATTGTTTACATCACCATGGCATTCCGTATTCCGAACATGTTTCATGCAACACGGATTCCTCAAACATGCATTTCTGAGCTGTGAACATGCGCATGACAGATGTTTCAACCACCAAACAAGTTACTTATGCACTTTGAAATAGTTCCTTGGACTTCGTTGCTTCTCCTATCACCAGTTTCAAGAATCACACTTTGATTCCAGAAAAACCCTCTTGGAGCGAATTCTACCCTAGAGATATGTAATTTGAATAGATTCCTTCAACATGATATTCCGTGTTCCGTACATGTTACATGCATGACGGATTCGACAAACATGCATTCCTGAGTTGTGAGCATGTGGATTACTGATTTTTCATCCTCTATAAAAGGAATAATTTCATATAGACTCGTGTACACATTTTCACAAGCTTTCCCTAACACAAGTTTCGAATTCGTTCATTTTTCACAGAAGAATACTTCTGGAGTGAATTCAACCTAATAGATATATAATTTACATGAATTCCATCAACATGGCATTCCGGGTTCCGTACATGATACATGCATGATGGATTCGAGAAACATGCGTTTCTGAGTTGTGAGCATGTGGATTAGTGAACTTTCATCCACCAAAGAAGTCATATATTACACTTTGAAATATTTACTCTGACTTCATAAGTTTTTTGTATCACCAGGTTCTAAAATCGGACATTTGGCAGTAGAAAACACTCTTTGAGTGAATTCTCACCAATACACATGTAATTTACATTGTTTACATAACCATGGCATTCCGTATTCCGAACATGTTTCATGCATCACGGATTCCTCAAACATGCATTTCTGAGCTGTGAACATGCCCATGACAGATGTTTCAACCGCCAAACTAGTTACTTATGCACTTTGAAATAGTTCCTTGGACTTCGTTGCTTCTCCTATCACCAGTTTCAAGAATCACACTTTGATCCCAGAAAAACCCTCTTGGAGCGAATTCTACCCTAGAGATATGTAATTTGAATAGATTCCTTCAACATGATATTCCGTGTTCCGTACATGTTACATGCATGACGGATTCGACAAACATGAATTCCTGAGTTGTGAGCATGTGGATTACTGATTTTTCATCCTGTATAAAAGGAATAATTTCATATAGACTCGTGTACACATTTTCACAAGCTTTCCCTAACACAAGTTTCGAATTCGTTCATTTTTCACAGAAGAATACTTCAGGAGTGTATTCAACCTAATAGATATATAATTTACATGAATTCCATCAACATGGCATTCTGGGTTCCGTACATGATACATGCATGACGGATTCGAGAATCATGCTTTTCTGAGTTGTGAGCATGTGGATTAGTGAACTTTCATCCACCAAAGAAGGCATATATTGCACTTTGAAATATTTACTCTGACTTCATAAGTTTTTTGTATCACCAGGTTCTAAAATCGGACATTTGGCAGTAGAAAACACTCTTTGAGCGAATTCTCACCAATACACATGTAATTTACATTGTTTACATAACCATGGCATTCCGTATTCCGAACATGTTTCATGCATCATGGATTCATCAAACATGCATTTCTGAGCTGTGAACATGCACATGACAGATGTTTCAACCACCAAACAAGTTACTTATGCACTTTGAAATAGTTCCATGGACTTCGTTGCTTCTCCTATTACCAGTTTCGAGAATCACACTTTGATCCCAGAAAAACCCTCTTGGAGTGAATTCTACCCTAGAGATATGTAATTTCAATAGATTCCTTCAAGATGACATTCCGTGTTCCGTACATGTTACATGCATGACGGATTCGACAAATATGCGTTCCTGAGTTGTGAGCATGTGGATTACTGATTTTTCATCCTCTATAAAAGGAATAATTTCATATAGACTCGTGTACACATTTTCACAAGCTTTCCCTAACACAAGTTTCGAATTCGTTCATTTTTCACAGAAGAATTCTTCTGGAGTGTATTCAACCTAATAGATATTTAATTTACATGAATTCTATCATCATGGCATTCCGGGTTCTGTACATGATACATACATTACGGATTCGAGAATCATGCGTTTCTGAGTTGTGAGCATGTTTATTAGTGAACTTTCATCCACCAAAGAAGGCATATATTACACTTTGAAGTATTTACTCTGACTTCATAAGTTTTTTGTATCACCAGGTTCTAAAATCGGACATTTGGCAGTGGAAAACACTCTTTGAGCGAATTCTCACCAATACACATGTAATTTTCATTGTTTACATAACCATGGCATTCCGTTTTCCGAACATGTTTCATGCATCACGGATTCCTCAAACATGCATTTCTGAGCTGTGAACATGCGCATGACAGATATTTCAACCACCAAACAAGTTACTTATGCACTTTGAAATAGTTCCTTGGACTTCGTTGCTTCTCCTATCACCAGTTTCAAGAATCACACTTTGATCCCAGAAAAACCCTCTTGGAGCGAATTCTACCCTAGAGATATGTAATTTGAATAGATTCCTTCAACATGATATTCCGTGTTCCGTACATGTTACATGCATGACGGTTTCCACAAACATGCATTCCTGAGTTGTGACCATGTGGATTACTGATTTTTCATCCTCTATAAAAGGAATAATTTCATATAGACTCGTGTACACATTTTCAAAAGCTTTCCCTAACACAAGTTACGAATTCGTTCATTTTTCACAGAAGAATTCTTCTGGTGTGTATTCAACCTAATGGATATTTAATTTACATGAATTCTATCAACATGGCATTCCGGGTTCCGTACATGATACATGCATGACGGATTCGAGAATCATGCGTTTCTGAGTTGTGAGCATGTGGATTAGTGAACTTTCATCCACCAAAGAAGGCATATATTGCACTTTGAAATATTTACTCTGACTTCATAAGGTTTTTGTATCACCAGGTTCTAAAATCGGACATTTGGCAGTAGAAAACACTCTTTGAGCGAATTCTCACCAATACACATGTAATTTACATTGTTTACATAACCATGGCATTCCGTATTCCGAACATGTTTCATGCATCACGGATTCCTCAAACATGCATTTCTGAGCTGTGAACATGCCCATGACAGATGTTTCAACCGCCAAACTAGTTACTTATGCACTTTGAAATAGTTCCTTGGACTTCGTTGCTTCTCCTATCACCAGTTTCAAGAATCACACTTTGATCCCAGAAAAACCCTCTTGGAGCGAATTCTACCCTAGAGATATGTAATTTGAATAGATTCCTTCAACATGATATTCCGTGTTCCGTACATGTTACATGCATGACGGATTCGACAAACATGCATTCCTGAGTTGTGAGCATGTGGATTACTGATTTTTCATCCTCTATAAAAGGAATAATTTCATATAGACTCGTGTACACATTTTCACAAGCTTTCCCTAACACAAGTTTCGAATTCGTACATTTTTCACAGAAGAATACTTCTGGAGTGTATTCAACCTAATAGATATATAATTTACATGAATTCCATCAACATGGCATTCTGGGTTCCGTACATGATACATGCATGACGGATTCGAGAATCATGCGTTTCTGAGTTGTGAGCATGTGGATTAGTGAACTTTCATCCACCAAAGAAGGCATATATTGCACTTTGAAATATTTACTCTGACTTCATAAGTTTTTTGTATCACCAGGTTCTAAAATCGGACATTTGGCAGTAGAAAACACTCTTTGAGCGAATTCTCACCAATACACATGTAATTTACATTGTTTACATAACCATGGCATTCCGTATTCCGAACATGTTTCATGCATCACGGATTCATCAAACATGCATTTCTGAGCTGTGAACATGCACATGACAGATGTTTCAACCACCAAACAAGTTACTTATGCACTTTGAAATAGTTCCATGGACTTCGTTGCTTCTCCTATTACCAGTTTCGAGAATCACACTTTGATCCCAGAAAAACCCTCTTGGAGTGAATTCTACCCTAGAGATATGTAATTTCAATAGATTCCTTCAAGATGACATTCCGTGTTCCGTACATGTTACATGCATGACGGATTCGACAAATATGCGTTCCTGAGTTGTGAGCATGTGGATTACTGATTTTTCATCCTCTATAAAAGGAATAATTTCATATAGACTCGTGTACACATTTTCACAAGCTTTCCCTAACACAAGTTTCGAATTCGTTCATTTTTCACAGAAGAATTCTTCTGGAGTGTATTCAACCTAATAGATATTTAATTTACATGAATTCTATCATCATGGCATTCCGGGTTCTGTACATGATACATACATTACGGATTCGAGAATCATGCGTTTCTGAGTTGTGAGCATGTTTATTAGTGAACTTTCATCCACCAAAGAAGGCATATATTACACTTTGAAGTATTTACTCTGACTTCATAAGTTTTTTGTATCACCAGGTTCTAAAATCGGACATTTGGCAGTGGAAAACACTCTTTGAGCGAATTCTCACCAATACACATGTAATTTTCATTGTTTACATAACCATGGCATTCCGTTTTCCGAACATGTTTCATGCATCACGGATTCCTCAAACATGCATTTCTGAGCTGTGAACATGCGCATGACAGATATTTCAACCACCAAACAAGTTACTTATGCACTTTGAAATAGTTCCTTGGACTTCGTTGCTTCTCCTATCACCAGTTTCAAGAATCACACTTTGATCCCAGAAAAACCCTCTTGGAGCGAATTCTACCCTAGAGATATGTAATTTGAATAGATTCCTTCAACATGATATTCCGTGTTCCGTACATGTTACATGCATGACGGTTTCCACAAACATGCATTCCTGAGTTGTGAGCATGTGGATTACTGATTTTTCATCCTCTATAAAAGGAATAATTTCATATAGACTCGTGTACACATTTTCACAAGCTTTCCCT